>NC_091245.1:10375833-10678863 GCF_042477335.2 Ovis canadensis
TCACAGCTAAAAAGCTCTAGGGAACCGTCATATAAATTCTAAGAAAGACTCCCCATGCAGGTGGGTGAATTACAAAATGACGCCCATGTGGTAGCGAGAAGGTGCTCCTTCCTCCAGACTATGGCAGTCCCAAACCAGGCTGTAAAGATTGGTGAGTGGTACATGAGCTGGGTTTCAGTCCCTCTTATCTGCCAGACTCAACCTACCCAAGCCCAGGCAGCAATGCTAGTCAACTTCATGCTGGGGCCACCACAGTAGGCTCAGCTATGAGGGATCCCTGGAGCAGAGGCTCCCCTCTGGCAGAATATGGATATGGCTCAAAGCTTCCAGTGTCTTGGCTGAACCGGCTCAATTGTTTCCACCAGGTTCTGAAAGACTCTAAGAACAAGGCCACAAAACACACCTGCCCAAAACTCTCTAAAAGAACCTGAGATTGTGCCACTCTGAGCCATGGCCCTCCCTCCCTTTATCCATCCCTTCTTTCCCAGCCATGGGAGTCAGAAGGTGACCTGGCATCAAGTATTGTCTCTACTGACCAGATGATGCTGACCCAGTGGCTTAGCCTCTCTCAGCTTCAGCCTCTCATCTCCAAAGCAGAAATGACACCCGTCAGCAGCACCTGAGAGTGAGTGTGGGATCTGGAAGCAAAAGCCTTGGAGAGTGAGGTTAGTGAGATGCCCGCAGGAGGATGAGATATGCCATCTGTTGGCATGAACCAAAGAGGTGGCCTGAAAATGTGGTTGCAGAGTCTGGGAAGACCCCAAACGCCAATCATGGCAGCCCGAGTGTGGTCACAGGGAGACAAGACCAAGGCGTGATGGCAATGGAGTAAACAGAAACCACACTAAGTCAGTTGGTAGAAGAGTGTGTGAGCAGAGGAAGCACGCCTAGCCTGGAGCAGAGAAAAGGGGAGCCCAAGGAGCCAGGAGCGGGCCATATTCATTCTGTGATAAATTCACAAAGCTGATGCCAGGCTCAGAGGCCTCTTAGCAGCCAGCCACTCAGCCTTCCTCTTAGAGACGCCCGACCTCTCATCAGCCCTTTTCAAGCTGCAACAATCCTGAGTCCTGGGGTTATTATAAGGATTAAATAGGAAAGTGCCTGTCAGATAGCAGGTAGCAAATAAACTAACATTCCTCTCGCACTCCGTTCTTTTTTTCCTGCAATAATAACCAAATCTTTCCAGCCACTCAAGCCTTTCCTCCTAGATTTTCCTGACATTCCTGCTCTTCCCTCTGCTGGTATTAATTCTCCTCCATCCATATACGAATCCGTCACATCACTTTCCTCTATGCCCAATGGAACATCACTTTTATTGGCAAGGAACTCCTCTCTGTTCTAAATCTAGCGGGGAACAAAGATTAATAAAATAAGAATACAAATATCAACTTGCAACTGCCAAGTGCTATGAAGGAAAGGTAAGAGCGCTGTGGTGTGTGCCCCACCCCTCTTCAGGGCTAAGACGCTTAACCCCCCAGCTGCCAGGATTGTTGTATGCCTACAGCTCCCACTTGAGTCCCCCAGGAATTGCCGTTAGCCTTTAAGAGGCACATCGACAAAGATCATGCCCCTATCCTGGGGGCAACCCATCTCCAATGTCTGTTGTTTGCAGCCCTATTGCCTCAAGGTGAAACTCTGGAGGACCATCCCTGCTCCATCGCTCCTCCTGATATGGACTTGACCTTGTTATGAATCAAAATTCAATTCCTGGGGGCTTCCCTGGTAGTAGTAGTAGGGTTAGTCCCTCAGTTGTGTCTGACTCTTTGAGACCCCATGGACTGTAGCCAGCCAGGCTCCTCTGTCCATGGAGATTCTCCAGGCAAGAATACTGGAGTGGGTTGCCATTCCAGGGAATCTTTCCAACCCAGGGATTGAACCCAGGACTTCTGCATTGCAGGCAGATTCTTTACCATCTGAGCTATGAGGGAAGTGGTAAAGAGTCTGCCTGCAATGCAGGAGACCTGGATTCAATCCCTGATCCAGGAAGATGCCACGTTCTGAGAAGCAACTAAGCCCGTGTGCCCAACTCTTGAGCGTGTGCTCCAGAGCCCAGGAACCACAAATTCTGAAGCCTGAGAACCACGACTACCGAGCCCACCCACCACAGAGCCTCTGCTCTGCAACAAGAGAAGCCACCTCACTGAGAAACCCACGCACTGCAAATAGGGAGTAGCCCCCATCGCAGCAACTAGAGAAGAGCCCTGGCAGCAACAAAGACCCAGCACAGCCAAAACTAAATAAAACTTTTAAAAAGTTCAGCTCCTCCACCCACCCATTCCTCCTGCCTACACCACCCCCTGCTTGGGCATTGATCCTGTGGGCACTCCCCAGTAATTCCTGCAGAACCCTCTGCTGCCTGTGAAGCTGCTATCCCAAATCCCTACTTGTGAGAAATTTAAATCTGTGCTGACCCACCCCACTACAAACCCATGGTCTCTGACCACCATGGGCCCTCGGTTGTCCGGCAAGCCTCCTGTTCACTCCCAGGCTAGTCCACTTCCAGTCTGCTCAGCGGCTGTGCCAAGCCTCTCCATCCTCGGCCAGCCCCACTTACCCTTCCCTACACCTCACTCTCATAAGACCATCTGGCCTCCCTCAAACAGACAGGGGAGGTCACGAGATGTTGTCCAGCTTCTTGGCTCATGCTCTCCTAATTTTTCCAAATCTAACTAGAGAAAGGCATGAGGTGAAGAAGGAAGAAATCGAGTTTGGCTCAGGCAACAGCTGCACCGCATAAGATCTTCCTTCTTAGGCAAGTTCACATCACTTCCCTGCAGCTCAGTTTCTTTATCCATGAGAGAAAACTTATTGCTTTCTATCACACTTAGGGAAAAAAAAAAAAAAACCCAACTCCTTGCCACGGCCAGCAAAGGTGGCCCTCCATGACCTGGCCCTGTCAGCTCTGACCCCCCCCTGCTGCCCCTCTCTCCCGGCTGAGCTCCTCCAGCCACTTGGTCTTCCGGTTATTCCTGGGCACCAAGTTCCTTCCCACACCAGGGCCTTTGCACGTGCTGTTCCCCCTGCAAGATCTTGTCATGACTCCTCCCCTGCAGGCAGTTCTCCTCGGAGAGTCCTCCCCGACAACACCAAAGGAACTAGCCCTGTTTTCTAATCTCTTCGTTTTTCTTAGTTTCGCTCATCACTTATTGCCTGAAATCATATCTTTGTTAACTTGTTTATTGCCTGCCTCTCTCACAAAAGTGTGGGCTCCGGGAGAGCAGGGACGGTGTCTCAGTCACAGTCGCCTGCAGCAGTGAAGCAATGCCTGCCTCCCTGCCTGCTTGCTGCTGTAAAGTCGCTTCAGTCAGGCCTGACTCTGTGCGACCCATGGACTGCAGCCCACCAGGCTCCTCTGTCCATGGGATTCTCCAGGCAAGAATACTGGGATGGGTTGCTGTGTCCTCCTCCAGGGGATCTTCCCAACCTGGGCATCAAACCCACGTCTCTTACATCTAACCTGCATGGGCAGGAGAGTCCTTTACTCTAATGCCACCTGGGAAGCCCAAAACAATGCCTGGTGTTCATCAGATTTTGTCAAATGAGTAATAGAAAAAAAGAAAAAACACTAAGATACCATCTGAGCCATTTCTTTGCTACCAAAACCACCACCATTATTCCTCTGAGAAACAACTATGCCCAGCTTCATATCTCAGTTCTAACATTTGGCAGAATGGGAGGTGCCAGCCACCTTCTGACATGACCCACCCCTTGGCCACAGTGAATGTCAGAGGGTAAATACATGACTTGACCTGAGCCTATCAGAGTTTTTCCCTGGGATATTTCAAACTATAACCAAGGACAAAAGCAAAAAAAAAAAAAACACACACACACACAAAAAAAAACAAAAATTTCCACAGAGAGACACGATGGGGAGGCTGGGAGCATGAAAATGAGACTCCAGATGCCCGGTCAACACAGCCCATCCTGTGTTTGGACACCTGAGCCAATAAACATCTCTTTGTCTAAACCAGTCTGCATTGTGATTTTGTCACTTGCGACCAAAGAATTCTGTTGTCATGATAAATGAATCGATGTACGCCAAATGCCTGGACCAGTGCCCGGGTCAGAGCAGATGTGTAATTGTCTCTAACTCCCTTCATGCTACCCTGTAATTTCATTCTTCTCTGTCTCCTCCCTCCCACTCTCAAACGGGGGTGTCCCTCCAGCCTTCCAAGGCCACCTCCACCCGCTCTGTACTCAGAACCTTCTCCTTCCCTTCCCTCTCTTCTTACAATGAGGAGCGCCTGCGAGGCAAGGGCCACGCGGGTTCGTCTCTCATTGTCTGTGCCCGGCCACCAGCATGTGCCCAAAATGCCTGTCTCAGTGGCAGAGTCAGAGCTGAACAGAATGAAGCCTCAGGATCCTTATAAACTAAAGAGGGCTCCATAAAATGTGTGAAAAGGGAAGACCTGTCTGTATGTAAGGGATTGTGATTGCGGTTTTATTAGCCAAATAGATAACCCTCATCATGAAAGGAGCCTTTCTGGAGTGATGGATGGCTCCGAGGCTCCAGAGGGACATGGGTATTTCTCAAGGCCGCCAGTCAAACAAGTTCGCTGCATAACATTTCTCTCTCCATAGCAACGGGCCTGGCCTCTTCTGCCAGGCCCCAGCACCTGTGCCTCTGACAGTTCCTCAGCCTCGTGGCTGCTGCCTTCTGCAGCCTGCCATCGGCTGGGCACGCTCACTTACAGCCCCGTGTAAGGTGGAAAAAGGACCAGCCTGAGGAGGGGCAGATGGAGGAAATCTGGAGTCCACAGCAAGGCCAGGCCATGGGCCACTACCCCCTCTGTCTCTGAGTGCTGCAGCATTCTGCCCGGCCTCACCCCCAGCCAGTAGGAATGAGAGGGAAAGGAAGGGAATGGAAGGAGGACAGCTCCCCCCAGGAGACTGAGACAGGGGGCAGAGCACCCTCCATCATCTCAGTGATCCGGAGGTAGGTGGTCTCACCCCACTGTGGAGATGAGAAAACAGAGGGGGTGCCTGAGATGAAGGGACCAACCTGAGGTCACCACCCAGCAAGTGGCAGGGTCCCCAGGCTCATCTGATACCCCAGCCTATGTGCTTTCCTCTCTGGGATCCTGCTTCCTTCCCGGCTCCCCACATACTTGGTGAGCCTTAGCAGGACTGAAAACAAGATGGGTGGGAGGTTAGGGGAAGGAGCGGGGGGTCACTGCAGGCCCCTGCCCCAGCTCCCAGGCTCCATCCAGAGAAGGTGCATCAGTGCCTGAAAAGATTGACACGTGAGGTAGCAAGTGTAGATCACTGCTCTGGGAAGTCTGGCACTGAACAGAGAGGGAGGTTTTATAAGATACAGAGAGCCTGGACCAGAGAGAAGCTTCTCCAGGAAAGGAAGAGACTGAAGGCATGGAAGACAAAGGGATCATGCACAACTTGAGTTCCTGGGGGGAGGGGGAGACAGGAAGACACCGGATTAAACCAGGGATATACAGACTTTTTCTATAAAAGTCCAGAGAGTAAATATTTTCAGCTTTGCAAGCCATACAGCCTCTGTCATAACTACCAAAATGCCGTTGTAATGCAAAGACAATGCATAAACAAATATGTGGCTGCGTTCCAATAAAACTTTATTTACAAAAACAGATGGTGAGCTGGATTTGGCCCTGGGCCATAGTTCACCAGTCTAGAGCCCAGGGTGCAGCTGGCCCTGCAGGAGGAGGTGGGGAGGGGTGATACACTTGAAGAGGAGAAGGGAAACCTCGTCATCTGGGTTTTGCCATCCACAGTGCAGGCACACAGTAGGTGCACACTGATGCTGATTTGAACTGTTGAACTGGGAAGCAGGAGGGAAAAGAAGGTGTTGGGTAAATTGACAGAGAAATGCTGAGATGGTCTTCGCCCTCTGAAGGTGGGAAAGAGAATGAATTAAGGGGTGTAGAGTTGGTGGCTTCAAGAAAGTAGGAAAGGCTTGCATGACAGGAGGGCATCAAATCCTAGTGTCTCTAACATCCATGCCCAGTGGGGTTCATTAAACATTGTCCCCAAGAGGAGGCAGGTCTCTAGCAAGGTGCAGAGATGGAAGGTAGCTTTGAAATCTGCTGATACGCACAGCCATCAGTGAGTCAGTATAAACTGGTCCAACAGGCCAGAGTTCTGGGCTGAAACTTTGCAAGCAGAAGCCTGCTGCTTACTAGCCCAGCACTTTCAAATCACTTCTGGACAGGCAGAAGTGATGATTTAAGCCCACTTGCTATCCCACAAAAGCACTGCACTGGGCGATCCTGTATGTAGCTCTGGCAAGTTTTTTTAGGATGAAAATTTTAAAGTTCTGGTTTCCCAGCTGCTCACTACCTGTGGCCTGATGAGGCTGCTCTCTTTTCTGAGAAGTCCTTGCCCCTCTGAGGTTCACAGTGAGTGGTTCTGATTTCAGAAAATCTACGTATACAAGCCACTAACACACCGAGGAGAGGAGGAGACCGATGTGGAAAAAAGACGTGATGGGTCTCATGGGGACCCTTGGAGAGAAGCGGAACTAGGAGACTGAAGGGCACCATAGCCTAGGGACAGGGCTACTGTTACAGGGTGTCTCGGCGACAGATGGCATCTTCCGCTGCTTTGTGTATATGTCTACCCGAGGGCTTCCTTTTTCCTCGGGATGGTTTCCGGCGGTTTCTGTAATTACGATGATTGCTGGGCTTGCTGCTTCCCTGAACTTTGGGACTCCTCCCGCCCCCCGCCACTGAGCTTTCCTAATAGCTCAGTTGGTAAACAATCCACCAGCAACGCAGGAGACCCCGGTTCAATTCCTGGGTAGGGAAGATCCGCTGGAGAAGGGATAGGCTACCCGCTCCAGTATTCTTGGACTTTCCTTGTGGCTCAGCTGGTAAAGAATCCACCTGCAATGTGGGAGAGCTGGATTCGATCCCTGGGTTGGGAAGATCCCCTGGAGAAGGGAAAGGCTACCCAACTCCAGTATTCTGGCCTAGGGAATTCCATGGACTCTATAGTCCATGGGGATCACAAAGCAACTTTCACTTTCACTTTCCCTCCCACTGGTTTCCATCAGTACCCCAGCTGAAGATAGCAAGGGTGGACACTCAGACTGCACCACTCCATGAGGCACCAAGAAGCACAACAGACACGATCTTTGTAGCCATCATTATTATGCTAGTTTGATGCAAGAGGGACTTGAGCCACTGAGAGGTCACACGCAGATTAAGCAATTTGATTCCTGAGCCAGCACTCTTCCACAGGCCACTAGCGTGATGCACTCTGTTGCTGCCAGGACCCAGGCCTGCCAGGATAGCAGCTCGAGCTGGCTGGGCAAAAGCACTCAGGCATATGTGTTGGAGTGGAGGACATCATGGCATGTAGAAAAGGCAGCTGTCCACGGGGAGCAGTCACTAGGGTCTACTGTATTGCTGGGGACCATCTTACCAGACCTTCCAATTTTTCAAGAGAAGCTAGGATCCAGAGTTGTAAGCAAAATCCCCTGAGTTTTGGAAACTGACTCAGAGATTTTTTAAATGCCATGAGGCCAAGTGAAACACATCAGCTGGCCAAATCTAGCCCGTGCGCCACCAGGCTGCCTCCACGCACCATGCATGCTATTTCTTTCCCTGGTTACATTCACATGGCAAACCCTAAGCATGCGTGCCTGCGTGCGTGCCTGCGTGCTCATTCTCTTCAGTCATGTCCAACTCTTTGTGAGCCTATGGACTGTAGCCTGCCAGGCTCCGCTGTCCATGGGATTCTCCAGGCAAGAAAACTGGAGGTTGCCATGTCCTTCCTCCTCCAGGGGATCTTCCCAACCCAGGGATTGAACCTGTGTCTCTTCCATCTCCTACATTACAGGCAAATTCTTTACTGCTGAGCCACCAGGGAAGCCCCACCCTACAAGGTAAATAATGTTTATCCCCATTTAAGACAAGGACCCAAAACTCAGAGGAAGGGAAGGGATGTGTCCACAGTCACTTACCTAACCTGGACACATACCTAACCTGGAGTCTATGCTTTCTGCCAGGCCCTAAATTACTCTTTCAGTGACCGGTTGTTCCTGAAGATGGTAAAAGCCAGGAGCTCGTGGTTTCTCATACCCCTGGTGTCTCTCACTCAGTGCAGTGTGTGGAGTGAGGGCTGGAGCTCCACAGAGATGGTACTCCCCAACTGGGCTCCTTCAGTATCAGACACCACACCTATTCAGACTCAGCTGGTATTGTCAGCCATTCCCCAGGGCCTTCTCTGAGTGATGGGGGAGACAGTAATCCTGGGGAGCCCTCAGCCTGGGTCACCAGAAAGCGGTAGTAGACCAGGTGGCCAAGTGCCCCAGTTAAGATGGAAACAAGAGGAACCCAATTTCTCCATCCAGAACCTGAGCTTCTGCTTTCGGGGATGGTTCCCCTTGACTGAGCCTAGATGTTGAGACCATCTGGTCCAACTTTGTTTTTTCAACTTTATTATAAACTTACAGGAGGATGTGAGCTGAATGCTGGTTCAATTAAGGAAAATTTGTAACTTGCTGAGCCCCATGAGTGCTGCTCAAACCTGGAAGATCTCTGGTGGGCAGACACAGAGTTCTGTCCTTAACTTTGACCTGTACAACATTTTTACTAATGACTGAGTTGAAAACATAACAGACCTGTTCACCAAATTTGTAGCTGTTTTTTTTTTTTTTTAAAAAAAAAAGGAAAAAAAGAAAAAAGGCAGATTGCAAAAACATCAACAGGATCCAGATGGCTCTAGACAGTCTGGACTGATGGGCTGAATCTAATAAGATAAAATAAAACAGAGATAAATGTCAGGTCCTGAACTTGGCTTCAAGACAAAAACTGCTCAAGGACAGGATCAAGGTGGACAGCACAGAAATGGGACTGAACAGCGGCAGGTTTTAATAGAACTTGGAGCTTTAGTCAACATGGTCAACATGGTTCTAGCACTAAGAATAATCCAGAATGTTCATCACAGCATTGGTTACTATGGCGCAACATTGGAAACAATCATGGTCCAGTAATTATGGTTCCTCTGTACAACTGACAATGATACACCCGTTAATAATAATAATGGCATACAAATACACTAAATGACATCAGTTCAGTTCAGTCACTCAGTCGTGTCCGACTCTTTGTGACCCCATGGACTACAGCACACCAGGTCTCCTGTCCATCACCAACTCCCAGAGCTCACTCAGACTCATGTCCATTGAGTCGGTGATGCCATCCAACCATCTCATCCTCTGTCTTCTCCTTCTCCTCCCACCTTCAGTCTTTCCCAGCATCAGGGTCTTTTCCAATGAGTCAGTTCTTCCCATCAGGTGGCCAATGTATTGGAGTTTCAGCCTCAGCATCAGTGCTTCCAATGAATATTCAGGACTGATTCCCTTTAGGATGGACCGGTTGGCTCTCCTTGCCATCCAAGGGACTCTCAAGAGTCTCCAACACCACAGTTCAAAATTGTCAATTCTTTAGCATTCAGCTTTCTTCATAGTTCAACTCTCACATCCATACATGACTACTGGAAAAACCATAGCTTTGCCTAGACAAACAGACATTTGTTGGCAAAGTAATGTTTCTGTTTTTTAATATGCTGTCTAGGTTGATCATAGCTTTTCTTCCAAGAAGCAAGCGTCTTTTAAATTCATGGCTGTGGTCACCATCTGCAGTGATTTTGGAGCCCCCCAAAATAAAATCTCTCTCTGTTTCCATTGTTTCTCCATCTATTTACCATGAATTGATGGGACAAGATGCCATGATCTTAGTTTTCTGAATGTTGTTTTAAGCCAACTTTTTCACTCTCCTCTTTCACTTTCATCAAGAGGCTCCTTAGTTCTTCACTTTCTGCTGTAAGGGTGGTGTCATCTGCATATCTGAGGTTATTGATATTTCCTGCAGCAATCTTGATTCCCACTTGTGATTCATCCAGCCCAGCATTTCTCATGATGCACTCTGTATATAAATTAAATAAGCAGGGTGACAATATACAGCCTTGACATACTCCTTTCTCAATTTGGAAACAGTCTGTTGTTCCATGTCCAGTTTTAACTGTTGCTTCTTGACCTGCATACAGATTTCTCAGGAGGCAGGTGAAGTGGTTTGGTATTCCCATCTCTTGAAGAATTTTCTACAGTTTGTTGTGATCCACGCAGTCAAAGGCTTTGGTGTAATCAATTAAGCAGAAGTAGATGTTTTTCTGGAACTCTCTTGCTTTTTTGATGATCCAACAGATGTTGGCAAATTGATCTCTGGTTCCTCTGCCTTTCCTAAATCCAGCTTGAACATCTGGAAGTTCACGGTTCACGTACTGTTGAAGCCTGGCTTGGAGAATTTTGAGCATTACTTTGCTAGATTGTGAGATGAGTGCGGTAGTTTGAACATCTTTGGCATTGCCTTTCTTTGGGATTGGAATGAAAACTGACCTTTTCCAGTCCTGTGGCCACTCATGAGTTTTCCAAATTTGCTGCCATATTGAGTGCAGCACTTTCACAGCATCATCTGCCAGGATTTGAAATAGCTCAACTGGAATTCCATTACTTCCACTAGCTTTGTTCCTAGTGATGCTTTCTAAGGTCCACTTGACTTCCCATTCCAGGATGTCTGGCTCTAGGTGAGTGATCACACTATCACGGTTATCTGGGTCATGAAGATCTTTTTTGTATAGTTCTTCTGTGTATTCTTGCCAGTTCTTCTTAATATCTTCTGCTTCTGTTAGTCCATACCATTTCTGTCCTTTATTGTGCCCATCTTTGCATGAAATGTTCCCTTGGTATCTCTAATTTTCTTGAAGTGATCTCTAGTCTTTCCCGTTCTATTGCTGCTGCTACTAAGTCGCTTCAGTCATGTCCAACTCTGTGTGACCCCATAGACGGCAGTCCACCAGGCTCCCCCATCCCTGGGATTCTCTAGGCAAGAACACTGGAGTGGGTCGCCACTTCCCTCTCCAATGCATGAAAGTGAAAAGTGAAAGTGAAGTCGCTCAGTCGTGTCCGACCCTTCGCGATCCCATGGACTGCAGCCTACCAGGCTCCTCCATCCATGGGATTTTCCAGGCAAGAGTACTGGAGTGGGGTGCCATTGCCTTCTCCCATTCTATTATTTTCCTCTATTTCTTTGTGTTGATCACTAAATGACATAGTGAAATATTAAATGAAAAATAGCAGGTTACAAAGCAATGTGTGCAGTTTGAGCCAATTTTTTAAAGGATTGGAGGGGAAAATAGCTGTGGAAAGATAACACCAAAGGTGAGCCTGGCAGTTTCTGAGTAGATTGGGGTGACTTGTGTATAGGGGGAGATCTCAGTAAGTGTAAACTTTTGAACGTTTTAAAAGGCTAATGCAGTCCTCAGACATGTGCAATCTAGGGTCTAAGATGTTAGAGAAAGAAGTCCCATTGTTCTTTGCCACTATCAAGTCTGGGGTCTTGGGACCAGTTCCAGGTACCTCCCTTTCACAAAGGACAACTTATTGATAAATAGTGAAAGCAAATGTTCTGTGTTCTTGCAATGTGCCTGGAAGTGTGCTAAGCTATTTTAATTGGTTGTCTCATTTAGTAGTTCCAGTGAGCTTCACTGGTGGTTCAGACAATAATCTGCCTGCAATGCAGGAGACTGGAGTTAGATACCTGGATCAGGAAGGGAATAGCTACCTGCTCCAATATTCTTTCCTGGAGAATTCCAAGGACAGAGGAGATGGCGGACTACAGTCCACAGGATCACAAAGAATCTGACATGACTGTGTAACTAACCCTTTCAATAGTACTCCCTGTGAGACAGGTACCAGTGTTTTCTCTACCTGTTTACAGACAACATTCAGAGAGGCCAAAGAACTTGCCCAAGGTCACGCAGTTAGTGAACAGCAGCCCCAGGATTAACTGGATACATTAGGCAAGGAAAAGGAGACAGACAACTTCCCTGCAAGTAATGCAAATACTGCTGAGCAGGAGGCATCAACCCCAGACCCACCCTGGGAATCCTCAATGTCAGGGCTGGCCGCCAGGGGTTTTAACTGACTAAGGGTCCCTGGCCTGCTTGGGAGAAATTGGGAAGGCACCACTGGGACTGAATGTGGGAGCCACTGGGACTGAATTTCAGAACCCCAGGCTCCAGGATTAACCTTTCCTCACAGAAGGTGAAGAAAGCTTGCCTCTCAATTTTGGGGAGATCAAGGAACTTGAGACTGGGTTGGGGGTGGCAGGGACTAGGAAAGTCAGCACAGGGCAATGTCAGAAAATTAGTCATCTGGACTTCCCTGGCGGCTCAGTAGATAAGAATCTGCCTGCCAACGCAAGAGACACGGGTTTAATCCCTGGTCCAGGAAGATCCCATATGCTGCAACTAAGCCTGTGAGCCACAACTACTGAGCCTGTGCTCTTCAATAAGAGAAGCCCTAGCAATGGGAAGCCCATTCACATCAACTAGGGAGTAGCCCCCCACTTGCCACAACTAGGGAAAAGCCCAAGCGACAATGAAGACCTAGGTCAGTCATAAATAAATATATAAAATTATTTTTTTTTAATAAGTCATCCTCCCACCTCAGCCAGTGCCTCTCTAGGGGACTCGATCTCAGCTCCTTCTCATCAAGAACTGAACAGCCTAAAAGATCTCCAACTCCATGGGTGCCAGCCCATGTCAGACCAGCCAAAGAGTCTGCCATACCTTGGGGAAGATCTCCCTTGGTGAGGGGAAGCCCATGACAGTGGGCCTGGAGAGCAAACCAGCACAGAGAGGCCACCCACGTTTCCAGGACAGGGCAAGGCAGCTCTGAGCAGATCTTTTCCCCGGGTGTGACCAAAGCAAGCACCCTGGGACTGGGGCTTTGAAATCTGCTCTCCAATCTTGAAAACACGAGTTAGTCTATAGGAGGAAGAGGCCTCTTCAGTGTGAATCCAGAGGGTAGTGCCAGCTTTAATGGGGAAGCAACAAGAGAGGCAGCTTTCAGCCCCTAGCCAGCGATGAGGCAGGTCTCCCATGAATGTTAGGTGGCCGCGGATGGTCGGAGCAGCGTAGAAGGGGTTATGCCCTCCACTTTGAAGGCTCTGAGGCTCAGGATTTGAGCGTTAACTCAGCATCATTTCCCCAGGTCCTTAGCACATACCTGGATTACAATAGCTGCTCAAAAAACATTATCTATTGAATTAGTCAATTAGTGAGATGACGTGTGAGACCAGATTACCACAAAGGGCCCTTTCAGAACTATGTCTACTGTCCTGTGAGATTTATAATCAGTGTCTATAAAGTCCTGATTATTTTCATCATGACTTATTTCTTCCAGTGCGCATGTCCTCATTTAAGCCAGCTGCAGTCCCAGTGGACAGGTCATTCTGCACTCCTTTCAGATCATCACATCTCACTTTAGTTGTTTCACCCTGAGACCCCACATAGCACCCCGTGATGCCACCATGCCCAGAAGTTGCACATTTGGTTGTTTACAATATTTTACATTTACAACGTACACAGCTACAAACGTGAGTGTTTGTTTGTTTTCCTTCATGGTTATTTCCCTGGATTCTACTTTGTGAAAGGAGACTGTTGGATGTCTTTGCCCAACCAAGGACTAGTTCCTCTGGCACATTTGGGACCATAAACGAGTTCTTCCAGCTGCTGTGCACTGTAATGATTTCCCAATCCCAGAGCTAGCAGACAACAGACCAGGAACCTTCTAACTCAGAGCTAAGTGGTCTTAGAACATCCCAGAGCCTGCTGAGAATGGGAGATCCACTGGGTTTTTCTTCACCTCATTTATATCATGTCTGAGTTGCAAGAGGCATGATAAATGACCTCCCCCTTCACACACCCATTCCGGAAGCTCTTTTGATGTAACACCACAGTCTGGGCGATGGGTCCCAGGAGGCGGTCTCCCCGCACAAAATGATTCTCCTGAAATTCATTGTTTATTTCCTTCCTTCTTATAGCTTGTCAGTAGTGGGGGATGTGGGAAGACTGCAAAAGAAAGACATACAGGCGTCTGGGCTTCAGCAAGAGTGCTCATTTCAGATAGTAACGTTTATGGGCCTCAGACACTCTGTCACGGAGAGTGAGCCAAAAACTGACACGTCTGAGATTCCCAGCCTGGTGCAAATGGTCGCATCTGACCCTGCCCAGCAGAGTAACGTAGCCAAAAATCTAAATGGTGTCCTGGCCCTTACGAGCCCTCCGGCAAGATGGAATGACTTCTAGGACCACCAGCAGGGTACAAATTGTGCCCCTTCTTCCCACCATCCCCAAGTCAGCTTGCAGCAGGACTATCTTTTCTGCTTGTTTAGTGGCTGCCTAGTGTGACCCACAAGATGCGAGAACGTGCTGCGTGTGCGTCTGCATGTTGATGGATAGCACACACGGCCGGGTAGATGGGATGGTTACAAACAGGGACTGAGTCTCCCCCCACGCTGACGCAGTGAGCTGGGGGCGGGGGGCGGGGGGTGGTTGCTGCCTGTCCCCTGCCTTCCCCATTATGATTCCTTCCTCTGGCATTTGCTTCATTACAATTTGTCGTGCAAAAAGTTTTTTTTTCTTTTTGCAGTATATTCTGGGCTAATTTTAGAAATTTGTTTTCACCTTCCGACATTGACTCCTGGGGCAGCTTGCAAGCTGCCTGGAACGAAAAATCAATGATGACAGCAGCAGAGTGGGCGCCGGGTCCTCATTAACCTGGAGCTCGGAGCAGCCCCAGCCCTGTCTTCTCCCGCAGGGCTAACCCTGGGCAAAAATGGGCAGCTGGGACGTCTTCCTCTGGTGGCCTTGATCTTTCTATTCTGAACCCTCTCTGCCTGTTCTCTGCTTTCTCCTTTCCCAAGACCTACTCCCCGACTCCCGCCCTTCAAGCATGGGGGACGGGGTGGGGAGAAGTAAAATCTCTGAGTGTCTACACATATGCCAGGCACTTGGCTAGGCAGTCTACATGCATGTTCCCATTGAGGCCTACCAATAATTCTCAGAAGCTGGTATTACCCCCATTTCACAGAAGAGGAAACTGAGGCACAAAGAGGTCAAGAAACAAGCACAGCTAGTAACGTGGAGCTAGGATGAGAACCTCTGACTTCAACACCTGTGTTCTCACCATTGCTTGCCATTACACTAGCGCAGAAATCCATGAACACTTGTTTGGGGGGTGGAGGGGGGCAGCATGCCCCAGGGATACAGAAAGTGTGCTTTGCCCAGCACCCAGCTGCCCCCATTCAGCCCAAGCTCTGCTGAGTTCCACACACAGGGACTGGCCCTAATGAAGTCTCCAGGGACCTCAGGCTCTGCTCTTAAGCGCTGGGCTCCACCCACAGGAGATGGCAGCATGGATCAAGGGAGTTCTGAATGAGAACTCACAAATCCCCATAGTAGAATTGCAGCTCTCTGGCCAAGGGTCACTCACAAGATGTACAGAGCAAGAGGTGGAGGCTGGGATCTTTGAAACAAGTCAAACACAGCAAAGCGGACAGAGAGGCCAAGACTTCCAGAGTGGGGGAATGCTACAGAAAGCTTAGATCAGCCTACCTCAGTAAAATAAATGGGAGTCATGTCTATTGTTAGATTTTCTAGCAGCCACATTATAAAAACTAAAAAGAAACAGGTGAAATTAATATTAATAATATATTTATTTAACCCAATATATCCCCAGTACTACTTCAACATGTAATCAGTAGAAAATTCTTTCATGAGATTTTTACAATCTTTTTTTGTACTAAGTCTTTGCAGTCTCATGCATGTATTTTACACGTATAGTCCATCTCAGCTTGGACTGGCCAACTTTAGGAACTCAATAGCCACACGTGGTCAGTGGATCCCATATTATACAGAGCAGGACTAGACTCACAGTTTTTAAATGATGGTCAGTTGGAACCCAGTGTTCCTTAGAAGTATGCCTCACTACCTAAATATTTGGTGTTAATTTCATTTGATGGATTTTAATTCTTTAAATTAGTCATACAGAAAAATGCACACTTGAAGATGTCTCACCCCAAATGTTAACAAATTGAAGACAATCAATAGGGAAACTTGTGTTTGTACTTGAGAGAAAATATTAATTCATCTCCTTATACAAAAAAAGAAGAAGAAGAAGAGAAGCTAAAGGCAAAGGAGAAAAGGAAAGATACACCCATTTGAATGCAGAGTTCCAAAGAATAGCAAGGACAGGTAAGAAAGCCTTCCTCGGTGATCAGTGCAAAGAAATAGAGGGAAAAAATAGGATGGGAAAGACTAGAGATCTCTTCAAGAAAATTAGAGATACCAAGGGAACATTTCATACCAAGATGGGCTCGATAAAGTATAGAAATGGTACGGACCTATCAGAAGCAGAAGATACTAAGAAGAGGTGGCAAGAATACACAGAAGAACTACACAAAAATAGATCTTCATGACCCAGATAATCACGATGGTGTGATCACTCACCTAGAGCCAGACATCCTGGAATGCAAAGTCAAGCAGGCCTTAGAAAGCATCACTAGGAACAAAGCTAGTGGGCCTTAGAAAGCATCAAGAGGAACAAAGCTAGTGATGGAATTCCAGTTGAGCTATTTCAAATCCTGGCAGATGATGCTGTGAAAGTGCTGCACTCAATATGGCAGCAAATTTGGAAAACTCAGCAGTGGCCACAGGACTGGAAAAGGTCAATTTTCATTCCAATCCCAAAGAAAGGCAATGCCAAAGAATGCTCAAACTACTGCACGATTGCACTTATCTCACAATCTAGCAAAGTAATGTTCAAAATTCTCCAAGCCAGTCTTCAACAGTATGTGAACCGTGAACTTCCAGATGTTCAAGCTGGATTTAGAAAAGGCGGAGGAACCAGAGATCAAATTGCCAACATCTGTTGGATCATTGAAAAGCAAGAAAGTTCCAGAAAAACATCTACTTCTGCTTTATTGACTATGCCAAAACCTTTGACTGTGTGGATCACAATAAACTGTGGAACATGTTTCAAGAGATGGGAATACCAGACCACTTGACCTGCTTCCTGAAAAATCTGTGTGCAGGTCAGGAAGCAACAGTTAGAACTGGACATGGAACAACAGACTGGTTCCAAATTAGGAAAGGAGTACATCAAGGCTGTATATTGTCACCTTGCTTATTTAACTTATATGCAGAGTACATCACAAGAAATGCTGCTGGATGAAGCACAAGCTGGAATCAAGATTGCAGGGAGAAATATCAATAACCTCAGATACATAGATGGCACCACCCTTATAGCAGAAAATGAAGAACTAAAGAGCCTCTTGAAGAAAGTGAGAGGACAGTGAAAATGTTGGCTTAAAACTCAACATTCAGAAAACTAAAATCATGGCATCTGGTCCCATCACTTCATGGCAAATAGATGGGGAAACAATGGAAACAGTGAGAGACTTTACTTTCTTGGGCTCCAAAATCACTGCAGATGGTAATTACATCCATGAAATTAAAAGATGCTTGCTCCTTGGAAGAAAAGCTATGATCAACCTAGACAGCATATTAAAAAGCAGAAACATTACTTTACCAGCAAAGGTCCATCTAGTCAAAGCTATGGTTTTTCCAGTAGTCATGTGTAGATGTGAGAGTTGGACTATAAAGAAAGCTGAGCACCGAAGAATTGATGCTTTTGAACTGTGGTGTTGGAGAAGACTCTTGAGAGTCCCTTGGACTGCAAGGAGATCCAATCATTCCATCCTAAAGGAAATCAATTCTGAATATTCATTGGAAGCACTGTTGCTGAAGCTGAAGCTCCAATACTTTGGCCACCTGATACGAAGAACCAACTCATTTGGAAAGACCCTGATGCTGGGAAAGACTGAAGGCAGGAGTAAAAGGGGAATGAGAAAGAGATGATAGGATGGCATCACCAATTCGATGGACATGAGTTTGAGTAAGCTCTGGGAGTTGGTGATGGACAGGGAAGCCTGGAGTGCTGCAGTCCATGGGGTCAAAAAGAGTCGGAGTTGACTGAGCGACTGAACTGAGCTGATACAATAAGTTTGTACTATAAAACACTTTTAAATCTGTTTTAAATATTACTAACATATATTAGACTTCAACTAAGGGATAACAAGAACAAGCAACATTTCTCACACATTTACTATATTCCAAATGCTTTTTGAGCATCAGCTCATCAAATTCTCACAACAAACCTATGAGGTGGATAATTTTATTCCCCCTGTTGCAGAGGAAGGTACTGAATCTAGGGGTTCAGCGGCTGGCCCACGGTGGCAAATAGCAAGGTCACGATTTTGCAGTTAGCCCCAGCTGTCTAACTTTTAAATCAAAGCTCTATAAGCACCAGACTACAGTTAAAAGCCAAACAACCCACCATGCAGTATAAATTCTGGGCCTTGTCAAACTTCCATGTACCTCATATTTCTTCCTACCTCATCCAGGCTCACAGCCTAAGTCACTCACCCTTTCATCTAGCCCTTAGTCACAGGCAAGCAACCACAGAGCATTCTGCTTAATTTAACAGATACTATTTAACAGATACTATTGAGACTATGTATCAGTACAAGCTGTGGTCCCTTCATAGCCAAGATATATTTCTCTAAATCCTGCCTAGCCCCCAACCACTAGGGAGAGGTTGGATTTTCCCCTAGAAATGATATGAAGTCAATGAAAGATTTAAGCAAAGGGGATAACCAAAAAGACCAGATTTGCATTTTAAAAAACTTATTCTGGTAGCTGCAGCAAGGGTAGGGTGGAGGGTCTTGGAACTAAAGAAAAGAAATCAATTAGATAGCTGTCAGATTGGTGATAGTAGATATGAGACAGGAGCGCAAACAATAAAAATACTGGATCTTGGTGATTAAATAAATCATTGAGTGGGGGCCACAGAGAGAAAGCTGAGAAAGCTGAGGACTCTGGCTTCTGTTAGAGTGCGGAGTTAATGGTGGGACGAGTCACTGAAATAGAAAATACAGAAGGAAGACCAAGGTTGAGGCAAATGAGTAGATGTGATGAGTTTAGCTTTTGATATGGGGGTTGACATTGTAATTGACTGCCCAACATCTACGCAACCCATCTGCCACCTGTCACACAAATTCAGTCTAGGGAATTCACTCCAGACCCAGGGTGGACATGATCATATAACTCAATCATAATAAGCCTATCCCATAATAATCCTCCTTGCCAACGACTGGAATGGAGCATAGGGCTAAGTCAATGACCACACAGCATTCCACTTGTGATTTTATTGGCATTTAGACCGTAAGTTGACTCACTCAGACTGAAGGAAACTATCTTTCTTCAACAGTTTTGGGCAAGGAGCTCTCCCTTGATGAGAAGGAAACAAGTAGTCCTGATCACTACCAACAGCACTCCTCCAACTCAGAGGCTTGGGCTAAGACAATTCTAGGAAAAGAACATAATCAAGAGAAAAACCCGGACCTTGAATGAACTTATCAGACCACTAGATCAAGCCACCCAGAAGCTCAGCCTGTCCTCCTCTGTGAGCCAATACATTTCCTTCTTGCTTGAGGCGTGTTGAGTTGAGTTTCCTGCTATGTACCCCTGCAAGTCTCCTAACTGATATGGATGCGTTGAATTGAGGTGACCCAGTACCTGGAGCCCCCTGGAGGTGTGCAATGCAGCATCCCCAGGGTGACCTTTGGGATGCTAAAGAAGTGGAACCCACCGGGCAAATGACATCAGTCTGAAGCTCAAGAAAGAGATCAAGCTGGAGATGCAGATCCAATGTCTTCAGATGGGATAAAAACTCAGAAAGTAGATAAGGCTGACCAAAGAAAGCACATACAGTGTGCAGAGGAAAGAAGAGCAAGGTCAAGGACAGAACCCCAGGAAATGCTGACATTTCGAGGGCTCGCTTGGAAGGGCTCTAAAGACAGTGAAGGAATACCATCAATTTAAAAGAAAATTTTTAATCAATTGATCATGAACTGTACAATTTAAAATGATTACAATGGTGAATTTTATGCTATGTGAATTTTTATCTTAATAAAACCATCCATATTTTTAAAAGAATTTTTAAAAGAAAGAAATATAAACAGAGGAAACAAGGATAAGTAAAGATGTTCTGATTGTGAGGAGGAGACTGAAAGAATATGGCCAAACCAGGGAGAGAAAAAAATAAAAGGGGAAAGGACAGAGAAGGGATGGGGCAACTGCTGAATGGTGAAGGGCACCATGGAAGGAGACATGGAGAAGAGCGAAGGATGAATGTTAATTAAGGTGTAGGCCAAGCTGCTTCAACCACGAGACACAGTGGAAGTTTGCATCTCTCCCACACACCAGTCCAGAAGGAGAGACTGGTCCCAAACACTAAGCTATTGTTTTCTACAAGGTCTTGAGGGGCCCAAGTTTCTTCTCGCAATTGCTTACCTGTGTAGGGTCTTGCCTGTGTCCATATAACCACAGCTGGCTCATCACTGACATTTCTAAGTTCCAGCCCACAGAAAAGGGGAAATGGACAATGTTCAGGGCAAACATTCCATATATGAGTGTGATCTGGTGGGAAGCTGAGCACACGCTTTTGTCAGTAACTTAGTACATGTCCATATATAGCTGCAAGGAAGGCTGGGAGAGAATGGACATTTAGAGAGACTTAGCAAGCTCCAGCTAGAGGTCTAGGAAGATGTGGTAAGAGCTAGACAAGCGACTACCCCTCTCTTCCTTAGATTTATCATCTAGGTTTATCAGCACCAACCCCTGAAACTAGTCAAATGGATACTATTCTGTATAAACTCTGAGGAGCTAATATATAGCATGGAGACTAGGGTTGACAATACTGTATTGTATACTTGAAATTTGCTAAGACAGTTGATCTTAAGCATTCTCACAAAAATAAAAAGGTAAACATGTGAGATGATGGATGTGTTCATTAGGTGAGTTGTGGGAATCCTTTCACAAAGTATGTTATATCAAATCATCACACTGTATATGTTAAATATATTATAGCTTTGTCAATTATACCTCAATAAAGGTAAAAAAAAAAAACTTGGAAGGAATATGAAGAAAATTTTTCGAATTTAATATAAAGAAAAAGATAGATAGCCTTAGACAAGCCTGAAGAATTTCAGGTTCTCCGATCACAGCACATCAGCCACCATCCGCTTGCCCACTCAGGGGACAGCCTTGCAGCCCAGTTAATGTTGCATGACCTGCTGTCTGTGTTGAACCTCTCCCTCCCTGCTTCCTGACCTGTCAGCTTAGCTCTGGGAGTGCTCACCAGAACCAAGCAGAAAAGGAAAATCATCGCATTCAGGTGCTTCACATTATGTAGGTCATGAGTCCCTTTTTTATTTTTAATCTCCTTCTAACCACTGATTCTCCTCAAAATTCCTTCCCTTGGCCTGGCCTCTGCTTAAAACTATCCCTTATTTTTCTTCTTCCCTTCACCAATCCAACCACCAACTTGTCCCCAAGCTCCCTCCAACCTGACGTCTGCCCCATCACTCAGCTGAAACTGTCACCAAGGTCATTAAATTTAATGGCCTGTTCTCAACCCTCTTCCTCCTCCACCTGGCTGGGTCTCATTAGACACAACTGACCACCCCTTCCTTGAAAGGCTACCTCTCTTGGCCACTGTGATGTGCCATTCTGCACACCTGCCATCCAGCCTCTCCCTCCCTCTCCATCTCCTAATCCTGCTGTGTGTGTGTCTTTCTGCTGCTGCTGCTAAGTCATTTCAGTTATGTCCGACTCTGTGCGACCCCATAGATGGCAGCCCATCAGGCTCCCCCGTCCCTGGGATTCTCAAGGCAAGAACACTGGAGTGGGTTGCCATTTCCTTCTCCAATACATGAAAGTGAAAAGTGAAAGTGAAGTCACTCAGTCATGTCTGACTCTTAGCGACCCCATGGACTGTAGCCCACGAGGCTCCTCCATCCATGGGATTTTTCAGGCAAGAGTACTGGAGTGGGGTGCCATTGCCTTCTCCAGCCTTTCTTTCTATGACACCTCAAAAGACAAACGCTAATGCACCTTTTATACAGGGCACTTACCCAGGCGTGCTGCGATTCATGGGGTTGCAAAGAGTCGGACACGACTGAGCGACTGAACTGAACTGAATTGAACTACCCTGCTAGCCTGGTACAGTGGGAAAGTTATAACCTGGGCTCAAATCTCAGATGTGCCACTTATTTGCTGTGTGACCTTGGCAAGTTACTTAGCATCTCTGAGTTAGTTTCCCACCTGGAAAAACAAGGATACGGATACCCCTTTCAGGCTTTGTATTATCGAGTTAGGTAACTGCTTAATAACCAGTCCTCAAAACCTCAGTGGCCTAATGTTCCAGTCTAGTGGAGGTGAACAGGAGCCAGGGTTCTACTACATCAGATTACGGAACAATTCAGTCCAGTGGCTCAGCCATCCCCCGGGGCTCAATGTTCCTCACTGGGTTTTCAGCAGATCGCAAGGGAAAAGAGTGTGCAAGCACACAGAGAAGACTGCCTGTAGTATTTTTAGAGGACACCCCGAAAGTGGCATACATCGCTCCTACCCACAGTCCATTGCCTAGAACTCAGTCATGTGACTTGACCTGACAGCAGGGGGTGCTTGGACATGTAGTTCCGGGAAAAAGGAAAGGGGACTTGATGGATACACAGTATTCTTTCCTCAGCTTCCCAGCTGGCGCCGTGGTAAAGAATCTGCCTGCCAATGCAGCAGTAGCAAGAGATGCAGGTTTGATTCCTGGGTTGGGAAGATTCCCCTGGCATAGGAAATGGCAAGCCACTCCAGTATTCTTGCCTGGAAAATTCCATGGACAGGCAGGCTACAGGTCCAGGAGGCCCCAAAGAGTTAGACATGACTGAGCACACACTCGTGCCTTAGTATGCTCTCCATCACAGGGTTTCTGTAAAGATGGAAATAATAGGAGTAAATCTTGTGATCTTTCTGGAGCATAGTAAGTCCTATATGAACAGGAGCCATTTGTGGCTTTTTTTTTCCCGACAGTTTGCCAACTTTCCCAAATGTTTAAGTCTAAACAGACAAAGGTTGAGCTAAAGTAGGAGACTAGGGGAGAAAAGGGAGAAAGGAGGGAAGCAAGTGTTGGGGACAGAAGCCGAAGCGCAGGCCAGGTTTGGGAGGTTAGAGCTCGGGCAGGGATTCAGAAGGAGCAGGAAGCCCAGTGGCGCTGAGCACAACCTCTGCTTTCCTGGCTAACTCGGGCTCCCACCTGAGCCAGAAAGGGCTTAAAAAGCTCTGAGTTTCCTTGGAAACCATTTCTCTGGCCCTCTCCGCATGTTACCAGCCAAGTTGGTTGTAATCAAACCCCCACGGGGCAGAGAATGAGCTCTCAAACTGCCATCCTGGGGTTCCATCCAAATTGCTTGCATTTCCTATTTAAATTGGTAATTTCCCCACAAGTGTTCCTCCTGCCCATCCGGAGATTTGTTGGAAAAGAGAAGGTTGGGACAGGCAACCAAACCCTACTAGGGCCCTTGGGAGAGCCTCCACGCTGTCCTGAGTCCTTCGGCACTCCTCAGCCCCGGGAACAGCCACTCCTAACCAGGACCCTGTCCTTGGGCCCTGGGAAGAGCGTGGATGGCAGCAGTGGAGAGGCCTAACAGGGCCACAGTGGGTGACTCCACAATGGGGGCGGGTGGGGACAGGGTGGGCACCACTGTCCAGAGTGAACTGGGAAGACTTATTGTTGGACCTTTTCCAGGTACACACTTTCCAAAGGAAAGAGATGGGAGCAGGGCCAGAGCAAGCAATGATCTCAAAGTACTCACAGCAGCGGCTATGGGACTAGGGGACGGCTGGAGACATCCAGGGCGTTAGGCCGAGAGACTCCAGGAGGCTCTGAACCCGCTCACCTGCACTCGCCTGGTGACAAGCCAGCCCAGGCCCTTGTGGAACGACAGGGAGCTTGGCCCCTGTCCCCTTTCTTTCAGAGTGAACAGAGGGCCCATCTCAGACTAGGACAGACACTCACAGACACACGCTCCAAAAACCACACACATGCGCATGTAGACACACACATGTCTTAAGAGATCTGTCCTTGTGTAGAGACAGACACACACCTGTGTATCCAAACACCATGTATCCAGATGCCCCTCACCAGCCGCACCACATATGTTCACGTTCACGGTGGGCTGAGCTCCAGGCTGCAGCGAGCAAACAGTGACAACCACATATGAGCCTCTGTGGACACACACACATCTCAACACAGTCCAGCCAGCCAGGACGGTGTGATCACTGACTGACACGTGTCCTCAGACACATGCATAGGAAACTGAGGAAGAAAGAGAACCAGGGCAGGAAATGGACCCCGCTGTGCAGGTAGCTGAGCAGCGTTGGGGGGCAACTTGGATTCCAAACCAGAACTAGCTGGAGCCAAGGAGAGGTGGCCGAACTGAGTCTAATTCAGCTGCACCTGAGGGTTTAATCTGGACATGAGTGCAAAGGCGGGGTGGGAAGCACCATGGTGGAGCAAGGTGGGGCCTTCCTGAGTGAAGCAGCTTCCCAGATTGCACTGGGGATCAGGAACCAAGAACAGCCCCCCAGGGGAGCAGGGGTGGGGGGCTTCCTCCCAAAGGTGAAGCTGGATATCAGGGCCTTTGCCCCATGGAAAAACACAGGTAAAACCAGCAACCCAGGTACCTACAGTCAGGGGAGCCACTGGGTTTGTACGCCCTGGGTGTCCAGGGTCCCCCAGCCTTCAGTGCCTCTATCCAAGGAAGCATGATTGTACCAGCCCCCACCCTCACTGCCGTGCTAGGCTCCCCACTCACAGCCAGCTGGGCTAAGGTGGGTGCAGGGGCTTGGCAGGCAGGACCTGTGAGCTCCCTCAGTATTTTTCAGCTGAGGAAACTGGGGGAAGACGCACCCAGCCTCTGAATCAGCCCCTAGACTCGGTTATTCCTACTGCTGCCAGGAAGACAACTGGTAGACCCGCCCTCCACCTCCAGATCCCATCCAAGGGCCTCACGGTCACCCTAGTTTAGAAGGGTCTTGGTCACACATCCTCACCAGCCCTTCCTCCCACTAAGGCAGCAGGGAGCCAAGCTGTATGACTGAGAGGGTAGGGAGCAGATGCTGGATTCTGATCCTCAGAGCGGCTGTCCCATCATTTCTTCTTCAATCGCAGCACCGAGAAGAATCCCACAAAGCTTCACAGCCCACCTGCTCCTTTCTAGACAGACAGGTGTGAGAAGAAATGAGAACTCCAGGACGGCAGGTGCAACCAGCTGTCTGCAGCTGCAGCTCTCCGCATCTCCTACAGACTGCTGTGGGGACAAGAGACAGGCCGGGTGAAGTTTCAGAACACTTGGAATTTCCCAACTGCTCAGTGTCTTTCTCTCTGTATCTCTGTCTCTGTCTCTCTCTCGTCTTGGTATGTGCTTCTCTCGCTGCCTAGGGTATCCTTTCACTGCATTTATCTCCTGGAAAACTCTTATTTAGCCTTCAAAACCCTGCTCAGGTATCCCCTCTTCTAAGAAATATCTGCCTGGCACTCCCCCGTCTGATGAATCACTCATTCCTTCTTCTGGGCTACCCTGAATCATAGCACGTGTGACGATTATCTATTTATGGTGGGATGTCTGTCTTCCCTATTTGACTGTGAGTTCCTTGAGGGAAGGAGCTGTATGGCACGTGTCTCTGCACCCCAGTATCACCCCAGGGTCTGACAGAACATGTCCAGGAGCAGCAGTATAATACAGAAGTTAAGACAGTGGGCTCTGGAATAAACCAGACTTGAGTTTGAATCCCAACTCTGCCTCTTCTAGCTATGGGACTTGGACAAGTTACTCCACCTCTTTAAGCCTCAACTGGCCCAAATATGAAATGGAAAGAAATATCATCATCACTATTATTATTGTGATAATCATCATAATCATCGAGAGTCATGATTGTCATGAGTAACAAGTGATATAAAAATTGAGAGGTTAACCCAGAACCAAGCAAATTAGTTACCTTTGGTATTACCTCATGAGCATCCATCCTGGCAATTCCTTGCTGAAAAGTCACAATGACCCCCATGCCGCCCTTCTGCCTAGAAATCTCACACGCAAGTGAATACAGGTAAATGAGATGAGTTCCCTGACAGAGCAGGGGTGCTCTGGGAACCCACAGAAGGAACCATGTGTTCTGGTGGTTAGGTTCATGAGTTTGGTGTCAGAAAGGCCCAAGTTCAAATCCTGATTCAGATAGCAACTAGCTGTGTTGAACTTAAGGAAGTTATATAAAAACTCAGAAATGCTGAAATGCAATGAAAATTTGATTATACGAATAATAAAATAAAATGTATCTGGAGGTGAGTGAGAAAGGCACCCCAGAGAAGGTGACATTAGCCTTGACAAATGAACAGTTTTCCAGGTGGAGGGGGGAACAAGGGCATCTCCAGTAGAGGGAGCAGCAAGTTAAAGGGCTCATGAGGGACTTTCCAGGTGGTCCAGTGCTTAAGAATCTGCCTTGCAATGAAGAAGACACAGGTTCGATTCCCAGCCGGGGAACTAAGATTCCCACGTGCCACAGGGTAACTAAGCCCATGTGTCGCAACTGCTGGAACCTGCACACCACAACCAGAGAGAAATCCTCACAATGAAAAGGTCCCATATGCCACAACTAAAACCCGATGCAGCCAAAAATAAAGAAATAAATAAACAATTTTTAAAAAAGATGCATGAATCCAAAGGACAATGAGAAGTTCCTTGATTCCAGATCACAGTGTAGAAGCAAGCAGTGGCTGAAAAAGACCTAGAAAGAAAGGCAAGGGCCAGAATGGGACAGACTTGGAGTGTGATGCTAAGCGGTTCCTGACACAGACCTCCAATGACAAGAATCTCTCATCTAGGATATCCCTGGCACATATCTAGGGGCTCAATAGCTATTTGTAGGAAAAACAAATAAGTTAGTAGCACTGAGACCCTGACCCACGACTTTTTCTCTGTTGGAATTCCACTTCAGCAAGAAGTATCTGCCAGGCTTTGGGCAAGTCACATGACCTCTCCAGGCCTTGTTTCTGCATGAAAGGGACTGGGCAGAATCATCACACACTGAGAGTTACACAAGAGCTTGCCACATTAAGCTCTAGAGTTCTTGGTTGCAATTCCCTCTCTGAACATAACATTTCTGAAAATGAATTATTTCCTCCATCACAAACAGCATCATGCCCAACCCTGTTCTAGGAGCTTCATATACACTGTCTCACTGGGTCTTTGGAATCTTCCCATTAGGAAGTGAAGTGAAGTCGCTCAGTCGTGTCCGACTCTTTGCAACCCCACGGACTGTAGCCTACCAGGCTTCTCAGTCCGTGGGATTTTCCAGGCAAGAGTACTGGAGTGGGTTGCCATTTCTTTCTCCAGGGGATCTTCCCAACCCAGGGATCGAACCCAGGTCTCCCGCATTCCAGGCAGATGCTTTACCCACTGAGCCACCAGGGAAGGACTTCACTATTCCGTTTTACAGGTAACAAGCTCAAAGAGGTTAAGCCATGTGCCTAGTGTGCATCCAGTCACACAGCTAACCAGAGCCAGATCCAGGCCCAAACCCATTTTTCTCACTCCAAAAGCTTGCCACCATGTTGAAGATTTTTTAAAGCCAATAAAGACAATTTTTTCAAGTGAAACATGACATTGCTGAGAACCTCAATTTATAAACAATTAAAACCAGAGCTTCCCCTGTGGCAGACGGGGCAGGTGAGCAGCATTCTCTGCTCACTTTTCTCCGGATCCCTACTCACCCTCCCCGCCTCACGGACCACGGACCCCCACCCCAGGGCTCCACGGACCTCTGCAGGCCCAAACCTCTGCACTTCACCCTCTCCCATGCAAGCCCCACAGCCAAGAAAACTGCATAAAAGTTGGACCCACTGAGGGCCCAGACATCAGAAGGATGAGTCCCATGCTCCACAGCTCACAGAAGAAAAATGTATTCCTTCTGATCCCTATCCAGTCTCCCGATAAACCTGGCCTGCCATGTCTTAATATTCCTCCCACTAATGTGTCTGAAGTTCCCTAAGACGTCTGGTTCCAGCCTGCGAGTCTTTGAACTTGAGACATTCTGAGCACCCAGTAGTTGACTTAATAATTCGGGGAGACTTGAAAGGTGGTGCAGGCAGCGGTCAGCCAGATCTCTTCCACAGAACATGTGGGTAGGCTGGATGCTCTCCCTTAGGGCTCCTCTCCAGGGATGGCTGTTTGAATCAAAGAGCTAGAGATTGTGGCAAATTCATCTTCAGCCCCAACAGGATCCAGTGGGCAGGCTGTCCTGGGAATGGGAGGCGGGGGCAGCCCACCTACATCTCCATCAGTAGCTGTGTCCTTGGACATTTAATAATCAGCTCCGCATGGCTTCGCAGTATCAGAGCTTGGAATCAGGTTCTCTCTCCAGGCCCCATGGCTTCAAATTCATGTCAGAGGCAGGCTGACTCCCCTCTCTTCTGGCAGAAGACAAACCACTGCAGTTCCAGGTCACTGAGTCCCTACCTGTGGCTGTGGCCCTGCTGTGACCCAGCCTCCTTTCTTGAAGAGATCAGGGTGCTGTGGGAGAGCTTGACCTCCCTCCTCTCAACAGCCCCCTCCTTGCAGGCAGAGAAGTTTCCTCCTCCCACCTAAGGGCAACCCTGAAGTCAAGAGGAAACACACTTCCTCAAAAATCTACACCTAGGACTTCCCTGGCAATTCAGTGTTTAAGACTCGGCACTTGCACTGCAGGGGTCACAGGTTCCCATCCCTGGTCAGGGAACTAAGAGCCCACATGCAAAAAATAAACCCACAAAACCCCTCCTCTGCCCTCTGGCAACAAAAAGGCTCAAGATCTCTAACGGTGGCTTCCCAGAGTAGTCCTAGCTTGTATCAGGTGGACTTGGATTCAAATTCAGATCCCATTACTTACCAGTTGCTTGATCTTGAGCCAGTGTTTTCGTATTTGCATGTCAGTTTCCACATCTGTACAGCAGAAATTGTAGTCCCCATCTCAGAGAAAGGAGTTCTGTGAGATGAGGTGGTGATGCCTGGAAAGGGCTTAGCACAGGGCCTGCTCTTTCACAGCTCAAGGCTATTAAGTCATTATCATAAAATTGAGACACTATCCCACCAAGTATCTTCCCTAGTGGCTCAAATGGTAAAGCGTCTGCCTACAATGAGGGAGACCCGGGTTCGATCCCTGGGTTGGGAAAATCCTCTGGAGAAGGAAATGGCAACCCACTCCAGTACTCTTGCCTGAAAAATCCCATGGACAGAGGAGCGTGGTAGGCTACAGTCCACAGGGTTGCAAAGAGTCAGACAAGGCTGAGCGACTTCACTTTCACTTTCATCCCATCAAGCTAAGTGCCTCTTTTCTTCCTTTCACTAGCAGATTTCTTATATTTCCTGGGCTTTCAACCCCCCTTAGCCTATTTCAAACAGTACCCTGTCTTCACCCGTCTCAGTCAAGTCACTAATGACCCCTGGTGACCTAATTCAATGGCTTCTTCTCAGCTTCCAATTGAGGCATCTGTTATTGATACCTACCTATTTTCTTTCTCAAATTCTCTCCTTTGGCTTCACAGCTACTCTCCTGGTTCTCCTCCAATGGAGGAGTGGCTACTCCTTTCATGATCAGTGGCTACACACCAGAAGCATCTGGGGAGCCTAAAATACCAATGCCTAGCCCTGCCCCCTCCAGAAAATCTCATTCAGTTGATATTGGAAAGAGTTAAGCATTCTAAGTGCATCCGGGTTTGAGAACTGCAGCCCTGGATGAAGAATATGCCCTTGACCTTTCTACTTGTTAAGACTGTTTTCAGTTTACAGAAGAAGAAACAAACGAACGGTGGCTTAGATAAGACAGAGTTTCATGTCTCTTGCAGGTATGGACTGTAGAGGTCTAGATGAGTTTGGTGGCTGCAGTCATCCGGGCTCAGATTCCTACTCCCTCATGACACAAAAGAGCTGGTTGAGCTTCACAGCCTTGTTCCAGCCAGCAGGAAGGAGAGAGAAGTGAAAAGTGGTAAAGGTCTTCAGGGACCACTTCCCCTCCCTCCTCACTAGCCATGACTTAACACATGGCCACACTCAGCTTCATAGGAGGTTGGGAAGTATAATCTGTATCCCCAGCTAAAACCTGGGGATCCTGATTCCTGAGGAGTAAGAGTGGGCCCTGCCATGATCTCTTCTCTCTCTGCAACCCCTTGTATGGCAATCCCAGGGCCTCTACCACTGCACCTGGCCACTTTCCACAGCCACACCATGGGTCCCTCCAATACAATCTGTTCAAGCCTGATCTCGTATTACCAAAACTCAAATGACCGTGGATATGTGCTTCAGCCACTATAGGCCTTTATTCCTTGTCTGTAAAACAAGGTAAAAAAATTTTTTTTACATCACTGGGAAGATCAAATGGTTGGCTAATATAAAAACACATGGTATTGTGCCTTGCACACAGGAGGAGCTCAATACATGTCGATTTCTTTCCTCCCTTTTTTTTTCCTAGTCTAGAACAACTATTCCCTTTCTCTATTCATGCTGTCCCCCTCCCAAACTGATACAAAGTTGGCCACTGAACCCTGAGGACAAGACCCTTAGGTGTGGCACTGCCCACACATGTCCTTGTCAGGACCATATGGCAGATGGGAGGGGGCACAGAGCAATGGAGGAAGGAGACATTATCTCCACAGGAAAGGAGCTTATTCTCTTATCCAAACCCTTCCTAGGAGATAGGACAATTTCTCAAGAACCAGCTATCTCTGATGACTCAGGAATCCCTCCCCGATCTGCTCTACCTCCCACACTTACCGCAGGGACATCGCTTCTTCCTCCTTCACCCATGGCTGTAGGGCTGCAGGGCAGATGCCCTGTTGGTCAAAGTCAAAAATCTGGTCAATTCCTAATTTCTCAGTTATGGACTGACCCAGTTCCCCAAGCAGACTGATCTTGGACCCTGGCCACAGATCACCCCAGACCTAGTCGCAGACTGCTACAGGTTGAGCTTTCCTACACCTTTGCTAGTCAGAAGGTGGGGCCCAGCAGCGCAGATATCACCTGGAAGCTTGTTAGAAATGCAGAATCCCAGGCCCACCTGAGCCACACTACATCAGAATCTGTATTAATATTAATACCTTTAAAAAGCAACCCATTTGCAACAAGATGCAGATAGAGATTATCATACTAAGTGAATTAAGTCAGAAAGAGAAAGTCAAATACCATATGCTATCACTTCTGTGTGAAACCTAAGATAGGACACGAATGAACTTCTATGAAACAGAAACAGACTCACAGACACAGAGAACAGAATTGTGATTGCCAGGGGAGAGGGGACCTGAGGAAGGGGTGGACTGGGAATTGGGGATTAGCAGATACAAGCTGTTATATCTAGGATGGATAAGCAACAAGGTCTTATTGTATAGCACAAGGAACTATATTCAATATCCTTAATAAACCATAATGGGAAAGAACATGAAAAATAGTGTATGTATATGTATACATACAAGTCATTTTGCTGTACAATAGAAGTTAACACAACATTGTAAATCAACTGCATTTCAATTTAAATTTTTTAATTTAAAAAATCAAATTAAATTAAACCCCCATAATTTATCTCAACTTCTTCCAGGAGAGAAACAATTTGACACAAACAGAGAGGGATTTTCCTTTGCATCTCCCCTTTCCTTCCTCTCACCTTCTCCAAGAACCCAGATCCACAAGGTAACCCATAGTGTCCTCAGCAGGATTCTAAGCCCCTGTTCTTCCAGGCATAACTGAGCCAATCCCTTCCATCAGTCCTACCTGGCAATGAGCACAGCTGATGTGGAATCCTTTAATGCTGTATCTTCGTTTGAATGATGTATTGTAAATTTATTGGGAGAATTAGAATAAAGCATGCAAAATCCCAAGGAGAATACCTAAAACATGGAAGACAGCCAGTAGGTTGGTGGCTATTACTCATGCCAATTGTGTGGCCTTGACCGTCTCTGAGCACAACAGAGCCTCAGCTTTCTCATCATCATTAGAAACGCATGGCAACATGGAGCGGGTCTTATAGTGGGAGTTCAACCTGATTCCCAACTTAGTGCTGGGAGAGAGAATCAAATCCAGGATTAGTCAATGAAGAGAGGTGAGTATGGTCAGGGATATGAGCCCAGATATAAGGACGAGCAAACCCAGGATATGTTTGAGGAATAAGCAGAAGGCCAGCTTGGCAGGAGCAGGTGACACTCAGAGGAGGAATAGATGATACTGGAGGATGACGGTGGCCAGTGATGGACCCTGAAGGCCAGACAAAGAAGTCTGAGTTTATGCTGAACCACAGGAGGTTTTAGATCAGGAGGCAGAAGAGTGGCACAGAGTACGGAAGGAGACTAATCTAGGGCAGTCTGGGACGGCAACACGTGGAGAATGGATTCAGGAGAAATCGCTGCAGAATGTAGAGGACTTTCTGACCAGCAGGGTGTGAGAAGAAGGAAGGCGGAGGGACAGCTTGACAGTGATGATGGTGATATTAGGGACAGGGCAACCCAGAGGCAGAACTGTTTCCAGGTGGAAAGTGACGGGTTTTGCTTTTGAACTGTATTCTTTCATCTAATCAATATTTCTTGAGTATCTGCATGGGGCTTTGAGTGTTTCGTGGTGTGCCAAGCTGACAGTTCCTGCCTGACTGGGGACAGGATGATACCGAGGTGCCTGTGGGGCATCCAGCTAGAGATATCCAGGAGGCAATTCAGAGAGGAGCCAGAGCTCGAGAAGATTTTAGGGTCATTTTCCCAACTGCCCTGGACATGCATTTCAGAAAGCATCCAGAGCTGGAGAAATCATCAGGAGCTTTCTTCAATGCCCAGACCCTGCATTGCTCCCAATGCCCAGTCAAAGCCACCACAGTATCCAGTTTGCTCTGCAGGGCCCCGCTCCAAGGTGAGCACTGGGAGAAGCAGCTCCTTTGGAGATAGGTAACTGCCCCCCAGTTAACAGGAGCTCCAGCCTCTTGATTACCTGCTACTCCTGATTGTAATCATCTAATTAGGGATTCGTGCTCTTGACAGAACTGAGCAGAAACATGGGCCATGAAATCTGGGCCAGGAGAGTCATCTTAGGTATACTGTGATGTGGGCAAGGCTCTTCCTCAGCCCTGCCCCACCTTCATCCCCATGCTGCCCTCCTTCCCTGAACTTCTCCAGAATGCCCATGTGCTAGATGGTCCTCACTCTCCACCCTCCTAAACTCAGACTGTCTCCCTCTCTAGGCCCCCTCTAGCCTCCCATATTCCTCATTCTCACCCCTGGCCCCTGTAAGCCCAATTAAGTCAACAAATCCTCAGGTAATTAAATTGAGCATTTAGTGTGGGGACGTATCATGTGGAGGCAAGTTATATGAATGATACTATGGAATTATATTCTGGTGTGCTCTAATTGTAGGTACAATTTATCACTCACTGTGGCTTTTCTACGGATAATGGATATTTATATCTCTTTTACAGAATTCAGAGGCCAAAATTACTAGTGTAAATGATACAGAAGTTTAGGGCTGTATTTCTCTTTTAGTGACGTAGGATAGTCAGAACTGTAATTTTCTAGCATTCTTTCCTTGGAAAGAAAGCAATCCCTGGGTAACACAGCACTCCAGTGTAGAAAGACTGTCCTCTCTGTCGCCATCTGCTCTATGATGTATTTTCCAGGAATACATCATGGGAGGGACTCCCTTTCCTTCAAAACCTACTCCTCCAGTGATTTTTGCCAGTCTGGATCAAATGTCTCAAAAAATATGCATTCCCTTTGACTCTGTAATTCTACCTCCAGAAACTTATTCTAAGGAAAACATATGTGCAAAGGTGTTCGTGGAGCACTGTTTAAAATAGCTGCTCATAAAAATGGAAAGAACTTAGGTGAAATATGTACACAGTGAGATGCTATGCAAGTTATTTACTTAATGTCTCTCAGCCCGAATGCACGCTTCTGCTGTCTGCTCTTGCTCCTGGGGCCATACTCTGCATACTCCCCTTCCCAGATTCCAAGTCTAGCTGGCTTCCTATTAGGTTCCAGCTATGGGCGGCACTCAAAGAAGATTGGCAGGCAGGGCAAGGGGAGACAGGACTGGGTTCCTATTTCTTCCTTCCCTGACAGCACCACCCCAGAGTGGCAGCAGCAGCGACTGGCTCCAGTCTCCACTTTCTTTCTGCACTTTCAAACCCAGCCTCTGCAGACTCCTCCAAGACACCAGCAGCAGCTGGTGGCAACCCTCTAAGTTCTGAGTGCCCCAGAACCCTCACTCAGAGCTCTTAGGTCCTAATTTCTCCGCATCTTTTCTTTTGTTCCTCTAGCCCTCACCTCAGAGTGGCACCTGCTTCCCGCAGTTATCATCTTTGATCTCTGTGTTTCCTTCTTGTTCTACCAGCTCCCCAACCTCTATGCAGCCAATTGCCTGTATTAAATTCCCTCTGTTTGAAGTACCTTGTGGGGTATCTGATGTCCTAACTGGATCCTGGCTAACATTGATTCCATTTCACACACATCAGATGGGGGAAAATTATAAATGTAACAGTACCAAGGGTTACTCGGGATTTAAAGTAACAGGAAATTTCACACATTGCTGATAGTATTATAGATTTGTATAACTGTTTTAGAGAGCAACTTGGCTGATATCTAGTAAAGTTAAAGGAATGTTCACCCTTCAACCCTGCAGTTTTGATTCAGGATATGAATGCTAAAGAAACTCTTACAGATTTCACAAGAACATAGCATCACTCTTTATCTTTATTATCAGTAGAAAAGGGCTGTCCATTGACAGATGAATGGATAAAGAAACTGTGGTACATATATACAATGGAATATTATTCAGCCATAATAAGGAATGCATTTGAGTCAGTTTTAATGAAGTGGATGAACATAGAGTCCATTATACAGAGTGAGGTAAGTCAGAAAGAGAAAAACAAATATCAGATATTAGTGCATATATATATATATATATATGGAATCTGGAAAGATGGTCCTGATGAACCTATTTGCAGGGCAGCAGTGAAGACACAGGCACAGAGAAGAGACTCACGGACATGGTGGGAGGAAGGAGAGGATGGGACAAACGGAGGGAGTGGCATGGAAACATATACACGACCGTATGTAAAATAGATAGCCAATGGGAATTTGCTGGATGACTCGCGGAACTCAACCGGGGCTCTGCAACAACCTAGAGGGGTGAGAAGGGGGCCAAGCGGGAGGGAGGTTCAAAAGGGAGGGGGAACAAAAGGAAAATGGAGAAGTCAATTGCAGTATACTGATAATGGGATACTAGACAGCAGTTAAAATGAATAAATGAAAGTTACATATAGCAACGTGAGTAAAATTTAGAAGCACCATTTTGAGTGAAGAAAGCAGTCTGAAAAGGGATGTATATAGTAGGATATCACTACATATATAAAGTTTTAAAGCCTACAAAGCAATACTATATATTATTGATAGTATATCTGCATACTGTAATGGGAATATTTTTATGTATGAGAAATGAGAAGTACTAGTTCTAGAATAATAGTTACTTAAGGGCAGAAAAGAAAATGGAATCAGGAAAGGAAACACAGAGTCCTTTGGCTTTATTTCTTAAGCCATGGTGGTGGGTACAAACAAAATAGGAGTCCAGAAGACAGAGATTAAAGAAGGGGATAGGGTCTGTGTTTAGAAGAAGGGAGGAAATGGGAGCCAGTTAGCATATCAAGCACCAACATCCATTAAAATGATTATTCAAAAATAGAACATAGCAACATGAAGAGCTGTTAAGGACATAATAAGTAAAAATAGAGTACAAAACAGGATCTATTCATTAACCATTTTTTATAAAATACAGTATATGTATATGTATATACACTGAGGGGAAATAGCTGGGGAAAAAATACACCAAAATGGTAAGGTGCCTACTCCTGGGTAGGAAGATTATAGATGACTTTTATTTATCTGTATCTTCTATTATTTCTAAAACAAATAGGAACTTCTTATATAATAAATTCTTAAAGATTCTGTTTAACTTACTCCTACAGAAAACCCTCTCTTATTCACTGCTGTGATTGCAACATCCCACTGTAGTGTTTCCTAAAGCATGGGATGTAAAATGCTTTTAGGTGATTCAGTGCAGATTAAGCACTTCTTATTTTCATAAGTATATGTTTATTTTAACGTAAACTACAAAAATAAATTAGTTCCAACAAATGGAGCTGAAACAGCTGGACACCCACATACAAAAACAAATAAACAGACACAGACTTTATAGCCTTCACAAAAATTAACTCAAAATGAATCACTAACCTAAACCTGAAATGTAAAACTATGAAACTCTTAGAAGATAACACAGGAGAAAAATAAATTAGCACATCAAGCCCATGATTCAGTTGATACTCAGATTTTTAAAAATGGGATTCCTACAGTGCATGGCGACAAGGATTATCTTTTCAACAAATGGTGCTAGATCTGCAGGTTAGCTATATGGAGAAAATGTAATTTAATTTAGACCCCTACCTTGCTGTACACAAAAATCAATTCCAGGTATCCTAAATTTTTAAAGATAAAATAAAGCTTCTATGTCAAACATGGGAGAATTTCTTGGTGACTTTGGGGTGCAACGACTTCTTAAACAGAATAAAAAAATTACCAACCACATAGGAAAAGACTGAAAATTTAAACTGCTTTAAAATCCAGAACTTCTGTTTATCAAAGGACACCACTGAGAGAAAGAAAAAACAAAACAAAGAGTAGAAGATGGTTGTAATATTTATAATCAACAATAGACTTGCTTCTAGAAGATATAATGAAGCCCTACAAACCAACCATTAAAAGACAGACCACACAACTGAAAAAGGAGCCAAAGATTTAAACAGGCACTTCACAGAAGAAGCCCAATTATCTCACAAACAGAAGACACATGAGCAGTGCTTGTGGAGAACTGTCAGAGCTCCTCTCTCTTTTTTTTTTTAATAGTTAAATGACTTCTTTTTTTATTATTATTATTCTCTTCCTTAATCTGAGGGGTGATTAGATGGATCCATTTACTTTTAGAGTTTCCTGATTTTCAATGCATGATGCTGTACATTTAAGATTTGTGTACTCTTCTGTACATATATTATACATCAATAAAAAGATGACTTTAAAAAAGAAATTTGGGTAAAAAAAATTTTTTTCAGTCCTTTTGTTGATCTAAAGAAAGTTTGTGTTAACTGCGCAGTCATGTCTGACTCTTTGCAACTCCATGGGCTGTAGCCCGCCAGGCTCCTCTGTCCATGGGATTCTCCAGGCAAGAATCCTGGAGTGGGCTGCCACTCCCTTCTCCAGGGGATCTGCCCGACTTTAGGAACATAATAATGCATCACATACCTTTCAAATAGAAACAATAGAAAGAGAAGCCAAAAGCAAATAAAATTGATTACCCTTGGAGGGAAAGGTGAGAACAAGAAAGAAATAGGAATAGAAATTAGACTTCTCTGCAATGAAGCTGTTCATTTTTTAACAATCTTCATTCGTAATCATGTAAACAGGAAATGCAGTGAAAGCGGAAGTGTTGGTCACTCAGTCATGTCTGATTCTCTGTGACCCCGTGGACTGTAGCCCACAGGCTCCTCTGTCCATGGGATTCTCCAGTCAAGAATACTGGAGTGGGTTGCCATTTCCTCCTCCAGGGGATCTACCAGACCCAGGGATCAAACCCGTGTCTCCTATGTCTCCTACACTGCAGATGGATTATTTACCCGCTGAGCCATCAGGGAAGCCCCAAATAGGCAATATAATTTCAAAATTCAGGTTGACACTTTGCTACATCTATGTGTTATCTTCATTATTATTAAACTGACTAATAGTTCTTAAAAATTAATTTACTTAAATAGGCAATATAATGTTAAACTAAATTAATTTTTTAAACTATTAATCAATTTAAAAAAAAAAAAGGCAACACATAGATGCAGCAAAAATCCGAAAAGTGTCAACCTGAATTACTGAATTCATGTTGTATGAAACTAAGATTTCCGTATGAGTGGATGTGTTGCCACGTCCCATGACACAGCCAGGCAGACATTGCTAAAGCATCAGAGACCTTTCCCACTGATCCTAGATTTCACCTCAGACTCCAACTCAACACAGCACTCTAGGAACAAGTGGGGAGAAGGAAGCAAGGGACAAGACAAGCGTAGGGGATTAAGAGATACAAACTACTATGTATAAAATTTAAAAGCTAGGGAATTCCCTGGCAGTTCAGTGGTTGGGACTCCATGCTTTCACTGCAAGGGAGCATGGGTTCAATCCCTGGTCAGGGAACTAGATCCAGTATGCCACGTGGTGCAAGTAAATAAATATATAAATAAATAATCTACATGGATATATTGTACAACACAGGGAATACAGCCAGTTCAGTTCAGTTCAGTCACTCAGTCATATCCTACTCTTTGCGACCCCATGGACTGCAGCACTCCAGGACTCCCTGTCATCACCAGCTCCTGGAGAACTCATGTCCGCTGAATCAGTGATGCCATCCAACCATCTCATCCTCTGTCATCCCCTTCTCCTCCCGCCTTCAATCTTTCCCAGCACCAGGGTCTTTTCCAATGAGTCAGTTCTTCACATCAGGTGACCAAAGTATTGCAGTTTCAACTTCAACATCAGTCCTTCCAATGAATATTCATGATTGATTTCCTTTGGGATGAACTGGTTGGATCTCCTTGCTGTCCAAGGGACTCTCAAGAGTCTTCTCCAACACAGCAGTTCTTTGGTGCTCATTTTTCTTTATAGTCCAACTCTCACATCCATACATGACTACTGGTAAAACCATAGCTTTGACTAGACAGACGTTTGTTGGCAAAGCAATGTCTCTTCTTTTTAATATGCTGTCTAGGTTGATCATAGATTTTCTTCTGAGGAGCAAGCGTCTATTTAATTTCATGGCTGCAGTCACTATCTTCAGTGATTTTAAGTAAGTAAGTAGAGTCACTCAGTTGTGTCCGACTCTTTGCGACCCCATGGACTGTAGCCTACAACGCTCTTCCGTCCATGGGATTTTCCAGACAAGAGTACTGGAGGGGGTTGCCATTTCCTTCTCCAGGAGATCTTCCCAGCCCAGGGATCAAACCTGGGTCTCCTGCATTGTAGGCAGATGCTTTACCATCTAAGCCACTGGAGCCCCCCAAAATAAAGTCAGTCACTGGTTTCACTGTTTCCCCATCTATTTCCCATGAAGTGATGAGACCAGATGCCATGATCTCAGTTTTCTGAATGTTGAGTTTTAAGCCAACTTTTTCACTCTCCTCTTTCACTTTCATCAAGAAGCTCTTTAGTTCTTCACTTTCTGCCATAAGGTTGGTGTCATCTGTGTATCTGAGGTTGTTGATATTTCTCCTGGCAATCTTGATTCCAGCTTATGCTTCATCCAGTCCAGCGTTTCTCATGATGTACTCTGCATATAAGTTAAATAAGCAGGGTGACAATATACAACCTTGACGTACTCCTTTCCCAATTTGGAACCAGTCTGTTGTTCCATGTCCAGTTCTAACTGTTGCTTATATAAATAATTATAAATGGAGTATAACTTTAAAAAATTGCAAATCACTAAGTTGTCTGTCTGAAGCTTTATGACATTGTACTTCAACCATACCTTTAAAAAAGAGCCAGTACTCGGGCAGCACTGACACAGGTTCAGAACAGGTTTGCCACCCCCATCCTATGAGAGCAGGCGTCCCAGAGTCAGGTAGGAACGGTCACAAACTCACCCAGGTCTCCTAACTCCTCATTCCATCCACAGGAAAACTGAGGCTGAGACACAGGTGGCTTTCCTAAGGACACACCAGGAGTTTAATTTTCCCGCTGCTACACCACTGCTGGCCTTAACATTCCAGCCTAAACCATGGGTCCCGCACACCTGCGTGGGGAAGGCAGACGGAGCAGTCAGCTGGGACGAGCTCTTTGAGGACTCCCAGGCAGGAGCATCAGAGTTGCCCCTCACCACAAGCCTGCTTCTGCATCCAGAGTTCCCTTCCCTAAACAGCTGGGCCACTCTCTTCCCTAACCGCCATCACTGAGACTGACTCCTTTAAAGTCATCCTTCCACGCTCTGGAATGAAGTCGACTCATGGGGTGTGGTCAAGAGGCTCTGGCCAGAAGGATGGAGGGCTCCTGGTGAAGTAGAAGATAGATGGGCCACTGGGTTGGACAGCTGTTATTTGTCAAGTGGAGTCTAATTGAAGCTTTGTTTTCCCCCAGACATTCCAAGGACAAAGCTAGTGGCAAAAGTTGAGCTCTGCTGGAGTAAAGAGATATGATAACCACTCCCGAGGTCAAGGAAACTTCCCCCACTGCACAAATGCAAGAATATTCCTTGGGAGTGAAAAGGGAGTGGGTACCACCCCATGATAAGGGTGGACATATCCCCACAGGCCTCTGCAGCGGAATTTACCTTAGGAAAAAGTTGTTCACACATCTTGGGGAGGCTTCTAGGGCAGGGCAGGTGTGAAGAAAGAAACAAGATAATGGCCAAAGGTAAACAAAGACCCAAAAGAACTGCCCTGTATAAGTGATTTATACCTCCCCTTCAGTGTGCTCCTCCTCATTAGAGCGGACGCCCATACCCTTTCTCTCTGGGTTTTGCCTCCTTGAAACAGTCTTGCTTTCAAAGAGGGGCAAAAGTCAGGGCCACTTTGCTTCTAGCCTCTATACCGTGGTGGTCTAGTGGCTAGGATTCCTGGTTTTCACGCAGGTTCAATTCCTGGGCAGGGAACTGAGATCTCTCTTCAGGACCGCTCACTGCTGCCTTTTTGAGATCACTGGGGCTGGACCCAGGTCAAAGGGCCAACACATGCTCTTGGTCTTTCTCAACCTTCTTTAGACAAAGGACCCTTTGAGAATTTGAATAAAACTATGGACCCTCTCCCGAGTTAAATACATCAAAACACAACATTTTTCACTTAATGTCGAAGGGCAGGGAGAAGAACTTAAGAATTCTACTGCATGACGCTGTGATGAGAGTAACCATTTCCTCCGTGTTTTTCACATGGCAGGATGGTGCTAAGCTCTACAGGTCTTAACCCTATTTAACCCCCTCAACACCAGCATGAAGTAGGAACCATGATCGCCTCCACTTCACAGATGAAGTAAGGCATAGGGGGATGATAGCCACAGGTTCAAAATTCAAATTCAAGTCTCTCACTCTTAAATGACTCATCCAAGTTTTTGATCTGGTACCACTTACGTCAGAATTTCCTGGATCACTCATTTGAAAACGCACATTCCCCAATCTGGGGTTCAGGAATCTGTATCCTTTTTTAAAAACTACTTATTTATTTATTTGGCTGTGCCAGGTCTTAGCTGCAGCATATGGGACACTTGATCCTCCTTCCAACATGTGGGATCTTTCGTCGCAGCATGAGAACTATTAGTTGCAGCATGTGGGATCTAGTTCCCTGACCAAAGTTGGGACAAGGGGCCCCTGCCATGGGAGCGTGGAGTCTTAGCCACCAGTCCACCAGGGAAGTCCCAGGAATCTACATTCTTCTTTTTCTAATTTCTTTCTCTGGCTATGCTGGGTTTTCGTTGCTGCCCCCCGGCTTTCTCTAGTTGCAGCGAGGGGGGGCTCCTCTCAAGTTGCCGTCCACAGGATTCTAGAGCATGGGATCAGCAGTTGCGGCACACAGGCTTAGTCGCCCTGCAGCACGTGGAGTCTTCCCAGACCAGGAATTGAACCTGTGTCCCCTGCATTGGCAGGCAGATGCCTAACTACTAGACCACCAGAAAAGCCAGGAATCTGCATTCTCAAGGAGAGTCTCAAGGAGAGTTGATTCCCAGGTACCCAAAGTTTGAAAATTGCTGCACTGCACCCAATAAGCAGTGGCCACACGGTCCATGGCTGTGTAACAAATCACCCAAGAATTTAGAGATGTAAAACAGTCACCATTTTATTCTGCTCCCAAATTTGTGGTTCAGAAGTTCAGGCAGGGCGTCATTTCCACCAGAACCCATCGACCAAAGCACCGAGCTGGCCCAGATTCAAGAGGAAAGGAATCAGCCTCCACCTCCCGGGGTGGGGGGGGGGGGGGTGACCTAGTCCGTGCACAAGCTCCTGCAATGGGTGCTCGTGTCTCTGCCATCTCTGCAATGAGCAATCTGCCCTTCGAAGCCCTGTTCACATGCAAAATCGGGTCAAATCAACCAGGCTGCTTCCATGAGAAGCCTGGAGAGAACAAAGCTCAGCATTCATCAAAGTCGCTTTCTAACAGGCTTGCTCATGCTCCGTGGTTCACCCTTTCTGCTTGGGGAAGAGCTGCACCAGCTGCCCTGCACACCTCAACAGCCACCCTCAGGAAGTGCCCCAGTGACAACCTTTCCCAGGCAGCTCATGATCTCACGGACTAATCAAAAAAATATGTGTTCACCCAGCTTTCTTCTTCTTCGGTCAGGTGGCCTCACCTGGGGCATAGGGTAATCTGATGAGCGACCCAGAGTGAAAATGAAAAAGGTTCAAAAAGGGACGTCATTGAGAGGGAGGATGTAAATTGGTACAACCTTTCCAAAGGGCAGCTTGGCCATATGTATCAAAATGTAAAATGTGTGGTACTCTTTGACCCAGCACTCTCACCTCTAGAATTTAGCCCAAGGAGATAACAGCCCAAATGCAAGAAAACATATGCATAAGCACTACGTGGGCAGGAATACACAGTGTTGTTTATAGTAGAGAAAAATTAGAAACAACCTCCACGCCCCCCTGGCAGTGACAGATTAGGCAAATAAACTGCCTAGTATTAATTTTCAAAGAGTGAAATAGCTCTGTATGGAGTGATATGGAAAAATCTCTAAGACACACAGTTAAGTTGGGAGGGGGGTAAGTATTTGAACCATACATATCATAAATCATATTTATATAGAACTATATATGCTTCAGCACGAAGAGAGATGACTGGAGGAAGGTCCCCTGGAATGTAGCATTTGGTGTGAATTTTGGTTTCTTCTGTATTGCTGAACTGTTTAATAATGAGGAGGCTTATACTTACTAGGGCTGTGAGCTGTTGTAATCCCCTTACTTATGGTAACTCACCTTATCCTGACAATAATGCTATGAAGTGAATACTGTTATTATCTCCATCTGAGAGGACATGCATACGGAGGCACATAGAGACCAATAGCACACCCCCAGCCAGTAAACGGCAAAGACAGGAGTCAAACCAGGGAGTCAGGCTCTACAATCCATGCCCTTATCCATTAAGCTACCCTGCCTCTACCCAGCAATTTCATAAAGCATATTCACCAAAACATTAAAGCCTTTTTTTAAAAGTCACCAAATGGGCCCTAACAATTTATTACGTTTCAGGAAAGAGTCTCCACGGGTCTCTGCAGGGGATTTTCCTGCCCTTTTATCCACTGGGTGTACAGACAGAATTCCTCCTGGGAGGGATGCCACACAGTCTGCCTCAGGGAGCCCTGTGGTGCAAACAGGAAATAAAGGAGACCCAGCGGGAGGCTTGTTCCCTTGTGTCAGAGTGTGGGGTCCTTCAGGTCTGTGGCTGATCAAAGTTCAAGAAAGGGACCCCTGGAGCCTGCATCCCACAAGCTGCAGCTCCTGACCTGAGGCTAGAAAAATGTGTTACGATAAATGTCTCTTTCAGATAAGACCCCAGTTACTAGACCATGGGATTAGCAGATGGTGGTATCAAAGGATGATCACCGGAAGGGGTGGTGGGTGGGACCAAAGGATGCAGGGATCCATCCAGAGTCTGTCTGTGGACTCAGGCGTGACTGCAGGAGGGCGAGGCCTCACACCAGCAGCTCTGGTGTGAGGATGGAAGGAGAATCGGAAGGAAAACTCATCCTAAAGGAAGGGAGAATTGCAGCCCAGATCTTGGTCCAAAGACAAAGGTGGAGGTAATTCTGAGCACAGCTCCACGGTGTCACCTGGTTCCCCAGCACATCCCAGCAGCCTCGGCCCTAGGACCTGACGCAAGATGCCCCCATAAACACAAGCAGGAGTTTGAGGGACGTTTCTCTCCCACCTCCCTGGGTATCTGCCAGCAGCTGAGTCAGCAACAGCCCCCCACCCCACCCCAGGACCCTAAGCACAGTGACACAGGAGTTGCAGCCCTTTCAGCCCAGGGGACTTTGCACTTCTACAGGGTTGGGAGGGAGACAGCAGACACTGGTGGTTGTTGAAGGCACTTGAGGCATTCTCGGGATGCCAGGAAGAACCTGAGAAGGGATTTAAGGTATCAGGACTTGCCTCAGAGCAGTTAAGGGTTAAGTTACCCAAGGAGGGGCTTCCCTGGGGGCTCAGCCGGTAAAGAATCTGCCTGCAATGCAGGAGACCCAGGTTTTTTCCCTCGATTGGGAAGGTGGGTCGGGGAGATCTCCTGGACAAGGGAATGGCTACCCACTCCACTATTCTTGCCTGGAGAATTCCACAAACAGAGGAGCCTGGCGGGCTACAGTCCATGGGATCGCAAAGAGCTGGACATGACTGACTGACTAACACTTTCACTTACCCAAGGAGAGTGTGTAGTGTGAGAAGCAGAGGTTCAGGTACAAGTTCACAGATGGACAGGAGAGAAAGTGAGCATGCAAGGAGATCAAAAGTGCTATCTTGCACGTCCTGGGGCTTCCGTATCCTGGGGCTTCCCACCTCATCATCCGCAGGCCACCCCAGCCTGCTCCTCCTCCTCACACTCAAAAGCCCCCTCCCCAGCTAGTTTTCAGTGCCCCCTGCCCTGTCCACACCATCTCAACACCCTGGTCTGGGTCTTCCTCCCGTCAAGAGTCCTCAAGAATCAGGTACTGCTGACAGGCTGGAGGAAGAAGGGATCTTACTCTGGAAACTTTCTTTTTAAAGCAGAGCAAGAAACAAATGGCTCTGCAGTCCACCGGGATCACCTAGGGTTGGAAAAATTTTAAATGCATTAAGGTTGAGAGACCTATAAACATGTCATAATATGTGCTGCAAGCTGCTGCCTCTGGGACTTGCAGGCACAGGAGCGCCAGTGGGCACTGGCAGACACGCTCACAGTGAACACAGATGGGCACACACGCCCATCAAGCCTATCCCTGAACACACTCCTTCACACCTGTGCTCCAATGTGCATGCACAGGACAGACACACACAGATCTGCACACACGGCCCCCAATAGAGGCACGCATACAGACCCTGCACGCACACACCCATAGGAAGCGGTGCACAGCTACATCCAGCCCCACCCTTGCGTCTATTCACACCAGCTGCGTTCACACATGCACACAAATTTGCACACTCATCACCCCACAACCTGCACACATATTCACCCTACATATAAGCAGATGCACACACTCACACACACTGATTGCACCCACAGCTAAAGACGTGTGTTCACTTTGTTGCTGCTGTTGTTTAGTCGGTAAGTGTCTGAGTCTTTCAGACCCCATGGACTGTAGCCCTCAGGCTCCTCTGTCCATGGAATTTTCCAGGCAAGAATACTGGAGTGGGTTGCCATTTCCGTCTCCAGGGGTCCTTCCCAACCCAGGGATTGAACCTGTGTCTCCTGCCGTGGCAGGCCGACTCTTTACCACTGAGCCACCAGGGAAGCCCACACATTCGCATACACTCATCCAAAATGTGGACATTAATATGCATACACAGTCATCCCACACCAAACGTATGCATTCACTTTACTCAAAGCAGAGATGTGCACAAACATGAATGCTTGCCCGCCCACATGGAGTGTGTATACAAACTCAGTCCACCAAGATGAAACATAATTACATAAACATTCAGCATTCCCGCCGACTCCAACAGCCATCTGGGTGACCATCCAACAGCCTGGACTCTTGATTTTTTTTTTTTAAGCTTTCTTTTCTTTGGAAATGGTGCCACCATTTGCCCAGTGACTCTTCCAAGAGCCTGAGCATCACCCTTGATTCTGAAATCTTCCTCGCCCTCCACATCCAGACCAGCTGTAAAGCCAATCACTTCTCTCATCTCTGAAGCCATCACTCTGCTCTGTGGCACCATCCCCCATCTCCACCACTGCTGCAGGCCCCACCCCAGAGTTCTTAATTCCACTGTGGCCACCTCCAATCCCTCCTCCACACGGCAGCATGGAGCACAAGACCTTTCAGTGGCTTCCCTCACACTCTAACCAAGTGGACAAATTCCTTACCCAAGCCCGCAAGTGATCAGACCTGTCTCTCCCACCCTTCCCTCATTTCATACCCTCTTACCCGTCCACTGCACGTCACTACACTGATCTCCTTTCACAGACTCGAGCACCCAATCCCTTCCTCCTTCAGAACCTTTTCATAAACATCTCTCTCCACCTAAGATGCACCCCACCTCTTCCTATGGCCACACACACCCTCTAGGTCTCCACCGAAATGTCACCTCCTCCAAGAGGGACTCCCTTGATTTTCTAAAGGGGCTGTGTCCCATCATGTTTTTATCTTTTTAATTGAAGTATAGTTGATTTACAATGTTGTGACAATCTCTGCTATATAGCAAAGTGACTCGGTTTTACACGTATATACATTATTTTTTTTTAATATTTTTTTCCATCATGGTTTATCCCAGGAGATTAGATATAGCACAGTTCCCTGTGCTATACAGCAGGAGCTTGGTATTTATCCATTCTAAATTTAATAGTTTGCATCAGCCTATCCCAAACTCCCAGTCTATCCCTCTCCCCAGTCCTTGGCAAACACACGTCTGTTCTCTGCGGCTGTGAGTCTCCGCTTTGTAGACAGGTTCATTTGTGCCACATTTTAGATTCCACATAAAAGTGATATCATATGGTGCTTGTCTTTCTCTTTTTGAATGACTTCACAAAGTATGATAAGCTTGAGTTGCATCCGTGTTGCTGCAAATGGAATCATTTTGTTCTTTTTTATGGCTGAGTAGTATTCCATTGTTTATATGTAACACATCTTTATCCATTCATCTGTCAATGGACATTTAGGTTGTATCCATGTCTTGGCTATTGTAACTAGTGCTGCTATGGACAAAGGGGTGCGTGTATCTCTGTGAATTACAGTTTTATCTGGGTTTATGCCCAGAAGGGGGATTGCAGGGTGATATTCGCCATCATTTTAAACCCACTGCATCTGGTTTCCAGCATAGCACTTACCACCATAAGCGATTTATGCTCATGTCTGCCTTTCCCCGGAGCCTGCACCATCCAGTAGAGTAGCCACAAGTGGCTGATTCATTAAAATCATACAAAATCAAAATGTTAGTTCCTTAAGCTAGCCACATTTCAAGTGCTCAGGAGCCACACGCAGCTAGTGGCTACTCCACTGCACAGCATGAACATTTCCATCATCACAGAAAGTTCTAGACTGCAGCTTGGAGAGCAGGGCAACGTCTCCTCTACTCACCAACATGTACTGTGTGATCACCGTGGTGTCTGGCACATAGTAGGGGCTCAAGGGATATTTATTGGATGAATTCACGCATGTGTACACAGCCCTAAATGGAGAGTCCCTCTTCCTGTCAAAGACCCCTTTCAAATGCCACCTCTTTCTTGAAGTCGTCTCAACATCCTTCCCTTCCCCTTTCTCCCAGCCAGAACGCTTGTATCTCTGTCACAGAAGGGTCCTATGGGGCACCGTCCTGCGTTTGCTGCAAGCACTGTTACCCCACACCGGCTATGAGATAAGACAAGAGGAGGAATGGGCCAGGCTGTACCCTCATCAAGACCGCCTTCCATCCATCTCTCTGGAGGCGGCAGGACTGCATTAAAAGCACAGGCACTGGGCACAGCAATCCCGGCTCGCACCCAGCTCGGCCTCTTACTGGCAGTGACTTTGGGGAGCTCGTTAAACCTCTTTGAGCCTCCATTTCCTTGTCTGTAAAATGCGGGTGCTAATGCCAGCGTCACTGCTATTAAAAGTAAAAGAACACATGTCAGCAGTGTTGCAGTGTTCCCTTGAGGGCGTTGCCTACCTTAGCAGAAGGAGGATTCATTTACATCCCACCAGCTGTATACGCAGCCTTATGTGAAAACCCCAGCTTGTTCCTAACTTATTCCAAAGATGTCTGAAATTCTTGATGGATAGGTGCTTCGGGTCACTGCCCAGATGGCCTAATGATTAACAAGGCTCTGGTCATAGCCCCATGGCTGCAAGTCAGGAGCAAAACAGCTGATGGCTGTATCTCAGTAATTCGTTTAGATGATACTAAAAAACTAGTACTCATATCAAAATTTCGCTAAAAGCAAGCTATGTTTACCTCTGAGCCCCAGGCAAGGCCTCAAAGGTTGTATTACCCAAGATGGGGGTGGGATCCATGTCTGACCCTACTTGGTCCTCCTGGCTTGAGTCTCTCCAGGTAGGATGAGGGGAGAAAAGGCCCTGGCCAAAATGGATGATCAGAAAGGGAGGAGCAGTCCCCATGAGGATGCTCAGGACGATACAGGAGGGGAGATTATAGGGAACTTAACCCTCGAGGGAAATAGCATGTGCAGTGCTAAAGTCATGGAATTTGATGCCAAACTGCCTTGGTTCAATCCCAGGCTGATCCTCACTGGCTGGGTGACCTTGACCAAGTAATTTTTCCTCTCTACGCCCTTGTCTGTGTAAGCAGGGGAAATGGTAGTACCTACTTCAATGGTTCTTTGGGGGAGTAAATTAGTTAATATTATATAACACTTAGAATAAAGCCTGGCACCCATTAAGGTCTGTACATGTTTGTTACATAAATTGGGAAGGAGAGTGGAGGAGGGCCAAGAACTGGGTCTAGGGAATCTCCCTCCCCCTTTGCCCTCTCCTCTTTCCTATGTCACCTTACAAAACCTCCGTCCCACTTTCTCCAAAGCCCTCTGCACCCAGCCATCCCACCCCCCAATTCTAGGCAGATTCCATCAGACCCCAAGTGGCTCTGAAGGAAATACAGGGGATGGAAACATGGGGATAGAGGCTCATCGTCAGCCAGAGTGGGAATTAAAACCGCAGTGAGGGTTCTGGAAGGTCTCACAGAGGCCGAGAAGTGCTCAGAACGCTTTCTGAATGAGTGCAGCTTTGCTCAGCTAGAAATCTTAATGCAGCATATAATTCTCTGGGTAGGCCTCACATGGCCATAATTTGGCTTTTTTAAAATACTGAAATAACACTGGTACATTAGCAAAAATCACCTACATTTCAGTACAACAATACACAGTACCAGAACACTGGCATATTAAATTTTAAGAAGTCTTAGAATCCCCTTATCACTCTCAGATTTCATGGTCAAGAGCTGCTTGGGAAGAGAATTCATGGCGTGTCCACTGAGGCAGCCTCTCGGTTGTGAAGCCTGGGACGCGGGTGGGAGTCAGAGAGAAAGGAGAAAGAGAAGAAATCATTGAAATAGACAGATGAGCATCAGGCCTAAGGAAGGCAACATAAGAGCCCTCAAGTTCAGTTCAGTCACTCAGTCGTGTCCGACTCTTTGCAGCCCCATGAATCGCAGCACGCCAGGCCTCCCTGTCCATCACCAACTCCCGGAGTCCACTCAGACTCACGTCCATCAAGTCGGTGATGCCATCCAGCCATCTCATCCTCTGTTGACCCCTTCTCCTCCTGCCCCCAATCCCTCCCAGCATCAGAGACTTTTCCAATGAGTCAACTCTTCGCATCAGGTGGCCAAAGTACTGGAGTTTCAGCTTTAGCATCATTCCTTCCAAAGAACACCCAGGGATGATCTCCTTTAGAATGGACTCGTTGGATCTCCTTGCAGTCCAAGGGACTCTCAAGAGTCTTCTCCAACACCACAGTTCAAAAGCATCAATTCTTCAGCGCTCAGCTTTCTTCACAGTCCAACTCTCACATGCATACATGACTACTGGAAAAACCATAGCCTTGACTAGATGGACCTTTGTTGGCAAAGTAATGTCTCTGCTTTTGAATATGCTGTGTAGGTTGGTCATAACTTTCCTTCCAAAGAATAAGCATCTTTTAATTTCATGGCTGCAATCACCATCTGCAGTGATTTTGGAGCCCAAAAAAAATAAAGTCTGACACTGTTTCCACTGTTACCCCATCTATTTCCCATGAAGTGATGGGACTAAGATGCCATGATATTAGTTTTCTGAATGTTGAGCTTTAAGCCAACTTTTTCACTCTCCTCCTTCACCTTCATCCCCCAAAGATGCCCACATTTTAGTCCTCGGGATGTGTGAATGTAACCTTGCAAGGCAAGAGACTTGCAGGTGTGATTCCATTAAGGCTTCTTTCCAGATTACCCTGGATTTTCTGTAGGCCCAATGATATCCTTATATCAGGATTCTGCAGGATCCTTATAAGAAGGGGGCAGGAGAATCAGAGTCAGGGAAAGAGAGATGACAGTGGTGACAGAAGCAGAAATTGAAGTGACGCAAGGCCACAAGCCAAGGAATGAGGGAGGCCTGGAGAAGCTAGAGAAGGCAAGACAGATTCCTGCCCCCTCACAGAAGTAACACAGCCCACTCACCCATGTTCTACTTCTGAACTCTAGAACTGCAAGGCCATACATTTGCTGTCTTCAGCCACAAAGTCTGTGGTAATTCATCAGAACAAGGACAGGAAATTCATACAGAACCCAGGGACTTCTCTGGTGGTCCAGTGGTAAGACTCCACACTCCGAATGCAGGGGGCCCAGGTTTGATCCTTGGCCAGGTAACTAGACCTCACATGCTGCAACCAAGAGTTCACACACCGCAGCAAAGACTGAAGCTCCCACATGCTGCAGTTAAGACCCAGAGCAGCCAAATAAGTAATTTTTTTTAATACAGAATTCATAACCGATAGGAGGGTGACTAATTTAAGAAACATTTATTGAAGTCCTACCCTGTGCCAGGCACTGCTCTGGGCACTGGGGAGGTGGACAAAGTCACTCTCCAAAGCTTCTCATTCTAGTGAGAAGAGACCAGATAAATAAATGAATATAAAGTACATAAGAAAAATAGGAAAGGGTGACCTGAACGTTACTAGTCACAGAAACGGGCTCTGTAGATTGCATGGTCAGAGACAACTGTCATAGGAAGTGGCTAGAATGATGAAAAGCCAGCCACATACAGATCCAGGAGGAGAGCATCTTAGACTGTATGGTTAGCCTTTGCTCTGTAACAAACTACCCCAGAACTCAGTGGTATAAAACTACCCTGTATTTGCTCCCAATTTTGCAATTTTGGCAGAGTTCAGTGACAACAGCTCATCTCTGCTCCATGTCGCATCAGTTGAGATGATCCAACTGGAGCTGGAGAGGGTGCTTCCAATATGGCTCACCCAGATGTCCCAGCAAGTTGGGAGACAGACACGGTGCTAGGCGCTTCCACATCCACTCGCCTCCCTCTAGCTTCCCAGCAGTGGAGTGATGAAGAATTGGGGGCTTCCAATGCCAGGCAGAATAGTTTACACCAGGCACCCAAGGAGCTGCCTGATATGGCCCTGGCGTGCCACAGACACACAGTCTCAGTTGTCACCCCTGCTGCTTCTAGAACTCAGGTCGGAGGAGCCACTTCCTGCATGCCAGGCACACGTTCTAAACGTTCCAGATGTGTTACCTCATTATAGCCTCACAGTAGCCTTGTGAAATAAGTCCCCACATTACAGATGGGAACACTGAGACCCAGAGTCACAAAGTTAGAAATTGGCAGATTTAGAATTTGAGCCCAGGAAGGTTAACTCCAGGGACCACTACCCCATACTGCCACACAGCCATCATCTGGAATACCCGGATCTAAGGATGGCTTCCCTCTTATCGGGGGGAGGCACAGGAGATACAACAGACTTTTCCGGAGAGGGGCCCGCACCAAGACAGCAAGATGCTTCAGGAAGACACATATACACAGGAGTAACATATACACACTTACTATATATAAAATAGATAAACAAGGGCATACTGTATAGCACAAGGAACTATACTCAATATTTTGCAATAACCTATATGGAAAAAGAATCTGAAAAAGAGCTCAGATATATGTGTGTAAAACTGAATCACTTTGCTGTGTACCTGAAACTAACACACCATTGTAAATCAACTATACTTGAATTAAAAAAAAAAAAAGGAACCAGCTTGAGAGTAAGATCAGTGTGGGGCCAAGGTCTGGCTGCCACCTCTTAGCTGCAAACCACAGCGAAAAACCTTATATTCACTGAGCCTCCACTTCCTTTCAATAACAGGGAGATCCTCATTTATTCACTCATGCATTCATTCAACCAATAGATATTGCTGCTGCTGCTGCTGCTGCTGCTGCTGCTGCTGCTGCTGCTGCTGCTGCTGCTGCTGCTGCTAAGTCACTTCAGTCGTGTCCAACTCTGTGCGACCCCATAGATGGCAGCCCACCAGGCTCCTCCATCCCTGGGGTTCTCCAGGCAAGAACACTGGAGTAGGTTGCCATTTCCTTCTCCAATGCATGCATGCATGCTAAGTCGCTTCAATCATGTCTGACCCTGTGCGACCCTATGGACAGCAGCCCACCAGGCTCCTCTGTCCATGGGATCCTCTAGGATCCCATGAGTTGTCCTTTCCTTCTCCGGCAATAGATATTGAGAGTCTTTTATATGCCAGGAGCTATGCCACGAGCGACACACATACACTCTCCCCTGTCCTGGTGAATCTGACACGTAGCTAGGAAGACAGACGGGAAAACAGGTGAACACACAAAATAGAGTTAAGCCCTAATGAGCACCATGAAGGAAATTAGCAGGGAACGGAGGGGAAAGAGCAGGAAGGGGATCTCCTTTGGATGAGAATGGTCACGGTAAGCATGAGAAGGAGCTGGCCACGCAGAGAGAAGAAGCGAGAACACCCAGGCAGGGGAAAGGGAGGGTGCCAGAACCCCAAAGAAGTTTGAGAACAGCCTAGCAAAGCTGGTGTGCAATGAAGGGATCATCGCTGAAGACGCTCATCACTCTTCCCGGCTTGTCACGAGCTTGAAAAGGGATCCTACTTGGAAGGCAGGCGGCATGACAACACCTGATATGCGGTAGACACTTAATAAATGTAAGCTCTCTCTTCTCCCTCCGCGAGCTGGGCACTCTGGGTCCAGAGACTGAGGCTCCTTCTCGGGGAGGGGGTGAGGGCAAAACTTCCGGGCATCTTCAGCCACGAAGCCCCGATGGCTCCTCGAGGTTCCCGAGCCCCAAGCCTGTTTGCCACCATCCAAGTGCGCACTTTCTCCCTTTGTCTAATTATTCCTAATTGGGAGAAAAATTGTTTGGCAAATCAGCCGGCATCTCCTCCGCTCCGGTGTCCTAGCAACCCAGCTCTCAGGGGTGACACCGGAGAGGAGACGCTCTGCCGCCTCCGCAACTGCAGGGAGCGCCAAGGCAGGGCGGGTGCCTCCGCGACGCCCCCAGACTGGCGGCTCCCCCGCCCCTGCGCCCCTCGCCGCCGCACGCCGTCCCCTCCCGCGTGCGCACACACCCGCGCACAGACGCACGCACACTCCCTCCGCCGAGGCCACCCGCTCCGGCCCTCCCCGAAACGTCACCTCAGCCTTTGCGGAAAGCAGAAGGTGTCTCAGAAATAGATTTCTAATTTTCCAGCCACCTGCTCGGCTGAAAGATATTCTGGAGTTTATAATTACTTTTTAGGCACTTACTGGAGTCTAGTTTCTAGGGCAACTCGGTGCACCTTAGTATGTGTATGGATAAATCGCAGCTTCCGCCTTAGCTGGGGTGGCCTGACGGGCCCCAGCCAGGCCCCGGGGAGGAGACTGCCTTCCAGCTTCGTTCAGGCTGTTTAAGAAAAGCAACACTGACCTCGAGGGGTGTGGGAAGGCGTGAATGAGATGATGTGGGTACAGCTTCTGGAACAGGCCCCAGGAAGTTCGCCGAGATTATTTAGCAGCTGTAGTAACGGTTCTAATGAAAACAGATGGCATGGCCTCCACCTTCTGGAAGCATGCAGACTCGGGGGCCAGGCCTCCGAGGCAGAAACGCCTTTGGAAGCCAGAGAGTGTGGTTGCGGGACCAGAGTTCAAATCCCCACCGCACCATTAACTGGCCACGTGATCATGGCGAGTTATTCACCACCTCTGTGCCTCAGCCTCCCCTCCCGGGAAGTAGAGATAATAATGGCTCCCACCTCAGAGGGCTGTGAAGGAGCTTAAAAGAGTTAATTCATGGAAAGCGCTTAGCGTGGTACCTAGCTTATGGTGAGCACCAAGTATTCTATTACTGTTACTATTTTTTAAAAAATCACAGAAAAGCTCCCCAGGGCCAAAAAACCCCTTTGTGGGTAACAAGAAACACCAGTGGCTTCAGGGAGCTCACAAACCAGAGCAGAGGTCTCCCAGGGGAGGGAAAATACCCACATATTGTAACTTCCTCATATTTTTATCTCATCCTTTTTCATTTATATTTCTTGTATGTCTTACAATGAGTATATTATATACAATGAGTATGTATATATAGCCTCATTTAAGCATGTTTCAAGGACAGGGAAACATGATTCAAAAAAGGTAGGAGAGAGGGTGAGTAAAACAAATTATTTCAAATGGGAGGGGCCCTAGGAGTCATTCAGTCAACCCACAGACACTTTTCACACGTGGAGACACTGAAGGCCAGCAAGGGAACCACACTCGACTCAAAGGCTCACCAGAAACAAGGAGCCAAAGCCCGGAGAAATCCACAGAGAGCCAAAAAAGCTGGAGCCGCAGGACTCTTGGGGGACAAGGGTGCCCATGGGCAGTGCAGTCAGGAAGGCTTCCTGGAGGAGGGGATGGGAAGGCTTCCTGGAGGAGGGCATGGGAACCAAACTCTGAGTGAAAGAGCAGGGTCACATCTGGGCAGACCCAAAACATAGAGGAGGAGCCATTGCTTACGAAGCCCCCTCCATGGGCTCCCCAAGGGTCACAATGTGGGTGGGCACTCCACCAGGCCCTGGTCCGCTGGCCGTGGCACACACTCACTCTCAGCTGCCGCCTCCTCCCCTCCTCCCCTTCGTCTGCCTGTCTCCTCTGGGTCAGGCTCTGCCTATTCTGAGGTCTGTGGTCTCATTCTCTGACCTGGGGCAAGGGGCCGGGGTGGGGGGTCTCCTCCCTGGATCTGTACTGTGGGTCCTGTCTCTCTGGGCCTCTCGACCTCCTCAGTCTCTCTGCCTCAGAGCAGGCCTGTGGGTTGACTGGACTGTCTGTCAGCTCCTGGGCCTGTTTCTCCAAGTCTCTCTCCCTCTCTCTGCTTCTGAGTGTGTATGAATGGGGGTGATACACACCTGGGTTTCTTCATCTCAGAGCCTGTCTGTCCATCGGTCTGTCTGCGTGACTTCTCTCTGGGCCTCTCTTTAAGCTGGTGATTCTCAGTTGGGAGAACAGTAGCATTTCTTGGGAATTTGATAGAAATACATATTCTCAGTCTCTCCTCCCCACAAAGATTCTTTCTTTGACCAAACTCTATTCACACTCCTTTGAGCTCGTACAACTGAGCTCTTTTCCAGTGGTTTCCACGTTCATCTCTGCATCGTCTGATTTTAGCAAGAATCCTGCTAAGTCCGTTTAACCAGAAGCCCCTACTCTCTCAATAGATATCTGATCAGTTTCCTCATCCTCCACCATCCCTCACAGGATGTCTGATCACCCTGGCCTGCCACCAGCAAGAGTCCTGCAAGTTTGATTTAGCCAAAATCTCCCCTCACCCCTGATGTTTCCGCTTAGCAATTTTTCATCCACTAACTGCCCACTCTGCTCTTTGGCTGAAAATTCCCACTAGCCCAGTCTCTCTCCCTCGATGCAAAATCCCATGGCAGCACCCTTGGTACCTATCTGGGTACCACCCCCACCCCAAATAAAGTCTTCCTTACTGTGCTCTAACAAGCAGCATTGAATGTTTTTCGCCTTTAACACCCCAGACAGACTGAATCTGAACACTGGGGATGGGCCCAAGCAATTTCTGTTTCTATAAGCTACCCCACCCCCACGCCCGGGTAGCTGGGGGTGTCAGATAAGTTTAAGCATCAAGTCAATCTTCCCGGCTCTGTTCAGAGTCGGGGATGGAGGAGGGCTCCTTACTCTCGGCCTTGTCTGTCACCGTGTCACTGTCCCTCTAGGTCTGTGTCTGTCACATCAGAGGCCATGAGACAGGAAGCGTCTGCATTCCCAGGGTATCCCTCCCTTGCTGCCCCCTGTCCCCAGTGGCTCAGATGCAAACAAAAAGCAGACAGCTAAGAAAAGGAGAGCTGCCCAGTTAGAAGCGCACAGCAGCTTGTTGACTGACCACAAAGCCTGGGAAGTCTGCTCTGGATTAACTGGGAGAAACATCCACCACTCCTTCTGCTGGAGAGGTCCACACGGCTCTGGTCAGATCACCTATTCCAGCTGCAGCACTCAATCACCTGGGGCTTTAAAAAAAGCTGCCAGTGCGGCAACATGGACAGACCTAGAGACTCTCATACTGAGCAAAGTAAATCCGCCAGAGAAGGAGAAGTAGCTTATGACGTCCTTTATATGTGGAATCTCAGAAGAAATGATACAAATGAACTTATTTACAAAACAGAAGCTGACTCACAGACTTAGTTGCCAGAGGGGAAGAGACGGTTAGGGAGTCTGAGATCAACATGTACACGCTGCTGTATTTAAAAATGAGTAACCAACAAGGTCCTACTGTACAGCACAGGGAACTCTGCTCAATGTGAAGGGGCAGCCTGGATGGGAAGGGAGTTTGGTGGAGAAGGGGGCCATATGTATGTATGGCTGAGTCCCTTTGCTGTCCACCTGAAACTTTCACAAAATTGTTACTCAGGTATACTCCAATATAAAATAAAATTTTAAAAATAAATAAATAAAGCTGCCAGGAAAGACTGCTGGAAATTCCGATACAGTTGGTCTGGGTGAAAGCCTGGCATCAGCATTTTTAAGCACTACCTGGGTGATTCTGATATGCAGAAAGCAAAGTCAGAATGTATCCCTCGTTACATTCTGCTTAGAGATGGAGATAGAGATCCCCCTTTTACAGAAGGAGAAACTGAGGCTCAAAGAGGGAAAGGGCTTGAGCAAAGCCAGGTAATGAAAGTGGCATAGCTGAAGTCTGAACCCAGAGCTGTGGCCCATGGTCTTTATTCCACTCTGTGCTTGCATTTGGCGTGTAACACTGTCATTATTTGTGACTCACTCACTTCTGGTCGCCCAGAGTGGCTGTATATTTCTCTTTCCAGCCAAGACAATGGCACCCCCACACACACACACTCCACCACAGTTCTCTGCCCTGGCCCTGGATGACCAGCTCTGCATCTCAGAAACAGCTGACCCCTCCCAGCAAGTGAACTCTCCTCCCTGGGCTGCTTGCAAGATTATTATTTCCCCACCAGGGAGATTTCCTTCCTGATAACCCCTGGAGGGCCTTCCTACATCCCTACTCCAAGTACACACTCTTCCCCAGGCCCAAGCCCCAGAATCTGGCTGGAAGATTTCACTTTATAAAAGGCTGGTGTTTGCTTTCTCTTGGAGTCCAGCACCCCGTGCTTTGCAGCTGCAGTACTGACAGCAGCGTGATTGCCTGACAAGGGTGTCTTAGACCTCCTGCAGAAGTGCCCCAACCCGCAGGAGCGACCCCAGACCTGCGCGGGGGTTGGACCACAGGCCCTCTTAAGCTCAAAATGTCTTTGAAGCCTCATATTTTCTCTTTAAAGCCTTGTCAACTTTGCATTCTACTCCATCATGCATCGCAGTTTGTTTCAATATAAAAATCATGCCGATTGATTGAATGCTGACAAGCACCGTGTATTACTTTTGTAATGTAAAATATTCAATTAGTAAGTAAATAAAAGACTTCTAATTCTCTACCATCAAGTAAAACTGATGATCCAGGGAGACACCAGATTTACTCTGTGGCTTTATGAATTCCCAACACACCTGGGGTGTCCCCAGGGGCATCCCATAATGTATTTATTCTTTCTTTTACTGACTCATTCAACAAATATTCTTAGTAACTACAGGGCCCCAGGCAGGGGGCTCAAGTCTGAGGATATGATGGTGCCTAAAAGAGAAATGCTCCCTGCCTCCAGGGAGCTTCCAGTCCACTCAGGGGACCAAGATGTTACAACACACACGTACACACACAAATCAAAGTGTAATGAATAGCATAATAAATGCACTGTAGAAAAAGCAATGGATGCGCTGAGCAAGAATAATGGAGGAAACTAAGCTAATCTCCAAAGGAGTGACATATGAAAGATGGGCAGGATTTAGGCAGGTAAAAGGAGCAGTGGGAGAATGTTCCAGACATAGGTAATAGCCCAGGTGAAGAAGGAAAAAGAGATAAACCCAAACCTTTCAAGAGGCTCAGAGAGGACTCCTTCATCCTCTGCAGCCAGAGCTCCCAGGCTGGAAGTAGGAGCGGTCCCCTTCACGAGCCCTGGGAGACAGCCAGGCACTCTGCCAGCCACAGTCGAGCTGCAGTCTCTGGGCACAAGGCCACCTGTGATCACGCAGCTAGCTTCCAGCTCCACACCGGCCCTGAAGGAGAACCTAGAGCCAGGTGGGGTGAGGTCTGATGAGACCCATGGATTAAGCCCTTGATGGCAAAGCACACGACTGTGTCAACTCTAGATCAGGCCCAAACCCAAAAGAATCCTCTGGGCTTCCCCACACCTTCTCTGAAGTCTGACAACAGTGTCTTCAGGGCACATGGATATAAGTGAACAGCCTTTAGGTACCATAGGGTCAGCTGCCCTCTGAGCCCAGGTCTGGTCAGAGGTTCCATCTGTTGCCAAAGTCAGCACCTCACCTTATGCTCCAAGTGGACCTTTGGCCCCTGGTCCTGATTTGCTTCCCTGATAAATGAGTGAAAGTCACTTAGTCATGCCCTACTCTTTGCAATCCCATGGACTACAAAGTCCACGGAATTCTCCAGGCCAGAATACTGGAGTGGGTAGCCTTTCCCTTCTCCAGGGGATCTTCCCAACCCAGGGATCGAACCCAAGTCTCCCACAGGTGGATTATTTGCCAGAGAGAATCCTGGAGTGGGTAGCCTATCCCTCTCCAGTGGATCTTCCCAACCCAGGAGTTGAACTGGGGTCTCCTGCATTGCAGATGGATTCTTTACCAACTGAGCTATCAGGAAAGCAGCCCTGATAGCCTCCTGGCAAACCAGTCCAGGTAGGATTGGGGGCTGCCCCCGTCCTGTCTGGGCCAGACCTGTGTCCTGAGCACCCAGAAACCACAGCCATGATGGGTTCCTTCAGGGGTCCTAGCTGAGCCCAGTTCCTCCCAGGGTGATTCCCACAGCTACCTAGAGGCCTGGCTGGTTCCCCTCCAGGACCCTGGCCTCCTCCCAGCTGGACTACTGCCCAGCTTCCTGTCTGGACTTTCAGTTTCCATCATCCTGCCTCCCGAAGCCAGAGTGACCTTTCTAAAAACACACATCTGATAGTGTTACTTCCCTGCTTCAGACATTTCTGTGAGCTTTGCATCATCTTAGGATAAAGTCCAAGCTCCTTGGTAAAACTCAGGCAAATTCTGCATCCACAGCCTTCTCCCATCTTCCAGGAAAAAAAAAAAAAGACTTGTAAAGGAGGAGGGGACACAGGAGAAGGCTGAGGGGAGTGTGTAGGAAAGCATTCAGAGGCAGGAGCACAGGATGGAACGTCCCAAATCTTGCGCCTGAGCGCCCCTCCACCCATCCAGCTGGCCGCAGAGAATGGCTCCTCTGCTGGCTCTGATGGCGGCCAACCTGGGCCTCTGCTGCCACCCAGAGGCTGAACGGATCAGGACAGGCAGGTGAGCTGTGTGTCATCACTCAGCGTATCACCACCTGAAATAACCTATTTCATTTGTCTGTCTGCCCCAGCTGGAAGGTCAGCTCCATGAGAGGGGGCGCCTTGTCTGTCTGCTCACCAGGGTCATTCCAGGGTCTAGTGTGCAGTCAGGTTCCTCGGAGGCTCTCCGTATTTCATGAATGGATAAATTACAGGACCACAGGTGGTGGTGAGAGAGGCAGGAACCACTTCAGGCAGGCGGGTGGTGGTGGTGGGGTGGTGTGTGGACAGGCTGAAGCTAGACTGGAGTTAGTTGTCCTGAGACGGGGGGAGCCCCTCTCCCCAGGACTCCTCAGTGGTGAACAAGGTCAGGTCAAGAGGGTAGGGGAGGAGGGGGAGGGCAAAAGCAATGGTCTCAGTCAAGGGTGACAGTGTCAGGATCCAGCTTAAAGGGTCCTACTGCCAAGTCACTTCAGTCGTGTCCGACTCTGCGTGACCCCATAGACAGCAGCCCACCAGGCTCCCCTGTCCCTGGGATTCTCCAGGCAAGAATACTGGAGTGGGTTGCCATTTCCTTCTCCAATGCATGAAAGTGAAAAGTGAAAGGGAAGTCGCTCAGTCGTGTCCGACTCTTTGTGACCCCGTGGACTGCAGCCTACCAGGCTCCTCCGCCCATGGGACTTACTAGGCAAGAGTACTGGAGTAGGGTGCCATCGCCTTCTCCAAAAGGGTCCTAAGCACAGTTCTATTACGCATCTGCCGTAATGCTTTGTAATTTACCTATTCCCACGTCAGGAAGAGAAGGGGACGACAGAGGATGAGACGGTTGGATGGCATTACCAACTCGATGGACATGAGTTTGAGCAAGCTCCAGGGGTTGATAATGGACAGGGAAGCCTGGTGTGCTGCACTCCATGGGGTCTCAAAGAGTCAGACATGACTGAGCGACTGAACTGTTCCCACATCTGACTCCCTCACTAGACCCTATAATTTGAGGTCTCTGCTCACAAAATAATCCCCTGCCCTCTGGTTGAGCCAGCCTCTCCTGCCCTTACCACTCTGCCTTTTTCTCTCCAAATCCATGGATCCTGGGGAACCGTCTCAGGACAACTAACTCCAGTCTAGCTTCAGCCTGTCCACACACCACCCCACCACCACCACCCGCCTGCCTGAAGTGGTTCCTGCCTCTCTCACCACCACCTGTGGTCCTGTAATTTATCCATTCATGACATACTGAGAGCCTCCTAGGAACCTGACTGCACACTAGACCCTGGAGTGACCCTGGTGAGCAGACAGACAAGGCGCCCCCTCTCATGGAGCTGACCTTCCAGCTGGGGCAGACAGACAAATGAAAAAGGTAATTTCAGGTGGTGATACACGAGTGAGGAGGCAGAATACTAGGAGAGTGGCGTTGAGGAGATAAACTGTGGTTAGGGAAGACCTCTCTGAAGCCAGGTATAATTTTTTTTTTTTGCGGGGGGGGGGAGTATAATTGCTTTGTAATGTTGTATTTGTTCTACTGGACAACAAAGTGAGTCAGCTGTATGTAAATCTATATCCCCTCCAACTTGGACCTCTCTTCAAATCCCCCGCCCCACCCTCTTAGGTCATCACAGAGCACCAAGCTGAGCTTCCTCTGCATTATAGCAGGTTCCCACTAGCTATGCACATACGCATGGTGGTATATACATGTCCATCCTGTCTCCCAGTCGGTCCCACCCTCCCCTTCCTCCCTTAGGTACACGCATTCATTCTCTATTCCTGCCCTGCAAATAGCTTCGTTTGCACCATTTTTATAGATAAATATCATATGTTGACACACATGTGTGGAATCCAGGTGTCATGGTTTTACAGTAAGTCCACAAAGCCTGTGGAATATTTCCACCCCTTTCAAAAAGTAGAATCTCTTTGGTGACTCATTTCTAACACGAAGAATATGGCAGAAGAATGTGTTGACCAGGTATAACTTCCAAGATTAAAAGGCACTGTGGATTCCTCCTGACATGACTCTGTCTTGCTCTTGTTTTCATCCTAGGGCACCAGCCAGTCATGAAGATGCTCAGGGAGCCCCGTGGAGAAGCCCAGATGGCTGTGACCTGGGGCCTCCTGCCAGCAACTGTGTGAGCACACCATCTTGGAAGCGTATCCTTCAGGTTCAGTCAAGCCTTTGGATGGCTGAAGCCAGTGCCAGTATCCTCTGTGCAGCCACATGAGAGACCCGGAGCCAAAACTACCTGGCTAAGCCACCCTGGGCCAATTCCGCCGCTAGACACACAGGCCCAGTGCCCAGGGCCCACAGGACTTTCTAGGACCCACAAAAATGTTTTCATTTCCATTCAAGTTAGGAAAAAGAAAGAAATTTTAGGCACCCGCCAAAAAAAGCTTTAATATATAATATGAAGGTAACTATCTTTATACCAACACAGTCATAAAATAGAATTTTTAATACTTTGAAGAAGGACACGGTCAACAAAGACAAACATCATAATGTGGTGCTGAAGCTGCCCTCGAATTCCTGACCACAGAAACTTTGAGATAACAAATATTTGCTATTTTAGGCTACTGATCAGGAGGGTAATTTGTTACGTGTCAAGAGAGCACTAATGTACTAGCCTCAGGAAGAGCACAGCAGACAGGAAAGAGCAAACATAAAGGCCCCTGGGGTAGATGTAATCTTGCTCAAAATGACTTACTTAACCCCTTTTGGTCTCAGTTTTCTCATCTGTAAAATGGGGGTGATATCATCACAGTTCCCCATTAGGTTGTTGTTGGGGATTGAGTGAACAGGATTTGGCACAAAGTAAGCACTCTATGTTTGCTGTTATTATTCAGCCTCCTCCTGGCCTCTTCTTCTCTTTGCATTTCCTGCTTGCCCTGGATATCTGAAGGCCTGAGCCATCCTCTCACCTCTCACCTAGCCTTCTCCCATCCTGATCTCCACCGACAAACACATCCAACAAAAAGTTTTCCAGATGGGATTTTGAGCTGGGTGAAGTAGCTGTTCCACAGATGGGGATGGGAGACGTTCAAGTTTTGCAGCTCAGTCCTTAAATCACCGCCTTCTTTGCCCATTACCCACTTCTTTATTAACTTTATTAAAAGTAATTTCATGTATTTACTTATGGCTGTGCTGGGTTTCCGTTGCTGTGACTGCTCTTCTCTAGTTGCCGTGAGCAGGGGCTACTCTCTGGCTGCGGCACATGGGCTTCTCACTGCAGTGTCTCCTCTTGCTGCAAAGCACGGCCCCAGCCCATGGGCTTCAGCAGGATCAGCTCCCAGGCTCCAGAGCACGGGCTCAGTAGTCGCGGTGCATGGGCTCAGTTGCTCCACAGCTTGTGGGATCTCCTGGATCAGGGATCGAACCCGTGTCTCCTGCATTGGTAGGCACATTCTTTACCACTGAGCCATCAGGGAAGACCCCACTTGCTAACTTACCCAGATCCACTGAAAGTCTCCTACAATCCTAGAAAATTCCTGATTCTCAGGCAAAGCCCCTGCTTTCTACTAAAACCCCACTGTTCTCCCACACAACCCCTGTGCTCTTGCGCCACTGTGTCACTGTAAAGGCCAAAGCAGGGCCGCAGCCCAAAGTCCCAGACGCAGGGTGGAGAGCGGGTCAACATTAATTTACAGGGACTTCCCTGGTGGTCCAGTGGTTAAGACCTCACGCTCCCAATGCAGAGGACCTAGGTTCAGTCCCTGGTCAGGGAACTAGATTCTGCATGCCGCAACTAAAGGTGCAGCCAAATAAAAAATTTTTTAATAGAATAGCATAAAAACCAAAAAAAAGCAAACAAACCAAAAAAGATTAGACATATTCACATACACTCCTGTAGCCAGAAAGAAGGCTGAACTGTCCCTTTGCTTAGGACGAGTCCTTCCCACAGGATGACAAACAGGTGAGGTGGGAGGCGCTGTCCGTGGTGGACTGGCTGGGTGTGGCAGACGTGTCAGTGAAGTTTGCCCCACTTACTCCCCTGCTCAGTAAACACACCATATTCCATCACGGTAATAACAACAGCAATAATAATAATCAGTAGTCAGAGTGCTTCTTCTACGCCAGGCGCCTTTACACGCACTCAGCCCCCACAGCAACCACCTGGGGAATGGACCATTATCACCTCCAATGATAAGCTGAGAGTACAGCAAGGCGAGGTAAGTTGCCCAAAGTCACACAGGGGTCAGGTAGGAATTCAAAGCCAAGCACCCCATCAGCAGAGCGCAGCCTGAGCCATGCCGGCCTGCATGCCCCGCCCATCTAGTCCTCAGCTGCTTGGAGCCTAGGGTGGCCAGTCCACAGGACGAGGAGCCGAGTCCATCAGTCGCTGTTAGCTCAACTGGCAGCAAGGGGCACAGAGGTCACAGGAGAAGCTGAGCCTCCAGGATGCAGCGGGACAGATGACCCCTGGGACCCGGTGTCAGAGAGGACAGTGCAGACAAGAGCCAGGATGGGATGATGCAGAGCCAGCGGGAGAGGAGCCTGGGACAAACTCAGTTCTGCAGCTCCCCAGTTCCAGGCTGCTGGAGGCCTGGTGGTCGAGTGCTTCTGCACTCAGAGACCTAGAAACCCTGCCGCATCTGAAACAGGAGGGAAGGAGACTGCACAACTTCTGAAAGAATGATGCAGCCCACGGACACAGCATAAACCGGTTAGAATCAGCTGGGTCCAAGATGGCAGACAGGCCACCTTCGACTAGACCTTGGTCCCCAGTCAGCAAGCTCAGTGACACATCCAGAGGCAGTTCCAAGGCACCCTCAAAAGACCAAACAATAGGCGGTGGCCCAATTCCTGGAAATCTCACCACCTCCCCAAAACAGTTGGAATAATCCTCCCACTCATTAGCCTAGGAGATTACTTCAGTTCAGTTCAGTCTCTCAGTCGTGTCCGATTCTTTGCTACTCCACGAACTGCAGCACGCCAGGCCTCCCTGTCCATCACCAACTCCCAGAGTCCACCCAAACCCATGTCCATTGAGTCGGTGATGCCATCCAGCCATCTCATCCTCTGTCATCCCCTTCTCCTCCCGCCTTCAATCTTCCCCAGCATCAGGGTCTTTTCAAATTGAAATTACTTAGCCCATAAAAACTAACTACCCCACGTTTTGGGGCTGCCACACTCGCCCTCTGCAATGGCCCACACTCTCTGCGGAGTATGTTTGTCTCTAAATAAATCTACTCCTTACCTATCACTTTGTCTCTCATTGAATTTTTTCTGCAATAAGACATCAAGAACCTGAGCTTCATTAGGTCCTTCATTAGGTACTGTGAGTTTTGGCTGGGTTTGAGTCCCAGCACATGGATTCAAGTCCCAACCTGAGGTAAACAGTCTCACATCTGCAGGAAATCCCCTTTGTGAGGCGAGCTAGGGAAAGTCTCCCATCCTGGCTCTCAGAAGAGCTCTGGCCAGAAAGTACGATGTGACCTTGGGCAAGTTACCTAGACTACTGCGTGGGGTGGAATTTTGTGAGAATTCAGATACTGTGTGTGGAGCAACTTAGGAGGTTGCGAGCATGCAATGGGTGTGAAGTAAATGGTAGAGACTTTCAGGAGATTTCTGGTGTTTCTCCCCCACCTACTCCCTTTTAGGTCTTCCCTGGTGGTTCAGACAGTAAAGAATCTGTCTGCAATACGGGAGACTCCGGTTCGATCCCTGAGTTGGGAAGATCCCCTGGAGGAGGGCATGGCAACCTACTCCAGTATTCCTCCTTGCAGAATCCCATGGACAGAGGAGCCTGGTGGGCTACAATCCCTTTTGGTGAACTGAATCCTGGGTGGGCCCAGTTCAGACTTGGGCTAGGGTCCTGGTGACATTTGGCCAATGGGACCCTAAGTGAGCTGTGTGGCCTGACTGTGGTACCCCAGGTGCCATCTCCCATGCCCCGTCTGGGTGAGAACACTGCTGTGGGACACCTGGGTCAACTGTCCACAGCCCAGCTCCTCTCTGGGGCCCTGACTTCTGCCCAGCCATCATCAACTCCCTTCCCTGTCCCAGCCCAGCTCCTCTCTGGGGCCCTGACCTCTGCCCAGCCATCATCAACTCCCTTCCCTGCCCCAGCCCAGCTCCTCTCTGGGGCCCTGACCTCTGCCCAGCCATCATCAACTCCCTTCCCTGCCCCACCAGCTGTAATCTGCCCATTGTTTTCCCTTAATAAACTCATTTGGAGATGATGTAAAAATTCACACGCAGTTCAGAGAGCTGTTGTATACCCTTTGTGCTTGCACGTTCAGTCACGTCCAACCCTTTGCAACCCTTTGGAGTGCAGCCCGCCAGGCTCCTCTGTCCATAGGATTTTTCAGGCAAGAATACTGGAGTGGGTTGCCATTTCCTTCTCCAGGGGATCTCCCCGACCCGGGGATCGAACCCACATCCCTTGCATTGCAGGCGGATTCTTTATCCCCAGGCCATCACGGGAGGCTGCCGTATACCCTTCACCTAGTCTCTTTCCTGGTAACGTCTTACACAACGTGCAAGATGCTTATCAAAACCCAGCTACTAACATTCACACGGTTCTGTATCCTGAACTTCAGATGTATGCAGACTCCAACCTCACTGTCTCTTTCCCATGCTGTGTTTAAATTTACTGAGTGTTCTGTGCCCGGAGAGAAATGTTCCCAGCCCAGCTCTGCCCTCAAGGCTGGGGAGGTGTGGGCAGGGCAGGGACTAGACATGTAAAAAAAGTTGCTGATTAACGGTGGGAGGAAGCACGCCTTGCCCTTAGCTCCCTCAGGCGAGGGTCTCAGTCTGAGCCAAGGTTTGAAAGACAAGCAATACCAGCCCCCTTTTCTTTCTTCACCATCTCCAGAAACCAAAAGCTCTTCCCAAGGAAATGGCCTGGGGGTTCCTGCAGACCCGTTTCCCAGTTACTTCCCAGTGAAGACAAAGACTTGAACCACAGAGCGACTGAAGCCTAGGAGCTCTGGAAGCAGACAGACCGGCCAAAGCCCAGCTCTGCCTCACTGCTGTGTGACTCTGAGCAGGTGGCTTAACCTCTCTGGACTTATTAGTTTCCTTGCTCTTTCCTTCTCTCTCTCTCCATCTCTCTTTCTGACCCTACTTTTGCAGACTCTTTCAGACTCAGTGGCTTCCTGTCTCTAGTTCATCTCCCCTCAGTCACCCCCAGCCTTGGCGCTCCCCCCATCTCAAACCCCTTGGAGTCCCATTAATTCTGAGAGGCTGTCTGTACGGATTGCCGCCTGGCCCAGTCCTGGGGCTCAGAGAACTGTGTAATTATCCACTTGGAGCCGAGGGGAAGTGATAACCAGTTCTTCCGCTCTCCTTCCCCGCCTGCCTTACACTCATCCATTTCCCGCAAACATCCCCAGGGAAGCTGATTAGAGAGAAGCCGGAAGCTGATTATGGGAGAAGCCCACTGGGCCGGGCGGGGTGGGGTCCTCATTAGGTTGTAGAAGGTCAGAGAAAGTGAACACGGGCATCCCTCCCACCTCCACCAGGAGGTCCTGTGTCCCTCACCCCTCCACCCCACCCGCTCCACCCCCTGCCCTACCCCGTCCCCGCTAACCTCCGCCACACCCCACCCCACTGCCCCCCTGGCCTGGGCCATTTGTCTGCCTGTTCATCACAGCTTAATCTTTAGACCATTATCTCCAGCCTGGAGCTTGCCTGTGTTCCAGCCTCACTCAGCCAGCTCTCCATGGAACATCCCCGCGTGCACATTCCACTGGCCCTTAACTCTCCAAACCTGGACACACTGTCCCCCCCTGCTTCCCCTACACTGCTCCTCCTGAAGTCCTGCAGCACCAGCCACCCAGATTCTCAGTAACACATCTAACATCATTCTTAGCTCCCTCCCCTCAGCGAATCCTCAATAACCACCCATTTCTCTGTTTACCGCAGACACCAGCACCAGCTTCCATGTCCTAAAAGTCCCCTGGGAACAGACCCCTTTGTCTGGACAGCTTGGGGTCCCTTCAAACTGGCAATGCTCAGGTCTGACTAGATCGTCTCGCCCCACCTCCCCCGATCTCTCAGCCTCTATCCATGGCACCGTTCTTCCCAGTCACTGATCCCAAACCTCTCTGCCTCCTCCTACTCCTCCTCTCTACCTGCAGCCAAACATTCCCTGTGTTTTGACAGGAGAATGAACTTTGGGGTCAATAAGAACTGACCTACCATCCCAGCTTCATCATTTCCAAACTGTGTGATCTGGAGCAGATGGTTTCACCTCTGAACCTCCATTTGCTCGTAAAATGGGGCTAACGGGTACCCATCTTGCAAAACTGTTGGGAAGATGAGTTGTAAATGTCCAAAATTACCATCTCAAATGACTGTAGAGCCAGGCAAGTCCCATACAGGAGTGAAGAGGCCTGGTGGGGTCAGGTCAAACTGGAGAGCAGAGGCCTCGTCAGAGGGGGGCTGTGCTGTGCTTAGCCGCTCAGTTGTGTCTGCCTCTTTGGACCCCATAGACTGCAGCCCACCAGGCTCCTCTGTCCATGGGATTCTCCAGGCAAGAGTACTGGAGCGGGTTGCCATGCCCTCCTCCAGGACATTAAACCTAGGCACAATGAAAATATTATGCTTAATGTTAATGACTCTTAGACATGTCTATATTAGATTAGCAAACAGACATTAATACTAGATTTTTAATATTGAATATTTCCCAGTTCACGTGAACCTGAAATTCATTTAAGTTAATTTCTCTTGTGTTTAGAATACAGAAGGGGGCAGCCATTCGTAACTCCAGCTATTGATGCCACAGGTAATACGGGCCCCATGTTGCTAAACTTCTAGTTTTTCAAGAGCATCCCCCAACCATCTTTTCATGTGGAATCTCCAGATTTGTATACATTGGCAATTAGCGAAATGTTTCTTTAAGGTCCAGGAAGGCCAAACTAAACATTTGCCTCCAGGTCACCAGTTGGTATTCTCTGATGTGTGCAAGGAGTTAGACCCAGTGCATGCTCATGAGTAAGAGTCAATAAGCATTAATTTCCTTCCCTGCCCTGCTTATCGATTCTCTCAAAAGAAAGAAAAAAATAGTAATTCCCAGCTTCTCTTCCCACTCTGCTCCCATCGTCATTACCTCCACGCAGTTCTTGCTGGCCAGCAGGCCCTGTCCAGCCGCAGACCCAGCAGGACTCTGCGCCCTCACCCAAGATGCCTCCCGTCCCCAGCTCTTCCCTCCTAACCCTCACCACCCCTACCCCGCCACCCCCACTCCATCTCTGCCAGTCTTCTGGGCAGAAGGGAGCTCTTTGCTTAGGTTTGATCCTTCAAAGCCCTCTCCCTTTCATTGTCTCAGTTATCCTTTCAACAATCTATAAAGTAATTATTATTGACCCCAATATGCAAATGAGGAAAATAGGTTCCGGAGAGTCTCTGTCAGTCAACAAACACTTATCGAACACCTGATAAGTGGCAAACTGGTGGCAAACTCTGTTAAATGGCAAACCCAAGGTCACACAGAGTACTCTTGGTTGCAAATGTTGTTTTTGTTGTTCGGTTGCTAAGTTAGGTCCAACTCTCTGCGACCCCTATGGACTACAGCATGCCAGGCTCCTCTGTCCTCCACTATCTTCCAAAGTTTGCTCAAATTCATGTCCGTTGAGTCAGTGATGCTATCTAATCATCTCATCATCTGCTGCCCTCTTCTCCTTTTGCCTTCAATCTTTCCCAGCATCAGGGTCTTTGCCAGTGAGTCAGCTCTTTGCATCAGGTGGCCAAAGTATTGGAGCTTCAGCTTCAGCATTTCCTTTAGGACTGACTGGTTTGACCTCCTTGCAGTCCAAGAGTCTCAAGAGTCTTCTCCAGCACCACAATTTTAAACATCAATTCTTTGGCATTCAGCCTTCTGTATGGTCCAGTTCTCACATCCATTCATGACTACTGGAAAAACAAAACTCTAAATTAAACAGACTTGGGCAAAGGAACCATGTTGTAGGAAACAACACTGGGTCCCAAAGACAAATGGAGCCAGGGACACAAGCGCCTTCCGAGCACTCACTTGCTCTACTTTTGTTTCTGCTTTCCTCTCTGTCCCAGGATTATCGTCTCACCCAGCAAAGCAGCATTTCCAAACAGCAGGCCGCCAGCTGGTCCAGAGCCTCACTTCTCACAGTGTTCATCCTTGGATGGACACGTTCCCTGCCCACGTTCAAAAGCCTCAGGGAAGGCCCCTTGGTAGATCAGCGTGGGTGACATTGTCACATTGGGCTGACCCACTGAGCAAGGTCGTGTGACTCATGAGCTCAGTTTCAGGTCAGTTTCACCCTGGACCAGTCAACAGTCCACCGAAGAGCAAGCTTATGGGGCTTGCTGGTGAGTGTAAGGATGGCAGAATCTAATCGGGCAGAAATGAGGCTGCTGCTTCTTCAACAACAGATGTCTTAGTTTGAGCCCCCCTAAAAGGCAAGTCCGAGATACATATTTGCAAGCAAGTTGCTTTTTGGGGAGGTGATCCCAAGAAATATGGGCATGGGAATGGGGGGTAAGGCCAAGAATGGAAGGAAGCTGGCGAAGGGTATTTAATTGAGTGAGTTTCTGTGAACAGCTGGGCTCGGTCATGCTGGAGATTGAACTCAGTCTGGGGAAAACTAGGATGTGGTTGAGATAGCTATCTCAACCCACGAGGAGGAGGCTGGAGGAATCATACCCTGACTTCCATGCATCATTATGTGAGAGCTGCCCCTGGTGAGGCATCAACCCCCTGGTACTTCCAGGCTGCCCCATACGCAGGCAGAGGGGTCCCAGAAGCCAAGAGAGCCTCAGCCAAGAGGCAGGTGCTGGCCACTGGGCACTGGGGGCCCTCCTGCTATAAATCACCAGACTTTACAAAGGTCCCCTCAACCATCAAAACAAAGCGGGTAAAGGAGAAGTGGCCTGGTTTCTGACAGCACTCACTACCTGTACTGACCACTGGACGGAACAAAATTTAAATTCAGATCTGTCCAACTGTTTGCAATAAGCCATATGGCCCCCACAGTAGGCTGTGACTGTGCAGAGGTGCCGAGCATCCAGGCCAGAGCCCAAAGGGAGCTCCTTGGCCCTGGGATGCCAGCACCGGAGAATGTGGTGACCAGTGGCCAAACGGCAAGAACTGTACATCAGCCTCCCCACCCTCTGCAAAGGAGGCCACACAAGCTGCTCAGAACAGCAGGACACCCGGTGACTGGGGCCATCAGTTCAGTCTCACTGTGGGCCTTGCTGGAGGGATGGGGAGCCGTGGAAGCCTTGGGCCCCCAGCTTCAGCTACTGTGGGTCTCACTGCTGCCAAGATTCAGACTGCCCAGAGTCACAGAGATAGTAGAGAGAGGCCAAGGGGCAAAACCAGCTCCAGCCCCCTTAGCTGAGAAAGGGAGCATAGGGAGGGCTGGCAGAGGGGGCTTTTCCCGGCAGCCCAGTGGTTAGGACTCTGCACTTCCAGCGGAAGGAGTGCAGGTTAAATCCCTGGCCTGGGAACTAAGATCCCTCGTGCTCTGCAGTGTGGCCAAAAAGTCAAAGTTTGTTTGTTTGTTTGTTTCTAATAAAGAAGATGAAGAACCAGCAACGGGTCTAAGGCCCCAAGGGAAGTGCATGGCTAAGTGCCCACCGGGGGCCAGTGGAAAAATAAGAATGTCCACCCAACCTATCAGATAGCCAGAGTCTACAGAACGGGAAGTAAGAAGGATCGCTGGGCTGGGAATTAAGGCAGCTGAGTTCCATAGCCTGAGCTCTCAAAACTATATCACTTCAGCACCCTCATGCCCAAGGATTTGGCAGTGCTGTGGCTTTTCTGCTTTCGATAACCAGAATCATTCCTCCATTCATCTTCAAATATCCATAAAGCACTTACTATGTGCCAGGTGCCATGCCAGGCGGTGGAGATGCAGCAATGAGCATGGTCCCCACAGCCCGGCCTCTGGGCCTGGTCCTTGTGAAGATCATAGTCTAAAGAAGAAAAGGACATGAAACACACAAGCACACCGATAACTCTAGGGTTGCAGCTGTGATAGGGACACACACACAAAGAGAATAAAAAGCAAAGAACCTGACCTAGTTACAAGGGTTGAGGGTGGCTTTTCTGAGAGTGACATTTACGTCTGGAACATGATGCTAGCTAGCTTGTTCAGCCACTCAGTCGTTTCTGACTCTTTGCGACCCCGTGGACTGCAGCAAGCCAGGCTTCCCTATCCTCCATTGTCTCCCAGAGTTTGCTCAAACTCATGTCCATTGAGTCAGTGATGCCATCCAACCACGTCATCCCCTCTCCTGCCTTCATCTTTCCCAGCCGTCAGGGTCTTTTCCAATGGGTTGGCTCTTCACATCAGGTGGCCAAAGTATTGCAGCTTCAGCTTCAGTATCAGTCCTTCCAATGGATATTCAGGGTTCATTTCCTTTAAGATTGCCTGGTTTGATCTCCTTGCTGTGCTAGGGACTCTCAAGAATCCAGCACCACAATTCAAAAGCATCAGTTCTTCAGTGCTTAGCCTTCTTTATGGTCCAACTCTCACATCTGAACATGACCACTGGAAAAACCGTAGCTTTGACTATATGGACCTTTGTCAGCAAAGTGACAACGTTTCTGCTTTTTAAGACAGTGTCTAGGTTTGACATGGCTTTTCTTCTAAGGAGCAAGCGTTTTCTAATTTCATGGCTACAGTCACCATCCTCAGTGATTCTGGAGCCCAAGAAAATAAAAATCTGTGACTCTTTCCACATTTTCCCCATCTATTTGCCATGAAGTGATGGGATCGGATGCTATGATCTTCGTTTTTTGAATGTTGCGTTTTAAGCCAGCTTTTTCACTCCCCTCTTTCACTTTCATCAAGAGACTCTTTAGTTCCTCTTCACATTCTGCCATTAGAATGGTTTCTTCATATATCTGAGGTTGTTGGTATTTCTCCCAGCAATCTTGATTCCAGCTAGGGGTCCATCCAGCCTAGCATTTCACATGATGTACTCTGCATAGAAGTTAAATAAGCAGGGAGACAGTATACAGCCTTGATGAACTGCTTTCCCAATATTGAATCAGTCCGTTGTGCCGTGTCTGGTTCTAACTGCTGCTTTTTGACCTGTACACAGGCCTCTCAGGAGACAGGTCAGGTGGTGTGGTATGTTGTGACCCACACAGTCAAAGGCTTTAGCATAGTCGAAATTAAGCAGACGTAGATGTCTTCCTGGAACTCTCTTGCTTTCTCTATGATTCAGCAGATGTTGGTAATTTGATCTCTGGTTCCTTTACCTTTCCTAAAACCAGCTTGTACATCTGGACATTCTCAGTTCACGTACTGCTGAAGCCCGAAGGATTTTGAGCATTACCTTGCTAGCGTGTGAAATGAGCGCAATTGTACAGTAGTTTGACATTCTTTGACATTGCCTTTCTTTGGGACTGGAACGAAAGCTGACATTTTCCAGTCCAAAATTTGCTGAGTTTTCCAAATTTGCTGACATATGAAGTCCAGCACTTTAACAGCATGATCGTTTAGGATTTGAAATAGGTCAACTGGCATTCCATCACCTCCACTAGCTTTGTTCTTAGTAATGCTTCTTAAGGCCCACCTGACTTCACACTCCAGGATGTCTGGCTCTAGTTGAGTGCCCACACCATCATCATTATCCGGGTCATTAAAACCTGTTTGGTATAGTTGTTCTGTGTATTCTTACCACCTCTTCTTAATCTCATCTGCTTTTTTTAGGTCTTTGCCATTTCTCCCCTTTATTGTGCCCATCTTTGCATGAAGTGTTCCCTTGGTAGCTCCAATTTTCTTGAAGAGATCTCTAGTCTTTCCCATTCTATTGTTTTCCTCTATTTCTTTGCATTGTTCTCTTAAGAAGTCTTTCTTATCCCTCCTTGCTATTCTTTGGAACTCTGCATTCTGTTGGGTATGTCTTTTTCCTTTGCTTTTCACTTCTCTTCTTTTCTCAGCTATTTTAAAGTCTCCTCAGACAATCATTTTGCCTTCTTGCATTTTTTTTCCTTTGGAATGGTTTTGGTCACCATCTCCTGTACAATGTTATGAACCTCCATCCATAGTTCTTCAGGCACTCTGCCTACTAGATCTGATCCCTTAAATCTATTGGTCACTTCCACTGTATAATCATAAGGGAATTTGATTTAGGTCATGCCTGAGTGCTCCAGTGGTTTTCCTTACTTTCTTCAATTTAAGTCTGAATTTTTCAATGAGGGGTTCATGTTCTGAGCCACAGTCAGCTTCAGGTCTTGTTTTTGCTGACTGTATAGAGTTTCTCCATCTTTAGCTGCAAAGAATATAATCAATCTGATTTTGGTATTGACCATCTGGTGATGTCCATGTGTAGAGTCATCTCTTGTGTTGTTGGAAGAGGGTGTTTGCTATGACCAGTGTGTTCTCTTGGCAAAACTCTGTTATCCTTTGCCCTGCTTCAATTTGTACTCCAAAACCAAATTTGCCTGTTACTCCAGGTATCTCTTGATTTCCTGTTTTTACATTCCAGTCCTCTATGATGAAAAGGACAACTTTTTTGTGTGTTCTAGAAGTTCTTATAGGTCTTCATAGAACCATTCAACTTCAGCTTCTTCACCATTAATGGTTGAGGCATAGACTTGGATTACTGTGATATTGAATGATTTACCTTGAAAACAAACAGAGATCATTCTGTCGTTTTTGAGATCACACCCAAATACTGCATTTCAGACTCTTTTGTTAACTATGAAGGCAACTCTATTTCTTCCAAGGGATTCTTGCCCACAGTAGTAGATAAAATGGTCATGTGAATTAAATTCAGCCATTCCCCTTCCATTTTAGTTCACTGTTTCACAAAATGCAAATGTGCAAAATGTGACGCATTCATAAAATGTCAGTGTTCACTCTTACCACCTCCTGGTTGACCACGTCCAATTTACCTTGATTCATGGATCTAACTCTCCAGGTTCCTATGCAACACTGTTCTTTACAACATCAGGCTCGGTTCTTGTGGTGTAGCCTGCTCTGTTCCCCTTTGCTTGGCAAGGTAATAAAGCCAGTCTTTACTTCTCCTCCTTAACTGTGTTTCTGTGTTTCTGTTTGACATGGATGCACAAAAAAGCCAATGTTTTGGCAACAAACCTGGGGTCTCGTCCTGGATCTGATCATTGGCAGGCGGCCCCTCGGGGCCACTCAGCTTGACTGGATGCTTGGGGATTTCTCTCTGCACCAGCTTCCTCCCGGGGAGTAGAAGGTTGGAGGATTTCTCTGAGGTCAGATCATCAGGGTTCCCCTGCTGTAGGGTTGGGCCTTGATCACACCCTGTCCACCATCTTGGCTGAGGAGCTCCAAGGCTGCTGTGGAGGATAGGGGAGAGGTTGCCCTAGCAGCTGCCCAGGCTTTCTTTGTCTTGAGGACACCTTCATTTCCCCTTCTCTGCACTGCCCCAGACGTCCACTCCGAGAAGACATTACTTTTGGAGGATCAGAAAGAGGGCATTTGGTACCTCGCAACACACCCGCCAGCAATTTGGTAAGTCTCCTGGAGTGCACACCAGGGCCCCTTTGACCTTGCCTGTTGGGGGAACTTTGATTCCAGTTTGGGGAGTTCTCCCTGTGAAAGGCAACTCCGTTTGTAAGGTGCGCGTTGGACAAGGTCGCATGTCTAGGGGGACTGGGAAGTCACATTTGGGGCATTTGTGCCGTTTGACTTTTGATTTCCGAGCATCTCTTTGCCATCCATTTTATTTCCAGTGTGGCTTCCAGCTGGTGAGGTTTTGCCTGGGTTTGGCTGGCTTGGTTTTGTTCCTTTGGTTTGAGCCTGCAGGTTGGTCTGAGCACACTGACAACTGGTACAAATGGTTTGAGCTGAAATGGGAAGCCTTTCCTCTAAGGTTCTACTCCCCAACATGAGAGGGACAGGTAGACACAGAGCTGTGATCCAATGCCTTAAAAAAAGGCCTAAAAATGACTCTCTTACAATTAGATCTTCATTGCCACCGGATGAGAAAACAGACTGAAGTTACCTTAGGTTCAGGATTCTTCTATAATTAACAGTCTGGGCTGATCATACCAAGACCCCACCCCCTCGAGGAAAAATCCCTGCTGGGACAAGTCTGCCCTAGTCATCAGGGCCAATTTGAGCACTGTCTGGTCTAAATTTGGGCTGTGAAACTATGACCACAGAAAAAGATGATTCTTTTTACTGTATTGCCACAATATTCTTTAGACTCCAGAGAAAATTGGTTAAATTTTTCTGAAATTGTCCTACCAGGAGAAGATTGTTTTCTCTCCTTGTGCCTTGACACCATGGATCGCAGGGACATTTATCTAAACCGTCTTTAATTCCTAAAAATGAAGAGGAAAAAAAGAAGAAAAAAAAAAAAAAACAGGAAAAGAAGCCTTAAATTTTTTTTCTTATTCTAACTGTTATTTATAAACTATTGTTTTATATTATGATATCTGATTCATGACTAAGTTTGGAAAACAAAGTTATGAGATCTCTTGTTGTGTCTATTTGGATATATGTATACCTCAGTATGTATCTTTGTCTCTTTATTGCTTCTGAGATTAATTTGTAAGTGTGCTCTATTTAACTGGCTTCAAGAAAAGTACATGTGTGGTTAGGTGCTCAGTTGTGTCCAATTATATGGGACCCCATGGGCTGCAGCCCACCAGGCTCCTCTGTCCATGGAATTCTCCAGGAAGAATACTGGAGTGGGTTGCCATTCCCTTCTCCAGGGGATCTTCCTGACCCAGGGATCAAACCCATATCTCTTGAGTCTCCTGCATTGGCAGGCAGATTCTTTACCACTGGGAGGTAGGCACTTAAAAATCAAACAATTCTAAGTGCAAGAGAAATTAAGCTAGAGGATTTCAGGTTCATGTGAACCGGGAAATATTCAGTATCAGATTAATACTTGATATTGTTTGTTTGTTGATGCATATGCCAGTACTTAGAATGGCTGTGGTAAATATTAGTAACAAGACAGGGCTCACATGTGACAACACCGGGAAACCTTCCCTGTTGCTTCAGGCTCTGCCTGTAGTGAAAGAGTGGTTGGGATTTTTCCTCTTTGACCAGCTTTGTTATGGGTAAGATTTGTTCCATCTTGAAGCCACCACCCCTTCAGGGTATTTTTACAAGACCAAGAGATCTTCAACTATGCCTCCATGAAAAGCAATTGATATTTCTCTCCCTGTGCCCAGACCGTTGGGAGAAAAAAATAAACAGAATAGGGAATGGGAAAAAGCCTTTTGAACTCAAGAGGGAAAAATTAAGATTTCTCGTTCAGTCTTTATGTAAAAGTTAACTTGTAAATGGACTATTTTAATTGACTTGAAAGTAAGCACTTAAAATTAAACATTGGCCAAGATAAATTTTAGGACCCATGATCTGGGAAATATTCAGTACTGAATTGATATCTGCTATTGAAGGTGGCTTAAACTTGTTGGTTTGATTAATATAGAAATGTCCTTAGAGTTATCAGTGTTAAGTATAATATTATTGTTGTACCCAGGTGTACTAGAGGTCAAATAAGACCTTATTCCATCTTTTACAGATTTGTCAACAAGAAAAGTAATTCAACGTTAAAAAAAAAAAAAGAAAAACTTTTAAGAAAAGTAAGATGTGTTTTTCAGTAGAAGATGTAAGAAATAAGATATTGAATTATGCATGATCGGGATTCTCTGAGATTGGACCGAGCTTAGTTGGATAAATGGATTTTTTGTTAGAAATGGGCTAGAACAAGACTGGGTTTGGTTTCTCTCTCAAGTGTTCTTGAAACACTGTTTTTGATGACAGACCATATCAGGTTCTTTGCCTTTAAGTGATTTGTATTATTTGCTTTTGAGATCCATGGTTACTTTGGTTAAGGAATGTGTCTTGTCTCACGGCGACTGATGATCTGAACCAAGTGTTTTAAACCTTCTTGACAAGCTTCCCAATATCAAATTTTAAAGTTCTTTTGGTTTCCAGCTAGCTTTGGGATACATTAGATGGCCCCCAAGTTGTCTTAAAGAGAAACATTTAGCTAGAATTATTTTGTATGTTAAATGTGATCATTCATAATTCTGGCTACTGTAACCAAGTTTCTTTATCAATTAATCAGATGTTTAACCATACCTCTTTGTACTCTGATGCTGTTACAAAAAGTGTTTCATTATCAAGGAAAGTGAAAGTGTTAATCACTCAGTTGTGTTTGACTGTTTGTGATCTCAGGGTCTGTAGCTTGCCAGGCTCATCTGTCCATGGAATTCTCCAGTCGAGAATACTGGAGTGGGTTGTCATTCCCTTCTCCAGGTGATCTTCCCAACCCAGGTATCAAACCCAGGTCTCTAGCATCGTGGGCAGATTCTTTACCATCTGAGCCACCAGAGAAGCCTTTCATTATCAGAACGATTCATAGAAAGGCATACAAGCAATCACATTAGCTCCTCATCAAGGTGATGGCTATGCAAAGGTTCTAGCCCATACTGACTAAAATCAGAAACTGTCCTGCCCTTGGGGCCCCTAGCTCACAGTCCAGAGATTTTTACTCCCTGACAGGCAGAGTCGACACCCCCACTCAGACTTGAAGCAGTTACATAAGATGGACATCACCCCTCTGCTTCCAATAAGAGTATGGGAGTAAAATCTCTGGGGGTGGGGGATGGGGGATGAAATAGGAGGGAAGGGGCAGGGCACAAACTTTGAAGGAATGAGGTAGCCTGAGGCCATGAAATGGATTAGTTAGAAGCAAATCAGTCCAAGATGGTGGACTAGTCCTTGAGCCTCAGTATGCATTCTTTATAACACATCAGCAAGCTAAGTGAAGGGGGTCACTTAGTTTTTGGAGGGGGTCGCCATTATCTTCATTACCTCCACCATAGTTTGGCTTCAGGTCAAACAACAGGGAGGGAATACAGCCCCCGCCCATCAACAGAAAATTGGATTAAAGATTTACTGAGCATGGCCCCACCCATCAGAACAAGACCCAATTTCCCCCTCAGTCAGTCTCTCCCATCGGAAAGCTTCCATAAGCCTCTTATCCTTATCCATCAGAGGACAGACTGAAAACCACAATCACAGAAAACTAACCAAACTGATCACATGGACCACAGCCTTGTCTAACTCAGTGAAACCATGAGCCATGCAGTATAGGGCCACCCAAGATGGACAGGTCGTGGTGGAGAGCTCTGACAAAACACGGTCCACTGGAGAAGGGAATGGCAAACCACTTCAGTATTCTTGCCTTGAGAACCCCATGAACAGTATGAAAAGGCAAAAAGATAGGACACTGAAATATGAACTCCCCAGGTCGGTAGGTGCCCAATATGCTATTGGAGATCACTGGAGAAATAACTCCAGAAAGAATGAAGAGACAGAGCCAAAGCAAAAACAACACCCAGCTGTGGATGTGACTGGCGATGGAAATAAAGTCCAATGCTGTAAAGAACATTGCATAGGAGCCTGGAATGTCAGGTCCATGAATAAAGGCAAACTGGAAGTGGTCAAACAGGAGACGGCAAGAGTGAACATCAATATTTTAGGAATCAGTGAAACTAACACCCAAAAAAGATGTCCTTTTCATTATAGGAGACTAGAATGCAAATGTAGGAAGTCAAGTGATACTGGGAATAACAGGCAAACTTGGCCTTGGAGTACAAAATGAAGCAGGGAAAAGGCTAACAGAGTTTTGCCAAGAGAACACACTGTTCACAGCAAACACCCTCTTCCAACAACACAAGAGAAGACTACACATGGACATCACCAGATGGTGATAATCAGATTGATTATATTCTTTGCAGCTAAAGATGGAGAAGTTCTATACAGTCAGCAAAAACACGACCTGGAGCTGACTGTGGCTCAGAACATGAACTCCTTATTGCCAAATTCAGACTTAAATTGAAGAAAGTAGGCAAAACCACTAGACCACTCACATATGACCTAAGTCAAATCCCTTACAGTTATACACTGGAAGTGAAAAATAGATTCAAGGGATTAGATCTGGTAGAGTGCCTGAAGAACTATGGACAGAGGTTCATGACATTGTACAGGAGGCAGTGATCGAAACCATCCCCAAGAAAAAGAAATGCAAAAAGGCAAAATGGTTGTCTGAAGATGCCTTACAAATAGCTGAGAAAAGAAGAGAAGCTAAAGGCATAGGAGGAAAGGAAAGATATACCCATTTGAATGCAGAGTTCCAAAGAATAGCAAGGAGAGGTAAGAAAGCCTTCCTCAGTGATCAATGCAAAGAAATAGAGGCACACGATAAAATGGGAAAGACTAGAGATCTCTTCGAGAAAATTAGAGATACCAAGAGAACATTTCATGCAAAGATGGGCACAATGAAGGACAGAAATGGTATGCACCTACCAGAAAGCAGAAGATGTTAAGAAGAGGTGGCCAGAATATGCAGAAGAACTGTACAAAAAAGATCTTCATGACCCAGACAATCATGATGGTGTGATCATTCACCTAGAGTCAGATATGCTGGAATGCAAAGTCAAGTGGGCCTTAAGAAGCATTGCTAGGAACAAAGCTAGTGGAGGTGATGGAATTCCAGTTGAGCTATTTCAAACCCTAAAAAAAATGATGCTGTGAAAGTGCTGCACTCAATATACCAGCAAATCTGGAAAACTCAGCAGTGGCCACAGGACTGGAAAAGGTCAGTTTTCACTCCAATCCCAAAGAAAGGCAATGCCAAAGAATGCTCAAACTACTGCACAACTGCACTCATCTCACATGCTAGCAAAGTAATGCTTAAAATTCTTCAAGCTAGGCTTCAACAGCACACCAACTGTGAACTTCCAGATGTTCAAGCTGGATTTAGAAAAGGCAGAGGAACCAGAGATCAAATTGTCACCGTTGGATCATCGAAAAAGCAAGAGAATACCAGAAAAACATCTACTTCTGCTTTCTTGACTATGCCAAAGCCTTTGTGTGGATCACAACAAACTGTGGAAAATTCTGAAAGAGATGGGAATACCAGACCACCTAACCTGCCTCTTGAGAAATCTGTATGCAGGCCAGGAAGCAACAGTTAGAACTGGACATGGAACATCGGACTTGTTCCAAATAGAGAAAGGAGTACATCAAGGCTGTATATTGTCACCCTGCTTATTTAACTTATATGCAGAGTACATCATGCAAAATTCCAAGATGGATGAAGCAGAAGCTGGAATTAGGATTGCTGGGAGAAATATCACTAACTTCAGATATGCAGATGACACCACCCTTATGGCAGAAAGCAAAGAAGAACTAAAGAACCTCTTGATGAAACTGAAAGAGGAGAGTGAAAAAATTGGCTTAAGTCTATGTTCGATACAGGATACAGGATGCTTGGGGCTGGTGCATGGGGATGATCCAGAGAGATGATATGGGGTGGGAGGTGGGAGGGGGATTCAGGATTGGGAGCTTGTATACACCCGTGGTGGATTCATGTCAATGTATGGCAAAACCAATACAGTATTGTAAAGTAAAAAGTAAAAATTTAAAAAAAAAAAAAGAAAAGAAAAAATTGGCTTAAAACCCAACATTCAGAAAACTAAGATCATGGCATCTGGTCCCATCACTTCATGGCAAATAGATGGAGAAACAATGGAAACAGTGACAGACTTTATTTTTCTGGGCTCTAAAATCCTTGCAGATGGTGACTGCAGCCATGAAATTAAAAGACGCTTGCTCCTTGGAAGAAAAGCTATGACCAACCTAGACAGCAGATGAAAAAGCAGAGACATTACTTTGCCAACAAAGGTCCATCTAGTCAGAGCTATGGTTTTTCCAGTAGTCATGTATGGATGTGAGAGTTGGACTATAAAGAAAGCTGAGCACTGAAGAATTGATGTTTTTGAACTGTGGTGTTGGAGAAGACTCTTGAGAGTCCCTTGAACTGCAAGGAGATCCAACCAGTCCATCCTAAAGGAAATCAATCCTGAATATTCATTGGCAGGACTGATGCTGAAACTGAAACTCCAATACTTTGGCCACCTGATGGGAAGAACTGACTCATTTGAAAAGACCCTGATGCTGGGAAAGATTGAAGGCGGGAGGAGAAGGGGACAGCAGAGGATGAGATGGTTGGATGGCATCACTGACTCAATGAACATAAGTTTGAGTAGGCTCCGGGAGTTGGTGATGGACAGGGAAGCCTGGCGTGCTGCAGTCGATGGGGTCACAAAGACTGGGCTATGACTGAGAGACTGAACTGACTGAAACTGAAGGCTAAATGACACACCCACCAGTGAGTGGTGGCCCAATTCCATATAAAGAAACTTTTAAGGAAACAAAATGTAAATGAGAAAGCTTTTAGATAAACTGTTAAGAATGTTTATGCTTTAGAAATATGTCTAAAATATTCTCTCCAGATTTTTGTAACCTGAAATTCTAGAGTTACACTAAATTAAGTGAGCGAAGTTTATTGAATAGCTGGGTCATTCCCAAATAAGACACCGAAACATTAATGACTGAATATTGACTTCCTCTTACGGAGAAACTAAAGGTGTTTGGCATCCCTGTTGGTTCAGTGGTAAGGAATCTGGCTCCAATGCAGAAACCACAGGAGAGGCAATTTCAATCCCTAGGTCAGGAAGATCCCCCAGAGGAAGGCATGGAAACCCACTCCAGTATTCCTGCCTGGAGAATCTCATGGACAGAGGAGCCTGATGGGCTACAGTTCATAGATTGCAAAGAGTCGGACACAACTGAAGCAACTTAGCACAGGTGCAGTATTGTTCTTTATACCATCAGACTTTCCTTTCACCACCAGGCACATCCTTTGTGCTCTGACGCAGCCCCTTCCCTCTTTCTGGAGTTGTTTCTCTGTTCTTCTGCAGGAGCATATCGGACACCTACCAACCTGGGGTGCTCATCTTCCGGCTTCATATCTTTCTGCCTTTTCATACTGTTCATGGGGCTCTCAAGGCAAGAATACTGGAGTGGTTTGCCATCTCTTCTGCAGAGAATTCTGCATTATGACCCGTCCATCCATGGCATGGCTCATAGCTTCTTAGGATTGCTCAAGGCTGTGATCCATGTGATAATTTTGGTTAGCTTTCTGTGATTATAGCTTTCATTCTGGAGTCTGTGGATTGTGGTTCTTGCTTCTTCTGTCTGATAGATGAGGATAAGAGGCTTGTGCAAGCCTCCTGATGGGAGGGACTGACTAAGGGGAAAACCGGGTCTTGCTCTGGTGCACAGGGCCACGCTCAGTAAATTTTTAACCCAGTGTCTGCTGTGCTCCCTTCCTGTTAGTTGTTTGGCCTGAGGCAACCCAATCCCAGGGCTACAAGCTCTCGTTTTGTTGTTTAGACCCCATGGACTGCAGCACACCAGGATTCCCTGTCCTTCACTATCTTCCAGAGTTTGCTCAGATTCATGCCTACAGGCTCTATGGGAGGGCTGTCGGCAACCTCCAGGAGGACTTATGCCAGCCTCCCAAGACTGCTGCTGCTGGCGCCTTTGTCCCTGCAGCAGGCGACAGCTGACCCATGCATCCACAGGAGACCCTCAAACACTACAGGCAGGTCTGGCTCAGTCTGTTGTGGGTCACTGCACTTTTCCTCAGAGAAAACGAAGACAGAACATTAAGGCATGTGCAAAGGCCCTGAGATAGCAAAGAGATTCCTCCATTCTAAGAACTAAAAGAAGGCCACGGTGCTAAAGCACAAACACGGAAGGGAACAAAGAGCGGCAGAGGCCAGGTAGCTCAAGATTTTACAGGCTGTGTTAGCCAACAGGGGATTTTTTATTTATTTTTGGTTGGGCTTCATTGCTGTACGGGCTTCTCCTCCAGTGGCTTCTCTCTTCGCGGAGCACAGGCCCTAGAGTATCTGGGCTTCAGCAGTTACAGAGCACAGATTTGGTTGCCCCACCACCTGTGTGGTCTCCCCAGACCAGGCTCGAACCCATGTCCCCTGTATTGGCAGGCAGATTTGTAACCACTGGACCACCAGGGAAGTCCAGCCATAAGAGATTTTTTTTATTTCAAGACATGAGGGGAGACTCTGAAAGACCTGGAACATTTTAAGGCTGTTTTACCATGTTTTCCAAAGATGACTGCAGCAAGTGGGCAACATCTTAGAGAGGGGTGTGGGAAGAGTGGGCAGTGTTACACGCCTGATGCATTTAGAGCGCTTGGCCCAGTTTCTGGCACAGAGGAGGCATCCAGTGATGAAACTGACATTATTACCCCATCACCCAACCTCCCCACCTCCCGAGTGGGAAGTGAAAAGACACCACCTTGGCCCCACTGGCTGACCTAGCTTGTTACTCCAGGACCCAAAGTATGCTCGATGTTAGGAATAGCAGTTTTGATAGGTAGCTGGTGGGGTATCAGGTTCTGGTGCCTGTGCATTCAGAAGTGAGCCTGGGGGGATAACTGGCCGCCGGAAAAGACTCCTGCTCTCACCTACCCTACACCCATTAACTGGGAGAACAGGTAGGGGTCAGTCCAAGCCAGAAGAACATGTCAGAGGTGATGACAAGAGTCGGGAATGCCTGGGCTAAGGACTGGGGGGCACAGAGGGCAGAGTAGGAGCCAGGGAGCCGAGAAAGAGCAGAGTGGGGAGGGGAGAGGGTGGCAGGTCTATTTGCAGGGCATTGGCTCTGCAGCGGCTCCTTTGACGTCTATCTCCATCTCCCTAGAAGGAGCAAGCCCTTCTCCAGCCCTGACGCCCCCTGCCTTTCTCCCTCACTTGCCAGCTTCCTGAACACATGCAGTCTGCACTTTCCACCCACTGCTCTCTGGCTTCCATCCCCATCACTCTGCAGAAATCCCTCTAGCAAAAGTCCCCAGGGACCTGACCAGCCTCTCTGACCCTAGGTTTCCTCCTCTGCCCCCCCTGACTGTGCTTTCTCCTCTAAGAGCATCTTTCTGATCTGCTTCCTAAAATGTCAGTGCTCCTGAGAGCCCTGCCTGGACCATCATCTCTTCTCACTCCACACACTCTCCCAAAGCCACCTGGCCCACTCCTGTGGCGCCCACCACCTCCTTGAGGCTGGGAACCCCCAAAGTACCTCCGTAGCTATTACTGCCAGCTGCTGGCTATGAACAGTCCAAGTAACCGCCCTCCACACCCTCTCATTCAGCACGTGGAACACTGAACCCACTGACTCCCGAACATCCGGGAAGAACCTCCCCATCATCTTCCCCTCCCCATCTCCAACAACCTGCTCTCACCCTGTAAACTGGTTTTTTTACCTGGTCTCACATGCCTCTTCTCTCGCACAGACAGAGCTTTCTACACATACAGTCACCACTGTTTACAGATTCCATATGGATGAGTTCATCGAGTCACTAAAATCTACTTGTTTAACCCCAAAATCAATACTCGTGATGCCTTCGCTGTCACCTTGGACAGGCACAGAGCAGGGAACGCTTGGGTCACCTGATATGCAAGGTCCCAGCTGAGGTTGAACAAGCAGATGCTTTGTCTTCCAGTTTCAGCTGATACTGTAAACAAATGTCCCATGGGAGGTCGAGTGGTTGCTATTTTTTCTCATTTTTGTGCTTGTGGAGGTGATTCTGCTGTTTAAACTGGCCCCCAAGTGTGGCGCTGAAGTTGTCTGGTATTCCCAAGCACAGGAAGGTTGTGATGGGACCTGGGGAGAAAACACCAGTGTTAGATGAGTTTTGTTCGGGGATATTTGGTTCCAATGGTTAAGACACTGTGCTTCCACTGCAGGGGGGGCACAGGTTCAATCCCTGGTTGCAGAACTAAGATCCTATACACCAAGGCCAAAAATAAAAGGATAGGAGGATGAGCTTTGTTCAGGAGTGAGTTATAGTGCTGTTGGCTGTGAGTTCAACATTAATGACTCAACGCTGTATATAAGTAAGGTATCTTTCAAGAGAAACACACGCAAAACATGGTTATATATTGATCGATTGATGAAAATGTCATGGTCAGAGGCTCGTGGGAACCATACCCTATATTTCCCCTGCTGGCAAAGTCTCTGGATTAGCTAATTCAGTGTTTGTGGTGACGTACAGAACATAACTACCACAAAGAATGAGGACTGGCCATACTAATCTGATCACGCAGCCTCCTTCCTTCCCCAAGGCCTCCCTCTGCACAAGAGATAATCCAGACCATTTAGCAGAGTGTTCCAGATCTTTCTTGGTCCAGAACATCCTTGCTTTTTAGCGCCACCACTGATAGGACCTACATGGGGTCTTATTGATAAGATGGCTCGTTATGTCCCAACCTCCCAAGCAAGTAAGCAAAGAATAAATCACAGTGATCTGTGAGACTGACCAAATTGCCCAAATGGCATCCTGTTATCTCACTGGCGCCTATCTTCTCAAAGCTGCGAGATCACCAGATTCTAGGCCTCTGGCTACGTGATCTCAGACAGCTTTTCATGGGTGGGGTCTAAGGACTCCGTCAGAAAGGGAGGGCACTGGTTCTCCTTAAGAGCCAGTCACCCTCTCTCTGCCCTCTAATAAATTTCCTTTTCTTGCCTGACTGCCCAGCTCGCTCTCTTTTTCTCTACACTCGCCTTATACCCACCACTCCCTCCTCCAACCCACTCTCCAAGCTTTTCCCTCATCTTTCACTGCAGGCTCTAAGCCCTCTGCCTCAAAGGCCTTTCCTCCTTGTCGCCTCTTGATGAATTCCTAGACATCCTTCAAGACCCAGCTTAAATGGCAGCTTGTCTGGGTCTTCCTCTGGCAGAGCTTGACACTCCCCTCTCTGTTCCATGTCTCTTACAGCTCTGCCCACAGTGCCATGCCCAATCTATGCACATGTCTCCTCTCTCCCATACTTGGTGATAGCTTGGAGGAAGAATGCGGAGGCGGGTAGTTGTGTGTGTCTCTCCCTTTGCAGAGCGCATGCGCTTCACTCATCATTCATTCCATAAACGTAAGCGGAGGCCTAACATGGTACCTAACAGGCCCCATACTAGGCATCCAGGGTCCAGCACTGCCCCACACGTGTGCGGCGCTGGGCCCACGGTGTGGCCTGTGTGTAAGAGCGTGTGGGATATGCCACGCTTGCTGTGGACCTGCACTGTTTGTGGCTCTCGGACACATCGTCCATTGAATTCAGGCCCATGTGACCTGCTGAAAAAGAACATCCAGAAGCTAACCCAACAGGCTTCATCCAGAAAGTTATCATCCATCCTGTGAGATTTTCTCTGGTGAGTCATCTGCCTCCCATTCTTTCTCTGCCCTCCTTCGTCTCAGGGAGAGGAGGTGAAGAGTGGGGTGGGGGGAGCTGTATGGGGACCCACCACATGCTAGGCGTGTGCAGGCAGTTCACACGCCAGAGGCAGTGGCAGGAAGGGCCTCCTCTGTGCCGGGCACTGTCTGGCACGGTGCCTCTGTTGGCTGGGCTAATCCTCGTGCCAACCCTCCGAGGTTGGTGGTACTACGGTCGCACTGCACAGACAGGGAACTGACGCCCAGCACGGAGAGGCAGCGGCCAGGCCGGATTCAGGCCACAAAGCCAGCGCCCTACACCGCACACACTGTCCTCACAGGGCATGAGACGTCTCAGTGTACACCGGAGAAACAGACCTGAACATGCCAGAGGTGAGATTCAAGTCCAGGGTTGGAAGATTGCAGATGCAGCACTGTGGACCCACATGTAGGGGTGCTTGAGCTCCAGCCGTAGGGGAGTGAGGCCCAGATGCAGACGTCCCTGCAGTCAGGCACTTCCCTCGTCTGCCTGCCCCATTAGACAGGGAGGCACCTGCTCTGGACAGGACTTGCCCACCCCGAGTCCCTTCTACTGGAGCTCGCCCTCAAGGACATCCTTATACCTGTGTGTCTCTGGGCCCATCTGTGTGCCAGGGGGTGCTAGTGGTAAAGAACCCGCCTGCCAACGCAGGATACACAAGAGATGTTAGTTCAGTTCCTGGGTCAGGAAGATCCCCTGGGGGAGGAGGGCGTGGCAACCCACTCCAGTGTTCTTGCCTGGAGAGTCCCATGGACAGAAGAGCCTGGCAGGCTGCAGTCCATGGGGTCACAAAGAGTCAGACACGACTGAAGAGACTTAGCCCACACCCAAGAAGGGAGACCCTGCCAACCACTCCTGATCCTCTCTTTATCCGTGTAACCTAGCGCCAAACACAGCACCTGGCTCAGAGCCAAATCTCAGGAATGATTCTTGAATTTAAAGAAAGAGGTAGAGAGTAGCTCTTCCGGGCCAGGGGTGGAGGGTGAAGGACAGACAGCTGTGCAGGCGTTGGGGAGGGGCTCGGTGTACATATTTTGGGGAGAGATGGGGCTGTGTATATAGGGGAGAGGTTGACTTTCTGTGTAAGCCCTTATGTGCTCAGTGTCAGGGTGCAAAGACTGAAGTAGATTCCAGCAGCAATGGGAGCCTGGGCCTAGTGACTGTTCCTGACATCGGTGCAGTCGTAAGAGGCTGTGCAGCTGGTGTTAGACTTATCAGCTGGTAATTAAGGCCAAGTGGGTGAGTTCCTGAGGGTCTGGGGCTGATTTGTGTTGCATCTTGCTAACGACAAGCCCCTAAAAAATGTCCATTGGTGGGGACTGATTTGCTCATTCAACAGGTGAGTCCCACCTGGAGCAAGTTCAACTATTTCAATGCCATCCTATGATAACGTGAAAGCTCAGGGCCGTGGAAGCCCCAAGATGAGGCCCTAAGCCTGCACAATCAGGGAAAGCTTCTGGGAAGAAGGCCAGGCAAGGAGAAAGGTGACGGAAAGGCATCCAGGTTGGGGCTATTGATAGGCAAAAGCATGTGGGCTGGAGACAGAATTTGGGACTCAGTTCCACAGGTCACTGAAGCCGTAAGAACGAAAGGCCCTGAGGAGTAACTGGAGAGGGAGGAGAGTCTGGAGCAGCCCATAGAGTCCCAGGAAGAATCAGAAGAAATTTCTGGAGAGGACAGGCCTTGGCTCCTCCCACACAAGGCCAGGGATGGGAAGACAAGTCAAGGGTCAGAGTGAACCTGTGGTTGTCCCCAAAAGGATACCAGGATTTTTAGGCTCAGCGCCCTGAAAAGAGGGCAACCATAAGTCTCCTGGGCCTCATGAGAGGCAGTCCTGGGAGGCTGGGGCCCAGCCAATGGCAGTTCCCGGCACAGCTGCTCCTCCCCCTGGCCCGCGGCACACCCAGGCTGCCTGCCGAAATCTGCAGGCTGTCCTAGGTTTTCCCAAACACCCTCCCTGGTTCTGACATGAGTGCCGGCTGCCCACCAAGTTGGAGTGCTGGCAGCCAGGACCCGGTGCCCAGAGAGCCCTGAGAAGTAGCCGCTCAGGTAAGGCCAAAGGCCATCTGTGCCCAGAGGTGCCCTCGGCACACCTGGCACAGCCAGCTGCGGGAAGACTTCGCTGACTGCGAGTCAGGGGAGTGGCCGGGGCACATGGCCATCCTGATGGTGGAGAAGGGAAGGGCCCCACCCGCCCCTGCTCTGGGTGCTCCCCCTTTCTCCTCAGCTGTGAGCAGAGGTAGGAGCCGAGGACTAAGTGGGAGAGGGGCTCACAGAGGGGCCAGGAGCTGAGCAGGTGGGGCATCCCTGCCTGGGCCTGCGAAACCCCGCCCCCGCTCTGGGTTGGGCTGGGCAGGGAGCCCTGGGCTGGAGCCTCCTCAGATGCTCCCTGAGAAGCTGCCAGGGGTTCCGCCCACTTCAGGCAGGACTGAGCAGAGACCAGCGGGAGATTCAGGGCAGGGGCCCCACATTCAAGTTGTAGGTGATATAGACAGGACAGCAGAGAGACAGGGTAGGGGGCAGAGTCACTCCAGCCTCCCTCCCTGGGGATCTGTGGGGCTGGGGCAGGGAGTGTGCACATCAGGCAGCTTCCCAAAACCTGAGGAAAGCAGCCCAGACCCAGAGTGTGGGCCATGAAGCTAGCCTGCCTGGGTTCAAATCCCAGCTCTGCTGCTTACCATCTGTGTCACTGTGGGCAAATGAACTAACCTCTTTGTGCTAACCACCTTCCACATCTGTAAACAGGGAATAAAACCTGTACCCTTTTGTACAGTTGCTGTATTGATTCATGCCAACTGCTCAGATAATATGGGGGGGGGGGCGGCACATGGAGGGGAGAACAGCATGGTGACCTCCGATCTGGAGCAGACTTGGAAATGGCAGCAGGAACCCCTTAAAGCAGGAGGCTGTGCAGACAGGCTCCCTGAGGTTCTGGGGAGCCCAGGGTGGTGAGACCATGTTGCATGCATCAGTGGACCCCCCAGGAACCAGACAGAGAGTTTCCAAGAGCACACACAGGCACTCCTCACTCTGAACCATAGTCACGTTGCCTAACTGGAGGTAAATCGGATTCCTGTGTGCTCACAAACTCACCAGTAGAACTGCCCAGAGTGGCATTTCTCATTTTGGTGTCTTAACAAGGCTGTCCCACAAGACGACAAAAAGAAAAGGTTCTGTGATCAGAAGAGTTGGTGCAGTGCTACCTATTCTGACCCCTTATTCATAATGTGAATGTAATCACAGGGTCAAGCAAAGGGACCTGTTTAACTTTGCACTGAACGCAGTGCTTGCCTACCTTTCTTAAACATGGAATCCTTCTCTTTGCTTCTGTTGCCAGGCCATTGGGCAGGGTTCCATGGAATGCCAGTTTGGGAAGCACAAGAACACGAGGCTCCTCTTTGAAGCCTAACATACAAACAGAATCAATGTTCCCTTCTTCTAGTTCCAGCTGGTTTGCCATTGGCCTTGCTTCAAGTGAGTCACACATGAGCAGGACAACTGTCTGCATATTTCTAACATTAGACCAGATGGGAGTCTGGGGACAAGGTTCCAACCATCTCTTTAGCCCCATCTCCCAAGCTGAGTAAAAGGCACAGAACAGGTTCCCCTTGGGAAGAGGCTGCCTAAGTGGGGAGAGAGCCATGCTCAAAAAGGGAAAAAAAAGGCATTCCAAAATCTGGACCACTGAGGAGGGGGAAGGGCCAGGGTTAGGACAGACAGGGAAGGTGGCATTAGCCACCCCCTTAAGCCCTGGAAGGAGCAGGTGGCTTCGCTCACTTTTATGGGGGACAGTTGGTTCTGGGCTGAAGTACCTGTGCTCCAGGCCCACCTCTGCAACTGATCAGGTGTGACCCTGCATAACCCCTCTGAACCCCTGTCTGTAAAGGGGACCAGGATAGAGCCCAGCTCTGCCATGGCCATGAGGATCAAAGCTGATGACCCGGTTCTATAAAGCAGGGAGAGGGAGTGCTCTCTAAATGTGGGAAATGACCATCATCCTCTCTCCACAGTAGCTGCCGACACCGGGGGCCACCATGAACTGGGGGATCTTCGAGGGGCTCCTGAGCGGGGCCAATAAGTACTCCACAGCCTTCGGGCGCATCTGGCTGTCCCTGGTCTTCATCTTCCGCGTGCTGGTGTACCTGGTGACGGCCGAGCGAGTGTGGAGCAACGACCACAGCGACTTCGACTGTGACACTCGCCAGCCGGGCTGCTCCAACGTGTGCTTCGACGAGTTCTTCCCCGTGTCCCACGTGCGCCTCTGGGCCCTGCAGCTCATCCTGGTCACGTGCCCCTCGCTGCTCGTGGTCATGCACGTGGCCTACCGCCAGGCCCGGGAGAAGAAGCACCAAGAGGCCGTCGGGAAGGACAGCGGGCGCCTCTACCTGGACCCCGGCAAGAAGCGGGGAGGGCTCTGGTGGACATACCTCTGCAGCCTGGTGTTCAAGGCCGGCGTGGATGCCACATTCCTCTACGTGTTCCACTCCATCTACCCCAGATACACCCTCCCCCGTGTGGTCAAGTGCCACGCGGCCCCGTGTCCCAACGTGGTGGAGTGCTTCATCTCCAAGCCCGAGGAAAAGAACATCTTCACTCTCTTCATGGTGATCACAGCCCTCATCTGCATCGTCCTCAACCTGGTGGAGCTGGCCTACCTGGTGAGCAAGAGATGCCGGGAGTGCCTGGAGGCCAGGAAAGCCTGGTCTGAGAGCCTGGACCACCGCCTGGACTGGGTCACCTCTTCTTCCAAACAGGGTGATCTCCTCTCAGGCGACCTCATCTTTCTGGGCTCAGATGTTCCCCCTCCACTCTTACCAGACCACCCTCAAGACCATGTGAAGAAAACCATGCTGTGAAGGGCTGCCTGATCAGGCCTGGGTTGGAAGGACCTGGGAGCCAGGGTGCAGCCTTGGGGGCGGGAGTGCTGAGCTGAGAGTAGGGGCAGCCAAGAGGGAGAGTCAGGTGGCCTGGGTTCAAATCCTTTCTCCCCAAGTTCCTGCCACCTGCACCAGCTGTGTGACTTTGCGCAAGTTCCCACCCGGAGCTGAACCTCGGTTTCCTTTTGTATACAATGGAGATGATAAGCCCTGCTGAACAAGGCTGGCGCTGTGAGGAGGGGTTTAATAAGAGAATATTCGTGCACATGCCTCCAAAGTGTGGGGTCCATGGTCAGGGCTTAATAAAATTCAATTCATTCGCTGATTCAAGGTGACCTTTGCTCTTTCAACCTTGGCGAGCTTTATTGACTCCTTTCATCAACTTTTCGCTCCTGCACAGGGCTGCACTTGATCTAGCCAGGTAAGGACTGACATGACTTAGCAACAGCAGCAAGAGGACCCCCAGCACTCCTGGGGGGTCATGCTCTTTGCTCTGGGTCAAGTCTAGCCTTTATCCCCAGTTGCAGTTTTAGGCCCATGGGTTGTCTGCAAAGAGAATGAAGCTTAGTGAATAAGCAGTTGTGTGTCTCAGGGGAAAGTTCATGGACTTCTAGTCATAACACTTGACGTTGAACCCAAGTTCCACTGGGACTCTGGGAGAGCAACTGCAGCTCCTCTGCAAAGTGGGTTAATAATATCAAGCTGGTGGGATGGCTGCAAGGTGGGATGAGCTCACGGCTTCAGATGAGGTTAGCCGGCTGTAAAAGGCCACATAAACGTTAATCACTGGTATTAGGAACTGCTCTATAAATGCTTGTGGGAAATGAGACAGAGGAGCCCCTCCCTGGCTGCACATTAACCTTCCCTATCCCAGGCCCAAGACCCCTCTGCAGCCCCCACCGGGTCAGGCTCTTACTTCCCCAGAAGCCCAGGCCCATGGAGACCGGGAGGCCATGCCTGGCCCCATGCCCGCTGGAGAATTTCATGCTGCAATCTGCATTCCTTGTCTCCACCTGGACAGCGGTGCCTCATCAAGAGGAACAGAGGGTGGGTGGATGGGTAGGCCCTCCCACCCCTACGTCTCACCACCACTCAGATACGTCCTGCCAGAAGCAGGGAGCAGGAGGAGGGCCAGTGCAATCCTGGGCTGAATCAAGGTTGCCCCTTTCCATAGATGTGAGCTGCTGAGGGTCTCACCACCAGGCTTCCAGAGAAATGGGTAGGAGAGAGGCCTAGGGACAAGAGGACAGTGACATTTAGGCAACGGCGTGGGAGGCAGGGGCAGGAAAAATGCCATTTGGTGCTAACCTGGGCCCGACCATGAACACACCAGGCTCCAGAGTCTGCTCAGGCAGTTTCACCCATATACCTGTCAGCATGGCGAGCCAGACCCAGCCATGCCCACTGAGCTACAGAGAAGGCGTGGGCCAGCGGAAAAGAGCCACAGGTGTTTGCCCTGAACATGTGCCCGGGAAGTCCGCCCACCTGCCTGCCTGCCTGCCTGCCCACCCGGTCACTCCCGTTTGGCTCACTAGTTCAGAAAGCCCCACCCAGCAAGGGAGTGAGGAACAAAAGCTGCCTCCAGGAGGTCCCCAGGCAGACGGGCAGACACGCCAGCCCAGGGACAGGAGAGTGGCTGCTAGAACCAAGCAAGGTGAGGACCAAATCGGGCAGGAGACTGAGCTGGGAGGCAGAGACCAGGTGGGCTGAGGATCCCAGGGGACCGAGGGCTGTGGGCTGGGCTTTGGGAGATGTAGGGGCAGACAGGATCTCTGGAGAAACTCCAGGGAAGCCCGAAGGAAGGGGAAGGACTGTCCTGCCAGGCCAGAGGGAAGACAGGAGACTAGGGATGAGATAAAGTAAGAGGCGGGATGAGGAAGTAGTGGGGTTTCAGTTGGGTTGAGCACACATAGGACGCACAAATGCCTACTGTGTGCTCACTGGTCCAGGCTCAGTCCTGAGTCCTAGGGAATCAGAGATGAATGAGATATAGAGGCTGCCCTCCAGAAGCTGGCATGGAAAACAGGTAAATAGACCATTTAGGTACCCATGAGGCACTCTGCCAGGACAGATAGAGGAGGGTGCTCAGAAAATGTCCCAAAGGCACCAAGTCTGAAGATGGTTGATTCCTGAGTCAGGGCAGGGGAGGAGCCAGAGGCAGAGTAGGACAAGATGGCACTCCAGCTAAGGGGTGTGGAGGATGGAGCACGCAGGACATGGCCTGAATGACACAATGGCCCACGTGGGCAGCAAACAGCCAGCAAGCCGACGGAGAAGGAAGATGTCTCTGAAAGCAAAGGTAGACGGTGGGGGGAGGATCATGCCAGAATCTTGCCCCTGTCCCTTCCCCAGTCCCTCCCAAAGGCTGGAATGGTTAGAATTCCAGAGAACCCAGTGGGGTGAGGACAGTCAGCCCTCAGGGCCAGCACCGAAACAGGAGTTGGCAGGATGATACCAAGCCACCATGATTCCAAAGAGCCTGTTTGCTTTGGAAGGGAATGTCAGGTGGGGGAATGTCCTGGAGCCAGAAAGATGAGGGTAGATATTATCTGAGGTCTGCACAGGGCCTGGCTCAGGCCGGTGCTCAGTTGGAGAAAGTTGAAGAATAAAGATACATGTCCCTCAGACTTCCCTGGTGGTCCAGAGGTTAAGATTCCAGGCTTCCACTGCAGGGGGCGTGGGCTCAATCCCTGACTAGAGAAGTTCTTCATGCTATATGGTGTGGCAAAAAAAAAAAATACAGATACACATCCCTCCCCTCCTGCCCGGTCCAGCCTGGCAGCTGACCAAACAGTGGGTCATCCAGTCCACATTTTTTAGTGTTTCTTTAGAAGCTGTGTGACACGTAGAGCCGAAGGTTGGAGTCAGCGAGCTTGGTAGGCACATCATTACAGGATAATTACCCTTCACGTGTACCTATTACTTTATAGAATAAAATATGTCCTGATTTTGGAACTGGAAGATGGGAGCTCAAGACCAGCTCTGCCACTTCCAGCCATGCGCCTTGGGCGGGTGCCTCTCTGGGCTTCCGCTCCCTCCCTCTGAATCTAGGACGATGGCAATCCCTACCCCACCAAGTCATGGCCAGTGTGGACATGATAACACGATGGTTGTGAAATCATGTGCCCATCACACCCTTAATGAAGGTACCCATTTCCAGGTTCTTCCAGCCCTGTGAAGCCAGGGGCCAAGATCGTCCACTCAGGGAAGCGAGGCCAGGGTCAGCATGAATTGGGCGTTCCTGCGGGATGTGCTGAGCGGGGTCAACAAGTACTCCACGGCGCTGGGCCGCATCTGGCTGTCCGTGGTCTTCATCTTCCGCGTGCTGGTCTACGTGGTGGCGGCCGAGGAGGTGTGGGACGATGAGCAGAAGGACTTCGTCTGCAACACCAAGCAGCCGGGCTGCCCCAATGTCTGCTATGACCAGTTCTTCCCCGTGTCCCACGTGCGCCTCTGGGCCCTGCAGCTCATCCTGGTCACGTGCCCCTCGCTCTTCGTGGTCATGCACGTGGCCTACCGCCGGGAGCGGGAGCAGAAGCACCGCCGGAAGCACGGGCCCCACGCCCCGTCCCTGTACGACAACCCGGACAAGAAGCGGGGCGGGCTCTGGTGGACCTACCTGCTGAGCCTCCTCTTCAAGGTGGCCATCGACGTGGGCTTCCTCTACGTCTTCCATCGCCTCTACAAGGACTACAACATGCCCCGGGTGGTGGCCTGCTCCGAGTCGCCCTGCCCCAACACCGTGGATTGCTACATCTCCCGGCCCACTGAGAAGAAGATCTTCACCTACTTCATGGTGGCCACGGCCGTCCTCTGCATCCTCCTCAACCTCAGTGAGGTCTCCTACCTGGTGGGCAAGAGGTGCCTGGAGGTCCTTGGCCCCAGGCCCCGGGGGTCTCGGCGCCGGGCTCACCTGCCGGAGGCATGTCCACCATATGCCCTCTCCCCGGGGGAGCACCCCCAAGGTGGGAACTCTGTCCTAATGAAGGCTGAAATGACCACGGTTGATGCAGGTGGGTTTCCATAACTGGTGAGGTGGGCAGCTGAGACCACCAGAGTCTCTGCCTGCTCCAGAAAGCCTGCTCCAGAAAGCCACCACAGGGCAGGTGGGGAAGGCAGGTGTGGAGCTCCAGATGCCCACCCAGGGACCAATGCTAGGAAGCAGTTTGGTTTCTGGGTCCTGAGCCCCGGGGAAGGCAGGCTGATAGCTGATGGGGATTTTTGTATATGGCGATGGGGTATGTCAAGTCCTTAATAAATATGATTTTCTCAGTACTTTGCAGATCGGGGACAGAGAGGGATGGGAAGGAAAGTGGGGGAGGGGGGGTCACAATGGACCTTGGAGAGGCGGCCAAGACCACTCAGTGGGCATCTGAGTCCTCGAACCTCAGATCCAGGTTTACCCATCACACACACACACACACACACTCCCAACACACGCCCCACAGAGCCTGCCCCCACAAGGTGGTGGGAAGCCCAGAGGTTGATCCAGTGGTCTCTGGACTCTGCAACCAGCTGGTCAAAGCAGGAAGAGAGATCCTAGGAGACCCTGTGCCAGTATGAGTTGGTGCCCCTCAGCCAAGTGCCCATGGCTCCCCCATCCAGGCCTCCCTAACCCTGCCCAGCACAGGTACCCAGGGGTGAGTCCTTCAAAGGATGAGGGGGAAGGCCTGGTGTGGGTGGGACAGCACTGAGAGAGAGTCCGGGATGGGGCGTCTGCCTGCGTGTTTAAGAGGCCCATCCCCATGGGCCAGGACCCATGGAGTGCCTCCAAGCTGACAGGTTCTTCATGGATCCTTAAGGCTGAGGGATTTCTCTTTACTGAATACACAATCCTTCCACCCTACACACACCACTCAGACCTCAACAGCTCCTGAAACGAGCTGGACTAGCTTGAGTCCCAGCACCCACACCAGTCTGACTCATGGGACAACCCTCTGGGAGACCCCCAGGCACCTCCCATTCAGCAACCCCTAAGCTGACCATGTCATCTTTCCCCAAAAAAGATGCTCTCCTCAAGCATCACCGCCCACCCACCCCCAACACCCCACCATGAACAACACTGCCACCTACCCAGTTGTCCAAGCCAGGAATGGGTCTTGCATCCTCCCTCTCCCCACCTCCCAGCCCCTCATGGCCCACATCTCAGTGTGGCACCAAATCCCACTGATTTCAGCCCCTGAAAGTTTCCCGAGCCTGCCTCTCCTCTCCCACTCCATAGCCTACCCCTCCCACTGGGCCTCTCCCCCTGCCCTCCTCTATAAGGACAGAGTGGTTGTGTACGAATCTAACAACATCACTCCTCTGGCTTTGAAAGTCCCTCCACTACGACCACCATCCCCATTGCCCTCCACCAGGCCCTGTTGACCTCCCCAGCCTCACAACACCCCCTCCTCTCTCCTGAAAAGTGAAAGTGGTCGTCACTCAGTTGTGTCCAACTCTTTGTGATCCCATGAACTGTAGCCTGCCAGGCTCCTCTGTCCATGGAATTCTCCAGGCAAGAATACTGGAGTGAGTAGCGATTCCCTTCTTCAGGGGATCTTCCTGACACAGGGATCAGACCCAGGTCTCCAGCATAGCAGGCAGATTCTTCACCGTCTGAACCACCAGGGAAGCCACCTTTCTCCTGGTACCACCAGTAACACACCAAAGGGCTTGAGGATCCTCAACCAGACACATCACACTGGGTCATGCCTCCAGCCTTCAGACATGCTGTTCCCTCTGCCTGGAATGCCGTTCCTCCCTCCTCTGGGACGCTTCCTCAAACCCCAGAGACAGCCTTAACCTCCTCCATGTGCCAGCCTCACCTGCACCTCAGCCACTCTCCCCAAATTGGAGGGGTCTGTTCTCCCCATCAGTCTGTGAGCCCTTTACACATAGGACACTGAGTCGTCCAGCTCCCCAGCTGCCTTCAATAAATGTTTTTAAATGAGTAAATATGGTCTATGAGCTGCTTGACAAAAGGGACCGTGTCTCATTTATCTGAATCTGAACCCTCCACCACACCTAGCCCAGGGAGTTCAGCAAAGTGTTTCCTTGTTTGTGTGTTTTGTTGTTGTTGCTTTAATTAATCCAGCCTACAATATATATTTTGGCCACCTGATGTGAAGAACTGACTCATTGGAAAAGACCCTGATCCTGGGAAAGATTGAAGGCAGGAGAAGGGGATGACAGAGGATGAGATTGTTGGATGGCATCACCGACTCCATGGACATGAGTGTGAGCAAGCTTCGGGAGTTGGTGATGGACAGGGAAGCCTGGCGTGCTGCAGTCCATGGGGTCGCAAAAAGTCAAAAACAGTTGAGCGACTGGACTGAACTGAAAGTTTTTGTTGTTGGTTTTAAGCGTAACTCTTTTTGAGAACATATTTTAAAAGCAGTCTAGGAACATTTAGGACAAAGAAATAATAAGGATACCATAATTAAATGAATTCAAGACATCCTTAGGGGTGCAGTTTATACAGCCATCCCTTGATATCCATGGAAGACTGGTTCCATATTCTTTTTCTTTAATTAATTTTTATTGGAGTATAGTTGCTTTACAATGCTGTGTTAGTTTCTGCTGTAGAGCAAAGTAAATCAGTTATATGTATACATATTAATACATCCCCTCTTTTTGGATTTCCTTCCCATTTAGGTCACCACAGCAGTAAGTAGAGTTTCCTGTGATATATAGTAGATTCTCATTAGATAGTAGTGTATATTTTGGAGACGGCAATGGCACCCCACTCCAGTACTCTTGCCTGGAAAATCCCATGGATGGAGGAGCCTGGTGGGCTGCAGTCCATGGGGTCGCTAAGAGTCGGACACGACTGAGTGACTTCCCTTTCAGTTTTCACTTTCAAGCACTGGAGAAGGAAATGGCAACCCATTCCAGTGCTCTTGCCTAGAGAATCCCAGGGGTGGGGGAGCCTGGTGGGCTGCCATCTATGGGGTCGCACAGAGTCAGACACGACTGAAGTGACTTAGTAGCAGCAGCAGCAGCAGCAGCAGTGTATACTTGCCAACTCCCAGTTCAGCCCACCTCTATCCCTTCCCCCAGCCTAAAGGTTTTTATAGGTGAGGAAACTTTGGCCTGGAGAGGAGAGGGGAACTTCCAAGTCCAAAGGGATGAGCTGAATCTGTGGGGGGCTAGGTCCCCCATGACCCTTGGAGAGCCTCCACACCCAACCCCTGATTATGGGACAAGGTCAGAGAGTTAGCCCTGTCTTAGGTCAAGGTCCCTGGAAGCAGGGCCAGTGGCAGGAGTCTGTGTGCGGGTAAGAAGAACAAAGGAAGCAGGATAGGGAGAGGGCGGAGCTGCGCAGGGCTCGTGTTCTGGGAAACTCAGCCTTGGCCTGAGCCCCATGGCATGAGTGGGCCTTTGGATCATAAACCCCATCACAGAATTGTCCCCCCAGAGTAAAGAGCAGCAGATTTTGGAACTCCCATAGCTGTCAGTCATTGGTTTCAGGCTTCCCCAAGCAGGAGGGCTGGTGGGAAGGGTTGATGGGTCCCACTCAGTCAAGGTCAGTTCTCTGGGAGCAGCTATAAGCCACGAGTGGACGTCCCCCAGGAATGAGAGTGTGGGCGGGCCACCCGACCCCAGGAAACAAGATGGCCCCCACCACCAAGCCAGACCACAGCCGTGACCACCCAACCCCAGAGAACAGGGCGGCCGTCTCAACCAGTTCAGAACCAGACGGCCCCACGCTGCTTAGCCCAAGGCAGCTCCCGCATGTTGACCTGCAGACCCACCATGGACAACTCCCTCCGAGACTCCAGGCTCCTCACTCCGGGGGCTTCCAGGTCCAACATTGGGCAAGAGCATCGTAGAACCTTGACTAACCCCACACCAGGCCTTCTCATGGGCACTCTTCCCAGAGGTCTTTAAGTCCCAAGCCACTGAGCCCAGTGGAGACGAAACACCACCTGACCAGCCAGAAGCCATCATTCTCTGTCCTTCCAGTGCCATCTTCCTGAAAACTCTTCCCTCGCTTTGGTCCTGCCATCTTTCTCCTCCACCCTCCGCCTACCCCCACAGCTGCACCTACTGCTCATTCACTAAAGACTGGAGCGCGTGACTGTGGCCTTCTGGTATTCTCTCACGGCCCACGGCCGCAGGGACCACTCATGTGTCACTCTGCCCTCTTCATTCCATGCCAGCCTCGTGGCCCGGGACCTCCTCCTCCACTGCATTTAGCCAGGCGCTCGCAGGACCGCAACCCGGACCTGTCTTCCCCCAGAACTGCTCCACCTCTAGAATCTTCCATTCAGTTCAGGTTGGTAACTATTTACTGTTCACTTCAGTCAGGTGCACAGGATTTGTCTGGGAAGAATCAAGCAACAGTTCCTGACCTCATGGAGCTTACATGCTGTGAAGAGGATGGCTAATGAACTCGTGACTTGCTGGGGAAGCTGGGGGTATGGGGCGGGGCCAGCGGTGGCTGGGGAAGAGGGAGGGGAATCAACATTCAGGCACCCAGGAAAAGCTTCCCTGGGACCTCTTAAACTGACACCTAGAGAAAGAGGAAGATTTTGCCCAACAGAGAGGAAGGGATTCCAGGCAGAGGGGAGAGTATATGAAAAGCCTAGCACAGAGATCAAACCTGATGCCAAGGATTGGAAGGAACCCAGGTGGGCTGGAGGCAGGCGAGCGGGCTCATAGTAGGTGTCAGGCTGAAGTAGACAGAAGCTGGATGTGCAGCGCTTTCTCTAGCAGTCTTTGTTAATGATTTCAGACTTTATCCTAAAAACAATGAAAAGTTACCAGGGAGACTTTGCACAGAAGCCATGTGATCTAATTTACAGAGTCTGGTCACAGTGTGGAGGGGCCAGGGCAGGGCTCTCTGTTTGAAGCCTGATACAATAGTCCAAGTGAGAGAGAGCAATGGCCTCAACCAGGGTGTGCACAGGGGTGATGGAAAGAAACAGCTGGATCAAAGAAATGCTTATGAGACAGAATCGAAACGATGTGGTGACTTGGTTGGGTGTGGGGATCAGAAGAGAGCAGAATCAAAGTGACACCCAAGTTTCTGGTTCTGGGTGGCGGTGCCACTTGCCGCGCGGAGGAGTAGTTGTGCAGAGGATGCTGATAACTTCTGCTTCAGATGTGTCGAGTTTGAAATGCAAATAAGATGCCTGGACACCCCCTCTCATTCATCGACCATATTACACCCTGGCTCGCTGCTAAGACACTTATTATTGTTCACACCCAAAACCTTGACCTCTCACTTTCTGGACTTCCTCGTTTCCAACAATCTTTTTTTCTCCACCTGTCCAACCTCACCACATGTGTGCTCATAGCCTAGACCCCATTTGTAATGAGAACTGCACTATCTCCTCTCTCTTGTCCCCCTTTAGCAATCTTTCTGCCCCCAACTACTGGTCAATAACCCCGCTATCTCGATGTCCATCACCCCCTTCACATCCCCACCTTCCCTCCTAACTCCAATTAAATTCTCCAGGTGGCCCCTGTTCCAGAATATCTGGAGAATAATATCACTGGACTGGCTGGTTTCAGGTGTACCTTCTGGCCACAAAGTTCAAGTGGGCACTCCACATGTCTAAGAAATTCTACATTTTCCTAAAACTTTAACCCTATTCTCCAAGATGACCTTATCATACCTCTCTTTCCCCAAACCTCAAGCCCCCATTCTCTTAATCCCCCATTTCAGCAGAGAGCCAGGCATCCTATGCCAATGGGCAATAGAAGCAGTAGGCAAGCACTGGCTTATCCCCATCTACCAAGTCCTCCTTCTCCCCTTAACATGGATGAAGCATCGTGCTCCTGGTAGCCCCTGCTGCACGTGGGCACTGTCCTCCATCACCTATCACCCACCCCTACCCCCAGCTGTGTTCCGCAGCTATTGCCTCACTAGTCCTTCTCTGTAAATACACCTTATAACATTTCCCTCTCTCTTTTTTTTTAATATCCTTCTCCAGCTACTACCCCACTTACGAAAAAAAATCCTCTAAAAGTTGTCTACACTTGACATCTCCACTTCCTCATCACTTTAGCTACTGCTATCAGGACTGCTCTTATCAAGATCCCAAGTGGCCAACACTGTTGTCAAATCCATTGGTCATCCTCATCTTACTCCCTCAGCAACACTTGGCCATTGAGAGCTTCCTCCTTAAACACCATCTCCCCTTGACTCCCAGGCAGCACCCTCTCCTGACTTCTTCCCAGCTCGCTGATGGGTCTTTCTTGATTTCACTAATTGTTCTCGCTGATCTCTAAACGCAAAATGCCCCAGGGCCCAGTTCTCCACCCTCTTTTCTCCTCTATCTACTCTGTGATCTTGTCCAGAAACATCCATAAAATCATCTCTAAACTGATGACTCTCACATTTACAAGTTCACACCTAACCACTCCCCTGAGCGCTGGACTCACGTTTCCAACTTCCTGTTGATCATCCAAAACAGAACTCCTAACCCCCGAAAAGAGGATAGATTTATGTTCTGTCCTGGTCTTCCCCGTCTTGGAAGATGACATTCCCGTCCACCCAACTGCTCAATTCAAAGACCTAGATGTCTCTTTCCTGATAATCACGTCCCCACTATTAGCGGGTCAAGCTGGATATAATCCAAAATGTGTTCAAAGTCCATTCCCTTCCTACCACCTCTGAGAGCCACCTCATTGAACACTGGATGCCTGAAGTGGCTCCCTGCCCCAACCCTTGCTCCTCCCCGCTTTCTCCTCCACATGGCAGCTTGAGAGATCTTTCTATCATGTAAATCAAACCAAGTCACTCCCTTCCTTGAAACCCTCCCAGTGACTTCCCATCATGGTTGTAAAAATGATGATAAAATCTTTGCTATGGCCTGAAAGGCCCTACCTGGTTAGGTGCTGGCTTCCTCTCCAAACTCATCTCCCTAAGCCCTTCCCTTCCCGAATGCCACCCCTCCCCCACACCCCAGCCCCCTCCCCCCAACCCTAACCCCCCACCCCCACATACACCAGCCTTCTGACCACAGTGGGGTCTTTTTGCACCAACTTCTGCCAACCCTCTTCCCCAGAGCGTCACCGACTGTCTCCTTGGCATTCTCGTCTCAGATCAAACACTCCCTCCTCCAGGAGGCCCTTTCTGACCCATACCTCCCCCCATGAAACACACAGGCCACACAGTCACCCTCTACCACACAACCGCACGTCACATGCTTCGTGGCGGCTGCTAGTACAGGACGTTTCCCTATTTGCCCACATGTTTATTCCATGTCAGCCCACTAGGATGGACTCCTTGAGAACACGGACTCTGGCATGTTCACCCCTTTATCCACCCGCACCCAGGATGGTGCTTAACACACAAAAACACTTCAACCCACTGAGTGCGTGGTACCCAGGTGAAGACGTCTAGTAGGCTGTTGGGTATAAGGGGGAAAATCCCTGGCCAGGAGATACCAATTTGGGAGTTGTCAGCAAAACATCTGAATGCTCTTAGATGCTCAGTCGTGTCCGACTCTTTGCAGCCCCATGGACTGTAGCCCGCCAGGCTCCTCCGTCCATGGGGATTCTCCAGCGAAGCATACTAGAGTGGGTAGCCTATCTCTTCTCCAGGGGATCTTCCTGACCCAGGAATCGAACCGGGGTCTCCTGCATTACAGGCAGATTTTTTACCAGCTGAGCTACCAGAGAATATATGAGATAAGATTTTGTTCCAAAATTATCTCTGAGGTAGCAAAGATCGGTCTCATATTCCAGTCCTTACAAAGCCTCCCGCATTACAGGGCACGCTCTCAGCACATTTAGAACAAAATGCTCTTTGGGGAAAACTTGTTAGCCTGAAACAACCTCAATCAATGAAGTTTTGGATATGTATGGGGGTCACTTGGTAGAATCAGAAAATAATGGAGGCAAAGACATTTCAAATAGATTCAAATATTATTTCTGGAGGTATGACCTTATAATTGCAAGTATTCGTCTTTTTAAGCAAGCCATTCTTATAAAAAGTCACTTCAAGAACAATAAGGAAAGTGGCTATGTTGTGGAGACAACAAATACACACCTACCAGATGTTTAGTTTATTTATGCAGCCCGCTGCTGCTGCTGCTGCTGAGTCACTTCAGTCGTGTCCGACTCTGTGCGACCCCATAGACGGCGGCCCACCAGGCTCCCCCGCCCCTGGGATTCTCCAGGCAAGAACACTGGAGTGGGCTGCCATTTCCTTCTCCAATGCATGAAAGTGAAAAGTGAAAGTGAAGTCATTCAGTCATGTCCAGCTCTTAGCGACCCCATGGACTGCAGCCCACCAGGCTCCATCCATGGGATTTTCCAGGCAAGAGTACAGGAGTGGGGTGCCATTGCCTTCTCCATTTATGCAGCCTAGTATTATGCAATCAGGCTTTTATGGCAAAGAACAGAGTTTACAGCGTCATACACTGATTCAAAAAGCACTATGACACAAATAACTTGGGCAAAAATAAAGTTTATATGTTTTATAAAAGGTTCATAACAAAGCTTTAGTGATACTAACCTGGGTTTTAAAGAGAAATGTTAAAAGTTTAAATAAAACTGCTTCAGAAAATAGGAGGAGAAAAAAAATAAAATGTCTTGCTACAATGTCTTATACGACATCTGATTTTTAAAATGTACAGTGAACTAAGTTAATAAAGGATACTATTATTTCAACCACACTAAAAGTTTACATATTCAAGTTAGCCCCCAAACTTTTTGGCAAGCTTCCTCACTGGGAATTTAGGGGATTGCTTTTAATTTGGTTTTTATCTTCTATCTGGGCCACTATGGTAGGTGATTGCTTAAGCTCTGAGACTGGTTAATACTATACAGAAGCTATTTGGGGGAGAGATAAGAAGCCCTTGGACGGAGGCTTGAAGACCAAATGGAGTGGGACTGTAGGGTAAACTGTTATCATAAAAGCCCAGGGGCTACAGTGTCACAGAGGAGGAAGTTAATGTCAGAAGCAGAGAGAAGATTCTAGGAAGAGTTTCTAAGAGAAGAAGAAGGTGCCCACTGGGGCCAAACACTGTCATGGGTCAAATAAAGACTGCCAAGTATTCATTAGATTAATAAAGATGGTCATAGGTGCCCGTGGCAGGAGTATCATCCACAGAGAATGGGCTGCAGAAACCAGGTTCCATTGAACTGAGGGGACAGTTTGAAGGCCAAGCAAGTGGAGACAGCAAGAGAGGACAACTGGACGGAAAATGGGGGCTGAAACAGAATGGAATAGAATAGAATAGAAAATGAGAGGATATTGACTGCAAGAGAATGGGGGCAGTCAAGCAATTTAAGGCAATGGCACCCCACTTCAGTACTCTTGCCTGGAAAATCCCATGGGCGGCGGAGCCCAGTAGGCTGCAGTCCATGGGGTCGTGAAAAGTCGGACACAACTGAGTGACTTCCTTTCACTTTTCACTTTCATGCATTGGAGAAGGAAATGTCAACCCACTCCAGTGTTCTTGCCTGGAGAATCCCAGGGACAGCTGAGCCTGGTGGGCTGCCGTCTATGGGGTCGCACAGAGTCGGACACGACTGAAGTGACTTAGCATAGCATATATGCATATTATATACATTATATATTATATTATATATTATTATATTATAGTATTATTATTTCAGCCCCCATTTTCCATCCAGTTGTCCTCTCTTGCTGTCTCCACTTGCTTGGCCTTCATAATGAGAGAGACTTGGGAATATTTAGCAGTGGTGAGATGAATCCAGTAGAGGGGAAAGAAAGTCAGCATCCCCAAGAGAGTCAGAGGGGATGGGGAGAGCCCTTGGAGTTTGAGCCTTGGAGGCTCAAACTTCAACAGGAAAAGGACAGGTCAGCTACTCTAACAGGAAGGGCGGGGCAGGGATGAGTCACCCCACTCTCTAACCGCGCTTTCCTCAGCCTTCACTCTCAGCCACATCTGCCCATGCGTGTTGACCTCAGAGGCACCTCCAGACCTGACCCTGTGACCCTCTCTCTGTCTGCCAGCCCCTCCTACATTCCTGTCCATCTGTATCCAGCCTAGACAACACAGAATCCCTCCCATTACCCTCATCTCACATGGGAGCTTCTAAATAGATGTTTGCCCAACCCCTCATCCCCGCTAAGCAGAGACATTACTTTGCCAACAAAGGTCGATCTAGTCAAGGCTATGGTTTTTCCAGTAGTCATGTATGGATGTGAGAGTTGGAGTGCCAAAGAATGGATGCTTTTGAACTGTGGTATAGGAGAAGACTCTTGAGAGTCCCTTGGACTGCAGGGAGATCCAACCAGTCCCTCCTAAATGAGATCAGTCCTGAGTGTTCATTGGAAGGACTGATGCTGAAGCTGAAACTCCAATACTTTGGCCACCTGATACAAAGGACTGACTCATTTGAAAAGACCTTGATGCTGGGAAAAATTGAAGGCAGGAGAAAAAGGGGACAACAGAGGATGAGATGGTTGGATGGCATCGCCAACTCCATGGACATGAGTTTGGGTAAACTCCAGGAGTTGGTGATGGACAGGGAGGCCTGGCATGCCGCAGTCCATGGGATTACAAAGAGTCGGACACGATTAAGTGACTGAACAGAACTGAACTGAACCCCCACTAGAGGCCAGCCTCTCCGAGGGCAGGAACACAATCTACCTGGTTTGCTGACATGTCCTTAGGCCCCGTACCATGCCTGGTGTATAGTCAGATGGTAAGAAATACTTGCTGAGATAAAACTGGAATGAACTGCCATCCCACCAGTACCCTTATTGTCCCTCTGCCCCTCCTGCTTGGCCGACCCCCAGCCCAGATCCATCCAACCATGCCGTCCCACCTCCATACGCTGTGCTGGGCTCTGCTGGTGAGAATCAGGCCGCCAGTGCTGGGCTGCTGCAAATGCATGTTCTTCAGTCCACGTGACTCTCCTTATCCTCCCTGCTCCACTCTATTTGCTGCTCTTCATGCTGGTTAGCTTTCTCAGCGTTCTCCACTCTGCTTGCACCTTCTAGCCGGTTCCATCTTGTTTTCATCCAACCTCTCAGGGAAAGTAGAAGCTGTCTGAGAAGAATGCTTTCCTATACACGGTCACCAGACCTACAGACCTACTGTATCCATACAGGCCCTTCTCCTTCCCCCCAGCACAGAAAGGGGGTGAGCCTGCTCCTGCCAACACTCGAATCTGCCCCCTACGCTGTGCTCAGATGCCCTACCTCCCCCAACCTCCTCCCTCTTTCCTATTTCTTCAACCTCTGCTCCTTTCCTGGCTCTCTCAGCATCCAAGCATGTTCATCTCTCTCCCATCCAAAAACCAAAAACAAAATCCTTCTTTGAACCCCTGTCTCCTGCAGCTTCCTCCTTATCTCTCTACTGCCTTGCACAACTGTTCCTCCTGAGTCAGAGGTCTGCACATACTGTCTCTACATGCTCACCTCCCTCTGATTCCCACCAGTTATGAGCCAGTCTCTGGCCCAGCACCCCACTCACACCTTTCCTTGCCAAGCACACCAAAGATTCCTTTGTGAGTAAGCCCAGTGGGTGCTCCCAGGCCTTGTCTTAAACCATGAGTCATTTCAGAGATTAAGCAGCCCTTCCTTCTTGAGCCTCTTCCCCAATGTATCCTGTCCACTCAAGATTCTCCTCTCCCTCTAATCTGGGGTGCTAAAGTGACAAATAGATTCAAGGGATTAGATCTAATGGAGTGCCTGAAGAACTATGGATGGAGGTTCATGACACTGTACAGGAGGCAGGGATCAAGACCACCCCCAAGAAAAAGAAATGCAGGAAGACAAAATGGTTGTCTGAGGAGGCCTTACAAATAGTTGAGAAGTGAAAGGCAAAGGAGAAAAGGAAAGATATATGCATTTGAATGCAGAGTTCCAAAGAATAGCATGGAGAGATAAGAAAGCCTTCCTCAGTGATCAATGCAAAGAAATAGAGGCACACAATAGAATGGGAAAGACTAGAGATCATTTCAAGAAAATTAGAGATACCAAGGGAACATTGGTATGACACCACCCTTATGGCAGAAAGTGAAAAGGAGCTAAAAAGCCTCTTGATGAAAGTGAAAGAGGAGAATGAAAAAGTTGGCTTAAAGCTCAACATTCAGAACACGAAGATCATGGCATCTGGTCCTATCACTCCATGGGAAATAGATGGGGAAACAGTGGCAGACTTTATTTTGGGGGCTCCAAAATCACTGCAGATGGTGACTGCAGCCATGAAATTAAAAGACGCTTACTCCTTGGAAGAAAAGTTATGACCAACCTAGATAGTATATTTAAAAGCAGAGACATTACTTTGCCAACTAAGGTCCGTCTAGTCAAGGCTATGATTTTTCCTGTGGTCATGTATGGATGTGAGAGTTGGATTGTGAAGAAGGCTGAGCGCCAAAGAATTGATGCTTTTGAACTATGGTGTTGGAGAAGACTCTTGAGAGTCCCTTGGACTGCAAGGAGATCCAACCAGTCCATTCTGAAGGAGATCAACCCTGGGATTTCTTTGGAAGGACTGATGCTAAAGCTGAAACTCCAGTACTTTGGTCACCTCATGAGAAGAGTTGACTCATTGGAAAAGACTTTGATGCTGGGAGGGATTGGGGACAGGAGGAGAAGGGGACGACCGAAGATGAGATGGCTGGATGGCATCACGGACTCGATGGACTTGAGTCTGAGTGAACTCCGGGAGATGGTGATGAACAGGGAGGCCTGGCGTGCTGCGATTCATGGGGTCGCAAAGAGTCGGACACGACTGAGCGACTGAACTGAACTGTACTGAAAGGCAACTGCCCGTCATGCATCCTGGCCTGCTTACCTCAAGGTGGATATGTGCTCTAGGTGGGGCCACTCAGGGCTCTTCCTTGGGTTACTTGAATCCTTCCTAAGGGAAGTGTGTAGCAGCAAATCCTGGGGAGGTGTGCACTCAGAGCTGCTGCTGGCCATGAGCAAAAGCCTTTTGCAGAAGCCCATCCATACAAGGAGAGAGGAAGCTGGCAGCTGTCCCAGAGGACCAGGGGTGATCCAGGCAGGAGCCAGGTCCTAGAAAACAGACCTGACTCTAGCCAGGTGCTTGTGGGGCCCTCAGGTACCCCTGCCCTTCCCACATTTCTGCAAACCAATTAATTCCCCTTTGTGCCCAAACTAACTCTAGGTGGGTTTCTGTCATTTGCAATCCGGGGCACTGACTAATACATCCAGGCTTCTAGAACACCATCATTCTTCCAGTTTTCTGCTGCTCCAATAACTCCCCCTCAATCTCCTTCTCCTGCCCCCTTCATGGGCAAGGTCCTCTGGGCTCTGTCCCAGGCTGTCCACCCACAATCCTCAGTGGTGTGCCCTCTTCCACGGGCTTCATGACCATCTGGACAGCACTGACTCCCAAACCCATATTTCTTTCCCCCTTTTCTTTTACCTTCATTTTTTTATTGTGAGAAAATACATATAACATGACATTGCCACTTTAATCAGCTTTAAGTGTAAAATTCAATAGTGTTGAAAGTATACAACCATCACTTCTATTTCCAGAACTTTTCCATCACCTCTGCAAAAAGTCTCTACCCATCAGACAATAACCCCTATGCTCCCCTCCACCCAGCCCTGGTAACTGCTGACAACTTATTGTCTCTATGAATTAATCTTGTATTTTGTATAAATGAAATCATGTGATATTTGTCCTCTGTGTCTGGTGTATTTCACTTAGCATAGCGTTTTCAAGATTCATCCACGTTGTAGCGTGTCTCAGAACTTGATTCCATTTTACGGCTGTCACGTACAGATGTGAGAGTTGGATTACAGAGAAGGCTGAATGCCGAAGAATTGACGCTTTCAAACTGTGGTGCTGGAGAAAACTCTTGAGAGTCCCTTAGACTGCCAGATCAAACCAGTAACTCCTAAAGGAAATTAGCCCTGAGTATTCACTGGAAGGGCTGTTGCTGAAGCTGAAGCTCAAGTACTTTGGCCACCTGATGTGAAGAGCCAGCTCATTGGAAAAGACCCTGATGCTGGGAAAGATTGAAAGCAAAAGGAGAAGGGGGCAGCAGAGGATGAGATGGTTAGACAGCATCACCAACTCAATAGACACGAATCTGAGCAAACTCCAGAAAATAGTGGAGGACACAGGAACCTGGCATGCTACAGTCCACTAGGTCACAAAGAGCTGGACATGACTCGGTGACTAAGCAGCAACAATATCCTATTGTACGGGGGACCACGTTATGTCCATCTGTTCTTCCTTTGATGGACACGCAGCTTGTTTCCAAACACTTGGCCATTGTGAACAATGCTATTGTGAATGTTCATGCCAGGTATTTGTCTGAGTCTCTGTTCCCAGATCTTTCAGGTATACACCTGGGCAGGGACTTGCTGGGTCAAGTGGTAATTCTATGCTTAACTATTTGAGGACCACCACGCTGCTTTTGGCAGAGGCTGCACCATTTTTGCATTTGTACAAGCAAGCCAGGAGCATTCCCAGTGTTCTCTTTCCCAAGGCCCAGGCCCACGCATCCGGCTGCCTCCAGAGGTCCATGCACGTGTGTCCCCCGGGGAACTCAGACCACCCGCTAGGGCATTTGGCTGTTGAGGACAGCCTGGCTGTGTCGAACTAACCAGTCCTGAGCACACCTCAGCCCTGAGGGTCCAGAACAGGCCAAGTGTTGCAAGTTCAGTGAGGTTTATGGATAGAGTAGGGGATGCGGGCGAAACTGCCTTCTACGGGCTTCCACCATAACAAAGGGTTTCTACCGGCCATGTAAGAACGCTCCAGCAGCCCCTATCAAAAGGTATGCATCGGAATACCATCACAAATACCATTCAGCAAATTCCAGGCACAAGGTCACTGCTGCTGTCCCCTCCCCACCTGCCCTGCTCCTCTCCTACTCCCAGCTTGGCTAACGGCCAGCCACCCATCTAGGCACCTAGCTCATGTCCTCCTCAGTTTGCAAAAACAGTGAGTTCAGGAACCACAGCCCTGCAACCCAGACCCATCCTAGGCTCTAGTCCCTGGCGCCCAATGCCCGTCACCTCCTTGGCCCAGGATCAAGGTTCCCAAAGCTCTCACCCTGCAGGGGACTGCTGACTTCAGGCATATTCCACATGTCTCACCCCAACTGGCTTCACCTGGCCCCCAAGAAAGGGCCCACCTGACCCATGAGGACCAAGGGTTTGGGCCTGGTGGCAAGAAGAGAGGGAGACAGACAAGGCTCGGTCAGTAAAAGCTTCCTGGAGGAGGGTGCATGGTCAGAGACTTCTGGAGGGCCAGAGGTTGGGACCGTAAGCTAGAAGGGGCTCATTAAACAGTGGCTGCATGCTGGCCCAGGACTGGGGCTTATTGCGCTTTGCTCTACAAAGTGCCAGACCCTGTTTCAGGCACTGGGAATACACCAGTGGACACAAGACAAAAATGACTGTAGATTGTAGTGATGGGGAGACAACTAACAAGAAGAATAAGCAAAATACAAAATATGCTACATGATTATAGTGCTAAGGAGAAAAATATAGCAGGAGAGGAAGGAGCAGGGCTGAGGGCGTGGGTTGCAAGATGAACGGGGAGGCCAGGGAAGGCAAGGGAGCAAGCCAGGCAGAGGTTTGTGGGAAAAGTGTGTCAGCTAGAAGGAAGGGTGAGTTCACAGGTGCTGAGGCTGGGGAAGATTCAGTGTGCACCCAGGACAGCAAGGAAATCAATGAGGAGGGGCAGAGGAGAGCCAAGAGTTGTGGGGAATGAGGCCAGCAGGTTCCAGTGAGGCCTCAATAGGGTCAGCACACATAGGGTCCTAAAAGCCACCCTGAAGCCTTTGGCTGTCACTCTGAGTGATCAAGAAGACAGTGGACCATTTTGAACAAAAATTACTAGCTGCGTTAGCAGTAGATACATGGGGCAATGGATAAAACAGGGTGACCGGCTGTAAGACTATTGCAATAATGCAGGAAAGAAATAATTCATGGCTTTAACGCTGGCAGAATAACACTAATGGAGTCAGTGAGAAATCTCTCAATTCTGAAAATAATCTGAAAGTAACAGCAAAATAATTCACGGACATCAACCGTTCGGGCTTTTTGAGCGTGAGCCACCTGTTCTCCTTGCTCAGCCCTTGCAATAAACCTTTATTGGCTCCAAACTCAAAAAAAAAAAAAGAAAGAAAGAAGAGGGGAAAAGAAAAAAAAAGATTCACCAACATTGAATGTGCGGTTTGAGAAAAATGAGTCACCGTGAGTCCATCTGAGGCCTGAACAGGTAGGTGAGTAAAAGTGCTGTTTACTCCTAGAGCCCATGAGTGGAGAAGGCTGGAGAGGAATCCAAGGAATAGGTTGCCAAATAGAATACAGGACACCCAGTGAAGTTTCAGTTTCAGATAAACAACTAATTTTTTTTACTTTAAGTATGTTTCATGGACTATCTGAAATTCAAATTGAACTGCGTGTCCTGCGTTTGGGTTTTTGTTTTTGCTTTGCTTTTGCTTTGTTTCTAAACCTGGCAGTTCTATTAAGAAGAAGCTGAATTTGGGAGGTGTTTGTAATACCTGCTAGATGTCCAAGGGGAGAGGTTGATCTGGAAATGGTCTGGGCTGGAGATAAGTATTTAGGAGCTGTCAGCCTAATTTTGATATTTTGAACCCTGAGAGGGATGACATTCCCAAGGGAGTGAGAAAGGACAGAGAAGGAGTCCTAGGAATAAGCACGCCTATATTTAGAAGTCAGGGAGATCGGGGGTGGGGAAAGGGTGGGACCAGCAAAGGAGACCTAGAAAGAAAGACCAGAAAGGAAGGAGAGAAGTCAGGAGACTGATGTTCCGGCCATCAAACGCTCCTGGGAGTACAAGGAAAGATACGTGCTGAAACTTGACTGTGGGGTTGAGCTATGGAAACATTGGCTGGAATAATGTGGAGCAAAAGCCTGATTAGAGTCCCAGAGAGATAATAAAAGGTGATGAGGCATTAAGACAACCCATCTGAGAAGTTTTGCTATTAAAAAAAAAAAAAAAGGAAAGAAATGAGGCTGAGGGTAGAAGATATGTGGTCAAGGGAGTTTTGTTTGTTAGGATGTAGAAATACCAGGATGCTTATTGTCATGGGAGAGACTGGGTAAGGAACAAAAGGGTGATGACTAGAGAAGAAAGAGGTCGTGGTGAGAGGCCCTGGGGTGGGTGAGAAGGTACGGGATCCCAGGACACCCTTCCCCAACTCAGAGAAGCCCCGGATTGCCTCTGTTTGAGGATCAAGTTAAGCAGTAGAAGTCCAGTCCTGAAAGGAAAGTGGCATTCGAGCCCAGCTCTGGGACTAGCCCTTTTCTACCCACAGCCAACCTGCTTTCCAGAGGGTTCTGTCTGCCCCATCTCTGTGCTCAAGGGTGGAGAGGCCCTTCAGGGCTGCCCACAAACACAGGAAAACCCCAGCAGGAGAGAGAAGCCCCCGCTCAGGGCCCCGGCAGAGCTGCAGACTCAGGGGGCATCAGCAGCTGGGCCCAGCCTGAGCGGGAAGACCACAGTGGAAGGCTTCTGGCCTGCCGCCCCCGGAGAGCAGGTGCAAGCCCACAGGGGAACGGCGGTGGCAGGGGCAGCTGCCAAGCCCGGGTGCAACACAGCCCTGCCCTGAGGCAGGAGGATGGCCTAGATGGCCTCGCACACACTCCCCTGTGCAGGAAGCAGAAGCTTGGCGTGGACAGCACGGCCTGGAGGTCCTCCTTCTGGAATGGGGACCCTTCCAGCTCACTCCAGAAACAGCAAGGGCATCCGGCAAGGTCAGAGTGATAGGACCTGGGCAGTCAAACCACCTGGTCACCAGGCCAGAATAACCCCACCACACATACAGCCACACATGCACACAACCTCACAAAACCCTACCAGTCACCTCCACACAGTCACAGCCACACACACACACCCCAAACCTACACAGCTGTACTCCAAGCTGCCCCCTTGACACACAGCTACCCTACCCCACCGAGTAACCGACAGTCCTCACACACAACCTTTTACTTCACAAATAGGAACCGACGTCGACAGCCAGGGAGCTCCCTGCTCTCCTGGAAATAAGCCCAAGGGATGTTCTGAAGAGCGAGTGCTGAGGAAGTGGGTGAGGTCTCCTCAGACGGGCTGACCAGGGAAGACCCCTGTGAGAAGCTGAGACCTGAATAAGGAGGAGGAAGCTGCCCACTAAGAGCAGTCCAGGCAGAAGGAGCAGCATTTAAAGGCCAGCAGGGTAGAATAACACGGCTGCTTGTAGAGGGAAAGTAGGCCAGTGTGCCTGGGCAGCGGCGACCCAGCAAACACGTGACGGCAGGTGAGGCGGGGCTAGGCCACCTGGGGTTTTGAGGGCGATGTCAGGAGAGTGGGTGTCAGAATAAAAGTAATGGTACGTCTCTCTAAGATTTTAATAGGGGAGTAATACGATCTGATATATAACATTAAAACACTACTTTAGCTGGAAGAAACCATGGGAGAAGAACTTTTTCCAGTTCTCAGAAGGGGAAGCCATGTCTAATTATAACCAAATCCCCTGGTGGCTCAGATGGAAAGCGTCTGTCTACAATGTGGGAGACCTGGGTTCGATCCCTGGGTTGGGAAGTTCCCTGGAGAAGGCAATGGCAACCCACTCCAGTTCTCTTGCCTAGAAAATCCCATGGACGGAGGAGCCTGGTGTCCATGCGGTCACAAAGAGTTGGACATGACTGAGCAACTTCACTTTCCAGAGGCCATAAAAGACAAGATTGACACGACTTGACCACATTAAAAAAAAAGTTTAATTCTGCATGGCAAAAACCCCATAAACAAAGATAAAATACAAGTATCACACTTAGAGGGGAGGGTGAAATCCTTGTTATTTGCATTATAGACACAAGGTATATTTCTTTAATATGTAAAGAGCAAGTAGGAAATCAATAATTTTAAAAACACAACCACCCAACAGAAAAATGGGCAAAAGCAAAAGACAGTTCACAGAAAAAGGAACACAAGTGGCCCTTAAGTGTATGAAAAGATGCTCATTCTCACTCATAATAAGAGACATGCAAAATAAAAATATAATGAGATACTACTAGCAAAGATCATAAAGTCTGCTAATGCTCTATTTTGATAACAATATGGGGAAACAAGCATCTCTTACACCTGATGGTAGCGTAAACTGACACACCTATGAAGGAGATTTGGCAACATCTGTCAAAATTTTAAATGAGGGGCTTTCCTGATGGTCCAGGGGTTAAGATTCTGCTTTCTAGCACGGGGGTTACATGTTCAACCCCTGGTCAGGGAGCTACGATCCCACATGCCTTGCCAGCAGCCAAAAACACAAAACATAATACAGAAGCAATATTGTAACAAATTCAATAAATGCTTTTAAAATTTTTTAAATAGCATACTTGAACTCCAAAATTCCACTTCTAAGAATATCCTATAGACACAATTTTTAAAATGTGTTCAGTGATGCTTGTCTAACTGTACTTATTGCAATGATGTTTACAACAGAAAGAAATACAAGACTGAAAACATCCTTAATTTTCATCAATACAGTAGTGATTAAATATAACACATATGCTATTCAGTTATTTTTTTTTTAAGAAATAGCTTTGCATACACTATAGGGGGAAATGAAATACTATTCAAATATTTTTTGATCTGATAGCTCTATACCTACTGACAGAGGAAATGTCCTATATTTTGTTACATGAAAACAGCCAAGTGCAAAACTATGTACCCAGCACACCTCCATAGGGTAAATGAAAAAAAAAAGAGGAATATCTATCAAGTGGAATATGCAGTTAATCTCAGGAAGGAAAAAACAATAACTAGAACTGGTCAGGTGGGCAGCCCTGGTACATAGTCTGGGGTCCAGGGAGACGTCAAGACTGGCACTAGAAACGTGGAACTCAGCAGACAGCAGATAGTACTGCAAGCCTGGGACGGGATGAATTCTCCCAGGAGACGAGAGGCTGAAACCCGGATGAGAAGGTACAAGGAAACTAGGAGTCAAGGAAGCTAAGGGAAGAAAGTGTTTTGAGAGGAAAGGAGAGGTCAGCTGTGTCAGGTACTTCTGAAGATACAGGAGGACAGAGACACTACTGCAGGATTTAGCACCTGGGAATCCATGTTGACCTTGACAGGGCTGTCTTTAGTTACACAGTTGGGAGGGACCATTGTTCAAAAGGATTGAAGAGGGACTAGGAGGTGAGGAAGTGGAGAATGAGGCTTGCTCTGAAACGCAGCGCCAGAGGTGGCAGGGTGCTGTTCAGCCTCGGCAATAATTCTCAGAGTGGCCTCTGATGGCCTCAGCCCTGCGGTTTTGCCCAACCCAGAAACTCAACACGGCTGCAGCCTCCGGAGCTGGCTCTGTTCCTTCTTGTCTCTGTGACCCTGGACAAATCACCTAGCCTCTCTGTGCCTCAATTTTCTCTTTCATACCAGTGGGAAGGATTGTACCTTCATCCGGCAGCATGAGGATGAAGTAAAGCCTGCGCAATAGTGCTTGGACCAAAGATGTCTCTGAGCCCCAAGGCAGTGATCATTTTCTACAAGGAGTAGTAAGCAGGGTGATGGTGTAATGGATCTTCCCAAGTTTGGGGGTACTTTTGACAGTAAGAGGGGGTGCTGTTAATTACACCAGGGCCACAGGCCTAAGCCAGTACAGTCTTGGGGAGAAGCCATAGCCACCCTCCTGCTAGCAACATCATCTCAAACAGGGGGGTCCTTGGGCCCTTTGGTGACTGACTAAGCTCCAGACTCCTCAGGAGGCCGGAAACCCTGGAGGTTCCCCGACAAGGCTGAGGCCCAGGGACTCCCATAGGTTCCTAGTCATGACACATTAGTCAAGAAGACAAAGAGGCCTTGTCTTCAGAGCCCAGCCCATCTCAGCCCAGTCCAACCGGCAGGCCCCGCCCGCTCCTCAGGGGGTCTAAAGCACAGACGAGGCGCCCTCACCTCCCGCTTAACCATCCCCGCTCCCCCCATCCGCCTCCCCCCGCACACATAAACAGGATCTGCCCCTTGCAATAACTCCAGGTAACAACCTCCCCCCATCCCCACCTCACCCCTGGACAGAGGATCCACCTGGCTCCATCTCCTTTCCACAGCAGAGTGCCTGTTCCTGCTGCGGGCACAGGAGTCCTGCCCGCCCCCCTGGTTCTCCAGTGCCCCTGCCCCCACTCCAGGACGCGGAGCCTGAGCCACGCACGTGTTCGGGGAGGGCAGCTGCCCACGCAGGGTCGAGGCCAAGGACCAGGCGGGGACAGTGACCCGCAGGGCGCGGACGCAGTCGCCGTGGTAACACACGTGGGCGAGTCCCGATTGCAGTCGGCCCGGGGACCACTTGGAGCCCTTCACGCCCCGAATCTCATTGGGGCCTTTGCCACACAGCCCTGCCCAGGGCCACCGATGGCCCGGTTTCGCACACGAAGAAGAAACCGAGGCTCAGAAGAGCGAGCGTCAAGCCCCGACGAAGGTCGCCGGAGGAGCCAGGCACGGCGTCGGGACGAGAACCCGACCCTCGCCGCGGGCGGCTAGCGAGCTCCTCCCCCGACTCGCCCTCCCCAAAGCCGCCCCCGGCTGTGCTTGCCGCCACGCGCCTGCCCGCGACTGCAGAGACGCGGCTCCCTCCGTGCCCGCCGGTGCTTCGGCTCTTGAGGACGCGGGGTCCTGGCTCCCCCGCTGGCCGCGCCGCTGCGGGTAAGCTTCGGGGTGCCTCCCCACCCTGCGACCGCGCGCTGAGCGCCCCGGGTGACCCTGGGCGGGGCTGGGGCTTGCTCCTGCCTTCCGGCCAGGCTGAGCCTGGGAGGTGAGAGAATGGGAAGAGATGAAGGGACCTCCCCCCACCCCACTCCCCAGCTGCCTTCTCACCCCCTGGGTTCTGGGCGGGGTGGGGGCTCCAGCTGCCGAAGGTTCCTGGACAATCCCCTCCCACGTCGCGCAAACTTAATGGAACGGACAGGAACTGGGGGTGGCGGGTGGGGAGAGAGGGGTTCGGCCCCCGGGGAGTGGGGCCGACCGGTGGGCACTGTGGAGTGGGCAATGAAAGCTGGGTTCGGCTAGGTCCTGGGGCATGGGCAAAGCGGATCGCAGGGAGCTGCTGTTGGGGACGGCAGTGGGGACCGGAACCGGCTCCACCAGTCCCCAGCCTCGGCTTGGAGGGAAATTCTTTGCCGGTGAGTCGCGTTCCTAGGGCGTGTCAGGCAGGACTGGGCAGACGGGACTGGAGGGTGGGAGGAGGCCAAGGAGGGACGGCCCCCAGGTGGGCCGGTCTGGGATGGCTCAGGTGGAGACACCTGTCAGCGCCCCTCTCCTCCCGGGCTGGCAGACAGGGTTCCAACCTCCACCGCGGTCTTCTTGAACTCCCACCAGGTGAGTGGCAGGCTGCGGAGGGAACGGTCTTTTATGAGCCTTATAACAGCTCAAGAAAATAGGAATTATTTTCTCCCTTTGGAGATAAGGCAAGAAAGTCAAAGAGATTATCTGGGAAGTCACCCAAGGAGAAGGGGTAGAGCTGAGGCTTAAATCCAGATGTGGCTCCAGGTTCCATATACCTCCCACTGCCCCTCCCCAAAGGTCTCGAAGGAATGGAGGAGGGGGTGGGGGGGACGGTGATGCGGGGGAGAGTGACACTTTTATACGCTGTTTTATTGTATGGTACTGCCAGTGCATATACAATAATTGCCCTTGTGAAACAGAAATTCATGAAAATTCAGAGAGGTAGAGGATTAAACAAATACTTTAATTCCTAATTCCCTGGGTCTGGAAGATCCCCTGGAGAAGGAAATGGCAACCCACTCCAGTATTCTTGCCTGGAAAATCCCATGGTTGGAGGAGCCTGATAGGTTACAGTCCATGGGGTCACAAAGAGTTGGACACAACGAAGCGACTGCACTTTTTCACTTTAATTCCTACTGGTAATTAAATTCTAGGAAGAAAATAAAGGGGACAGGAGAAGAATAACTGGGAGGGCAGGGCCTCCAGGTATCTAGGGAAGCCTCTAATTAGAAGATGTTTTAGCGGAGGCCTCAGTGATGACAAGGGTCCAGTCATGCAAGGTTCTGGAGGAAGAGCACTCCAGGCAACAGGAATAATTACAAAGCCCCAGAGGCACTCATTAGAGTGCAGGAGAGGAGGGTGAGGATGTAGACTCCGGAGTTTTACTCTAAGTGTAATAAGAAGCTAGTAGAAAGCTGTCGTTGCTGTTGCTGCTGTTGTTGTTGTTTGCTTTGCTGGGTCTTTGTCTCAGCCAGGGGCTCCTCTTGTTGCAGTGCGCAGTCTCATCGTGGTAGCTTCTCTTGTTGCCGAGCACAGGCTCTAGGACCCTCAGGCTGCAATAGCTGTGGCTCTGGGGCTCGGTAGTTGCATTTCCCAGGCTCCAGAGCACAAGCTCAATAGTTGTGGCACATGGGCCTAGTTGCTCTGCGGCATGTGGGATCTTCCCGGACCAGGGATCACAAACCCGTGTCCCCTGCATTGGCAGGCGGCTTCTTTACCACTGAGCCACCCAGGAAGCCGTAGCAGAAAGTTTTAAATGAGGGAGTGACATGATTCAACTTAATGAACTTGGGGGGCATAGGAGCAAACACTTAGGCCAGCCAAGTGAGTGAAAGTGCCTCAGTTATGTCCGACTCTTTGCAACCCTATGGACTATACAGTCCATGGAATTCTCTAGGCCACAACACTGGAGTGGGTAGCCTTTCCCTTCTCCAGGGGATCTTCCCAACCCAAGGATCGAACCCAGGTCTCCCTCAGTGCAGGCGGATTCTTTACCAGTTGAGCCACAAGGGAAGCCCAAGAAGCCTTCTAGGCCAGCCAAGAGGCTGTGGCAATAATATCAGCAAGGGTGATGGTGGCTGGGAGCAGGGTGGCGGCAGTGGAGGGGTGAGAAGCAGCGATACAGGGATGGCCCTGAAGTCCTTGCGCACGCTCAGTCACACAGCAGCTCCAGGAGCTCACAGGCCCACACAGACACATGGAGAGGCTCCTACACCCTCTAGGCAGATACTAGGTGCACTCAGGCAGGCCCACCCATCCACACCCTCTGAGTCACGCCAGGACTGGGAGGAAAATGTGTGATCCAGGGACCTAAACAAAGCATGGCTCCCCACCACAAAACCCTGGCCTCCCGCATCGCTGGGGTGGCTAGGGCCCCCTCAGGCTCCAGCACAGCCTGCAGCGGATGTCCCTGGACTTTCCCTGGAACTGATGTCTCCAGGAACCAGACCATCACCCTCTCCATGCACCCCCTCAGCATGAATTGGTCTCCTAACTTCACAACCCACTGGCTGTGAGACCTTGGGGAAGTTGATTTCCCCTCTCTGAGCCCCAGTATCCTCTCTGAAGAATGGGGTTCATGACCCCAGGTTCACAGGACGGTAGTGTGGCATCAACAAAGTCAGTTCTGAGAACCTGGTCTGGGGCAGACATCCATCGGAGAAGGGGAGAGACACCTTCTGGTAGACAGCCCAGCTCTGAATTCAGTTCTAGTTTTAAATGAGTGACTTGACCACTCTAGATATCATATCATAGTGAGTAGCCAGCATTTACTGAGCACTTACTGTGTAGTGAGTGCTTTGCGGTCATTTTCTCATTTGATTATCAGTTTCTTCATTTGTCAATGAGAAGCATAATAGTGCCTCCCTCACAGGGTCGTTATAAGGATTAAATGAGTTCCCTGGTGGTTCAGGCAGTAAAGCGCCTGCCTGCAATGCTGGAGACCTGGGTTCAATCCCTGGATCAGGAAGATCCCCTGGAGAAGGATATGGCAACCCACTCCAGTACTCTTGCCTGGAAAATTCCATGGTCTGAGGAGTCTGGTGGGCTACAGTCCATGAGGCTGCAAAGAGTCCGATACAACTGAGCAACTTCACTTTCACTTTCATACATAAAGTGTGGCCTCATAGTAAATGTTCAATAAATAATAATTATTGTTATCAGCAAGTGTGCGTTCCCTTCCTGCCAGCACACTGGCTCTGTTACTTTGGGCAGGTTACTTTACCTGTCTGTGCCTGTTTCCTCCCTGTAGCTTAGTAGGAATAGTCCTGATGTCTCAGAGTCGTTGGGATGAGCAAACGAATCCATCCACATTAAGAACTTAGAAGGGCATCTGGCACTCAGTAACAGCTCTATGTGTGTGTGCTAAGTCGCTTCAGCCGTGTCCAACTCTGCGGCCCTTTAGACTGCGTAGCCTGCCAGGCTCCTCTGTCCATGGGGATTCTCCAGGCAAGAACACTGGAGTGGCTTGCCATGCCCTCCTCCAGGGAGAAGTTCTCTGGGGCCTCTTGGTTCACATCGGGGTTTTCCTATTCTGTCAGGTGGGCACGGCCCCGGCGCCCCGCCCCAGGCACCATGGACTGGAAGACGCTCCAGGCCCTGCTGAGCGGAGTCAACAAGTACTCCACAGCCTTCGGGCGCATCTGGCTGTCCGTGGTGTTCGTCTTCCGCGTGCTGGTCTACGTGGTGGCCGCGGAGCGCGTGTGGGGGGACGAGCAGAAAGACTTTGACTGCAACACCAAGCAGCCGGGCTGCACCAACGTCTGCTACGACGAGTTCTTCCCCATCTCCAACATCCGCCTCTGGGCCCTGCAGCTCATCTTCGTCACGTGCCCGTCGCTGCTGGTCATCCTGCACGTGGCCTACCGCGAGGAGCGCGAGCGGCGGCACCGCCAGAAGCACGGCGACCAGTGCACCAAGCTCTACGACGACACGGGCAAGAAGCACGGCGGCCTCTGGTGGACCTACCTGCTGAGCCTCGTCTTCAAGCTCCTCATCGAGTTCCTCTTCCTCTACGTGCTGCACACGCTCTGGTACGGCTTCGGCATGCCCCGCCTGGTGCAGTGCGCCAACGTGGCGCCCTGCCCCAACACCGTGGACTGCTACATCGCCCGGCCCACCGAGAAGAAGCTCTTCACCTACTTCATGGTGGGCGCCTCTGCCGTCTGCATCGTGCTCACCTTCTGTGAGATCTGCTACCTCATCTTCCACAGGATCGTGCGAAGCCTTCACAGGAAGAGCCCGCGCGGGGGCCGCGGCCACGCGCCCTCCGCCAGCCGGGCCTCCACCTGCCGCTGCCACCACAAGCTGCTGGAGGCCGGAGACCTGAGCCCGGACTCCCGCGACGACAAGCTCTGTGCTTCCGCGCCCACCATGACCCCCATCTGACCGCGGGGCTGGGGGCCGTCCTGGGGCTGCCCGTGGGGACAGAAGCAGGGGCGTATGGTGCTGGTGGAGGGGTCCTACGGGTGCTGCATGCCCCCACTCTGAATTCACTACACTATGCAATTTCATTAGCAGATTTTTTTTCCTTTTGAACGCTGGGCACTGTGCTGTCTATCTGGTATAGGTAACACCACAGGCCCAGTGGCAGCCCTCCTGGGAGACAGATGTTGAAACAAGCCAGTTAACTGCTGCCTACCAGGTGACACTTGGCAGGGCTTCCCCTAACCCAGGAAGGAGTGATCACGAGAGGCTTCCCCGAGGGAGGAATGTTTAAGGGAGGTAAGATGAGCTTCTTAGCAGGGGAAAGCAAGTGCAGATGCCCAGAGGCCATAAAACAAAATGCTTGCCTTGGGTTGGATGCACCCGGCCAAAGGGCATCTTCCTTCTGGTGCGGCACCCAGATTCCTGGGGTGGAAAGAAGTGTCCGCCCAGCGGTGGAGGCCTGGAGAGCCTGGGAAGAGAAGGAGGCTCTGTGTCACCACTGCCCTCCAGGAAGTCCCCGCACCCCCAGTCATTCCTCCAGCCTCAGGCAGCTTTGCTCCCATCTGTGCTCAGTCTGGTGCCAGCCTTTCAGGGACTTGAGATGGATGTACTGATAGGAACATCCCCAAGGCATTTTCATTGAAATCAATAAAGGCTGTGTTTTATACAGGTCGGCTCTCCTCTTTTCTCCCATGCTCCCACCAACTTCCCTGGTGGCTCAGACAGTAAAGAACCTGCCTGCAATGCAGGAGACCAGGGTTTGGTCGGGAAGACCTGGGTCGGGAAGATACCCTGGAGAAGGAAATGGCAACCCACTCCAGTATTCTTGCCTGGAAAATTCCATGGACGGAGGAGCCTAGCAGGCTACAGTCCATGGGTGGCAAAGAGTCGGACATGACTGAGCAACTAACACTTCCCCAGATCATATCACCAGCCCAAATCTTCCACCAAATGCCACCAAGCAGCTCTATTTGCATGACCCCAGGCACAGCAAGCTCAACACACCCTGAATGAAAGTGAAGTCGCTCAGTTGTGACTCTTTGCATGTCCGACTCTTTGCGACCCCATGGACTGTAGCCTACCAGGCTCCTCCCTCCATGGGATTCTCCAGGCAAGAGTACTGGAGTGGGTTGCCATTTCCTTCTCCAGGGAATCTTCCAGACCCAGGGATCAAATCCAGGTCTCCCGCATTCCAGGCAGACACTTTACCCTCTGAGCCACCAGGGAAGTCCAACTAAACCCAACCCACCCACAAGACCCTGAGGGCAGAGAAGGTAGCACTCTGAAGAGGACAGAGCTCCAGGCTTGGGCTGGGTTGACCCAGGTGCTACAGATATATATGCTGTGATTGCCTATGTGGTCACAAGAGGGCGCTGTGCTCCCTCTACAACAGGACCGCTACTTTACAACCAGACTCTGCGCTGAGCACACACAATCACAGCCCTCTGGTTGTAAAGACAAACCACACCGCCCTCTTCCTTTGTAACCTGATCACTGCCATCCACAACCGGTGCCCCACCCTATGTACACAAAATCCCTGTTACTCATACTTTTCACTCCTGTGTGTGCTCACCACAGGCTTCTCCAACAGCATGCAGCCCAGCCTCATCCAAGTGCCGTCCAGCTCCTTCCGTTGCCCTGAGCATTTTCTCCATCCCAGGCTCCGCGGCAGACACAAGGACTGTGCCGGGGATTAGGATCTGAGCCCAGGGAGCTCAGTCTCGGGGAGACAGAGAATTTCTCATGCCCTGCATTAACCAAGCCCAGGTGGTTCCCAGCCCCGCTCCCAACACCATGTGCTGACCTGAAATTTAAGGAACACCCAACACCCAAGCCAGGTCAGAATGGAAAGCAAAAGGGGGTGCAAGGTTATACTAACCAGAGGAACATTTAGTAACTATCAAAGCCAAGGCCAGGAGCCAGAAATCCAGGAGGCAGGGAGCCAAGAGCTAATGCAGGCAGGGAAAGGGACCGGTCATTGCGTCGACAGAACAGGCTGGGGTTCACCTTTGCTCTCCTGTGTGGCCATGACCCGGGTGGATAAACCAGCCAAGTTTAAAGGGCCCAGGGCTGGGCTGACACCCACCTCCCAGACTGAATCATAGCTTAACCACTTCAGGACCACAGCTTCACCACACTGCACCTTGAGCAGGCTTTCAGAACCTCAGTATGGTCATCAATAAAATGGGAATTAGTCAAGGTCTCAAAGAAGACAGCACATTCAAACCAAGGAACTGCAAAGAGTTTTCCTTGAGGGACTGTTTTTGAAGGTATGGGCCGTGTATGTGTGTGTGTGTGTGTGTGTGTGTGTGTGTGTGTGTGTGTGAGAGAGAGAGAGAGTTGCTCAATCATATCTGACTCTTTGTGACCCTATGGACTATAGCCTGCCAGGTGCCTCTGTCCATGGGATTCTCCAGGCAAGAATACTGGAGTGGGTTGCCATGCCCTCCTCCAGGGGATCTTCCCAACCCAGGGATCGTCTCCTGTGTCTCTGCGTTGGCAGGCGGATTCTTTGCCACTAGCGCCACCTGGGGAGCCCCATAGGTATGGGCATGATTAGGGAAACCCACAAATGGAACTCTGGGGCTAGGAGCAATGGATGGGGTCGCTACACAGGAGCTGCAAGGATGCACCGAAGCACAGCAATCAAATACCATGGCTTCACTCTCCCGTCTCCTGCTCACCCGAGCAGTGGCTCCCACTGACCCAACACAACCAGAAGCAAGGCCAAGGAAGCCTATTGAGGCAGTACAACTCAGGCTCCCAGGGCACAGAGCAGATCTGAGGGGCAAAAGGAACATATTCAGCCCGGTCTCAGAATAGTAACCACTCCTAGCATTGTTGTAGAGACAAAAGGAGACAGCGTCAGTAGTACATGGGTTCAGTGCTAACATATCCAGTCGGTATCCAAGCACACCCATGCTTAGGAAAGTCTGCCTGCCACCCAGGCCATCTCCTGTGTCAATCCCAGCTTGGAGTGGATGGTTGCAAAGGTCCCAGGGAGGGGTGATCTCCACTGATTTACTGCCTTGCATTCCAGCACCTTGGAGGGCCTGGTTAAGCGTGGCTTGGAGGTCAGAGCAACCAGAGAATACCACCAGTTATCCCAGCATGGACTGAGCCTCCAGTCCTGGCCCCGCTTCTCCAGGCTGTGGGCCAGGACCACAGATGAGGGAATATTCCAGCCCTGAGCATCCCACCTTGGGCCTGAGAGCTGACCCCACCAGTGCCATTCACACTTTCCATCCATCCAACGTGTGTTGAGTTACTATTCACCATCCAGAGTCCCCAGCACATACCACCATCACAAGGTGACTCTCAAGTCTCCTGGCCTTCTCTTCTGAGGGTTCAGTTCAGTCGCTCCATCATGTCCAACTCTTTGAGACCCCATGGACTGCAGCACGCCAGGCCTCCCTGTCCATCACCAACTCCCGAAGCTTACTCAAACTGATGTCCATAGAGTCGGTGATGCCATCCAACCATCTCATCCTCTGAGAGGATCCTCTCATCCAATCTTCCCCAACATCAGGGTCTTTTCCAATGAGTCAGTTCTTCACATCAAGTGGCCAAAGTATTGTAGTTTCAGCTTCAGCATCAGTCCTTCCAATGAATATTCAGGATTGATTTCCTTAAGGATGGATTGGTTGGATCTCCTTACAGTCTAAGGGATTCTCAAGAATCTTCTTCAACACCACAGTTCAAAAGCATCAATTCTTTGGCGCTCAGCTTTCTTTATGATCCAACTCTCACATCCACACATAACTACTAGAAAAACCATAGCTTTGACTAGATGGACCTTTGTTGGCAAAGTAATATCTCTGCTTTTTAATAAACTGTCTAGGTTGGTCATAACTTCCCTTCCAAGGAGCAAGCATCTTTTAATTTCATGGCTGCGGTCACCATCTGCAGTGATTTTGGAGCCCCCCAAAATAAAGTCTGCCACTATTTCCACTGTTTCCCCATCTATTTGCCATGGACTGATGGGACCTGATGCCATGATCTTCAGTTCAGTTCAGTTCAGTCGCTCAGTCGTGTCTGATTCTTTGCGACCCCATGAATCGCAGCACGCCAGGCCTCCCTGTCCATCACCATCCCCTGGAGTTCACTCAGACTCACATCCATCGAGTCCGTGATGCCATCCAGCCATCTCATCCTCTGTCATCCCCTTCTCCTCCTGCCCTCAATCCCTCCCAGCATCAAACTCTTTTCCAATGAGTCAACTCTTCACATCAGGTGGCCAAAGTACTGGAGCTTCAGCTTTAGCATCATTCCTTCAAAAGAAATCCCAGGGTTGAACTCCTTCACAATGGACTGGTTGGATCTCCTTGCAGTCCAAGGGACTCTCAAGAGTCTTCTCCAACACCACACTTCAAAAGCATCAATTCTTCGGCGCTCAGCCTTCTTCACAGTCCAACTCTCACATCCACACATGACCACAGGAAAAATCATAGCCTTGACTAGGCGGACCTTAGTCAGCAAAGTAATGTCTCTGCTTTTGAATATACTATCTAGGTTGGTCATAACTTTTCTTCCAAGGAGTAAGTGTCTCTTAATTTCATGGCTGCAGTCACCATCTGCAGTGATTTTGAAGCCCAGAAAAATAAAGTCTGACACTGTTTCCACTGTTTCCCCATCTATTTCCCATGAAGTGATGGGACTAGATGCCATGATCTTCGTGTTCTGAATGTTGAGCTCTAAGCCAACTTTTTCACTCTCCTCTTTCACTTTCAACAAGAGGCTTTTGAGCTCCTCTTCACTTTCTGCCATAAGAGTGGTGTCATCTGCATATCTGAGGTTATTGATATTACTCCCAGCAACCTTGATTCCAGCTTGTGCTTCATCCACCCCAGCATTTCTCATGATGTACTCTGCATATAAGTTAAATAAGCAGGGTGACAATATACAGCCTTGATGTACTCTTTTCCCTATTTGGAACCAGTCTGTTGTTCCACGTCCAGTTCTAACTGTTGCTTCCTGACCTGCATACAGATTTCTCAGCAGGCAAGTCAGGTGGTCTGGTATTCCCATCTCTTGAAGAATTTTCCACAGTTTGTTGTGATCCACACAGTCAAAGGCTTTGGCATAGTCAATAAGCAGAAGTAGATGTTTTTCTCAAACTCTCTTGCTTTTTCGATGATCCAACGGTGGCAATTTGATCTCTGGTTCGTTTGCCTTTTCTAAATCCAGCTTGAACATCTGGAAGTTCACGGTTCGTGTACTGTTGAAGCCTGGCTTGGAGAATTTTGAGCATTACTTTGCTAGCATGTGAGATGAGTGCAATTGTGTGCTAGTTTGAACATTCTTTGGCATTGTCTTTCTTTGGGATTGGGATAAAAAACTGATCTTTCCAGTCCTGTGGCCACTGCTGAGTCTTCCAGATTTGCTGGCATATTGAGTGCAGCACTTTCCCAGCATCATCTTTTAGGATTTGAAACAGCTCAACTGGAATTCCATCACCTCCACTAGCTTTGTTCATAGTGATGCTTCCTAAGGCCCACTTGACTTCACATTCCAGGATGTCTGGCTCTCGGTGAGTGATCACACTGTTGTTTTTATCTGGGTCATGAAGCCTTTTTTGTACAGTTCTTCTGTGTATTCTTGCCACCTCTTAATACCTTCTGCTTCTGTTAGGTCCATACCATTTCTGTCCTTTATCGGGCCCATCTTTGCATGAGACGTTCCCTTGGTATCTCTAATTTTCTTGAAGAGATCTCTAGTCTTTCCCCTTCTGTTGTTTTCCTCTATTTCTTCTGAGGGTACGCACCTCTCTGTCCTCTTCTCCCACTAGGTAGATTCGCTGCACGCTTCCTTCAACGGTGCTTATGTAGATGGTGCGGATTTCACACGCACACTCCAAGTTTACATCAGCTGCATGGTGTGACCGCCAACCAGCAGCCCAAGGCCAACAGATTATTTTGTATTCATCACCCTTATCCAAGCCCCTTGATACGGACAAAATGTTTGTGTCCTCCCACAACTCATTTGTTGAAATGCTAATTTCCAGTGCCATGGTATTAACAGGTAGGGCCTTTGGGAAGTGATGGGCCATGAGGGTGGATCTGTGCTCTGATGAGAAGAGACACAAGGAGAATGGTCTCCCTCTCTCTCTCGCTCGCTGACACATGAGGACACGCTAAGAAGACAGCCCAACATAAACCAGGAAAAGGGCCTTCACCAGGAACCCAACCAGGCTGCCACCCTGATCTTGGACTTCCAGCCTCAGAACCATGGGAAGTAAAGCTCTGCTGTTTAAACCACCCAGTCTGTGTGTTGTTACAGCAGCCTGGGCTGAGACACCCCCGTCATCACTCAGGGATCACTGCAACAGTCTCCCTGCTTCCTGGCCCCGACTCTGTAGATGCTGCAGAAGAGTTAGGAGAGCAAAAGGCATCAACGGAAAGGGGAGGAACAGAACCGAACAATAAGACTCGTCTGTGGGAGCTCTGTGTCCATCACACAAAGGCAGTGGGTGAGAGGAGTCCCATGTTGCATGGAAATGGCCCGACCCTTGACCACACTTGGCTCAGCCATTGCCCGGGGCCACTCCAGCAGGGCCTGGCCACCTGCGCCACTGAAGCAGACCTGCAAGTGCCAATAGCTGGGGGCCGTCAGCTGGCCACGCTCCGCACAGCTGCGCAGCGAGCCCTCTGTTGAGGGAGGCCGTCTGCATCCACCACCCACTCCCACAGTCTAGTCCCAGGAAGGTGATCAGAGCGTCCCCTAAAACCTAAGTCAGGCTGTGTCACTCCTCTGCCCCAAACCTCTAAAGGCCTGTAGAGACCCACAGGGTTTGTCCCACCTGTTCCCTTTGTGAACCCATCTCTCCTCCTTGCTGACCTCAACGTCATGTTGACCTTCTTGCTGTTCCCTCAAGCAGGAAACACCAGGCACCTTCCTGCCTCAGAACCTTTGCTCTCCCTTTCCCTCTGCCTGGAATGTGCTTTCTCCTAGAGAGCCACCGGGCTCCCTCTTTTCCTTCAGGGTCCACAACAAAGGCCAGCTGCTTTTTAAGAATTTGGCACCTCTCCTGTTCAAAATCAAAGCCCTCCCCCACCCCCACCGCCACGCCCTGATCCTCCTTTCCTGCTTTACTCTCCACCTACCAGGTATCACCCTCTATCACCCTCTAACAGGTTCTGTATTTTGTCTGTAAAGCCCACAAGACGGGGATTTGTGTTATTGCTGTTCCCTGGTTGAGCTCCAGTGTTTAGTCCTCAGTAAATAATTTATGGATTCGCAAATTTATATATGAGCCTGGTTCCCTGCTACGGGCTGGGCATGTAAACAGGACTCAGTCACCTGCCCTCAAGGGGCTCACAACCCACCAGGGGAGGAGTAAGCAATGCACCCTGGGTGGGATCGGGAAATGGGAGTGTGCCATCTCCAGAGATTCCATTTTGCAAGCTGAAAACGCTCTAGAGATCCATTGCACGACAATGAGAATGAACTTAACACAACTCAACAGTGTGCCCGGGGGCGGTAGGTGAGCCACCGAGGGCACGCCTAACCAGAGGAGGCCAGCAAGGGGAACTTCTAGGAGAAGGGACCTGGAGCAAAGTCCCGAATGGCTGAGCGCATGAGGTGAGAGGGAACAGCACAGACAAAGGCAACAGTCAAGTATGGCTGGATGGTTGAAAGAAAGGGGAAGAGGGAGGATGCTGCAGCGGTGGCTGAGGCCAGGAGGCAAAGGAGCATTTTAAGCAGGGCGGTGTGTGGTCTGATTTCTGGGGAAGGGTGGAGGCTGGGCGGGCAGCCAGGAGACCAGTTGGGAGGCCACTGAGATGGTGGCCTATACAGGGTCAGGGCAGTAGGAACGGTGGGGAGTGTGGAGATCTAAGGATGTTTCCCAGGTGGAAGGGCCAGGTGTGGGATTGTCTTGGCTGACCCCGGCTCATCCCTTCCCGGAAGGGGCAGGGTCATTCAAACTCTGACCTCCAGAGCCCCTGGGGAAGGGTGAAGGCAGCTCTTCCCTCCTTCCCAGTAGATGGGATCAGATCAGATCCAGCTCTGGGAGAGCCAGCCACAGGAGAGGAACTCTGGGAGCAGAGGCTGCAGTGGGGGCGTGGTGAGAACCCGCCTCCAGGGACCTCAGTTCTCATGCCCTCAGAGGTCAGAATTTAGTAGGCGCAGTTGTCAGCTCTGGAAGTCCTGGAGGCTCAGCTCAGCATGGTCCTCAGGGACAGGCCTGGAAAGGGAAGTCAGCTCAGCCCGATCCTGAAAGTTCTGAGGTCAGAGCTGAGCCCACCATACTTGGTGCCCCAGAGGTCCTCCAAAGGCAGGACCCTTGGGGACCCATCATGGGATACCGGGAGTCCACAGGCTGAATCCTGTTGTGGAGAAACACAGGACCTTTCTGCCATCCAGCCTCAGACACCACCTTCCACATCCCATTTCCTGAACTGCCCCATCCTTCACCAATATTCCACCTGAGCTGCCTCCCTCTCAGCGCTTTCTGCTCCCGCCAAGACCCACCCACCAACCCTTTCGGTCACAGAAATGTTTTGTTACAACGTTTTTAGCCACCACCCATTGGAAAACTTTCTGTGTACTAATATGATGCTGTAAACTTTGATTGGATCTCCCATCAGCCCTACGGGTAGCATCTATTATGTCCCCAATCTACAGAGGAATACTCTGAGGCACCAGTGTGTAAGCAACTTACCTAAGGGCCCAGGGGTCAACAACAGCCTCAAGTTCTAGGCCCTACACCCTCTCCCACCAAGGGAGGTACAGCCTCAGGACCTGGCAGCCTTTGTTCCTGCAGTTCTTTTGCCTAGAATATTCTCCCCACCCTCCACCTGGCTGATAAGAGTTTCACATATCTAAGTATGGGGAAGCCACAGCTTAAGCAAGAGTTAATCCGAATTTTATGCTAACTAAAACATCCAGTTTGTGGCCCTATCAAACACACATTGTACATGTGCTTTAATTATGAAAGAAAAGGGTGCATTGACCAGAAGTAAAGAATGTTCATGTTAAAAATAAAGGTTACATCATGCCTGCCTTTCTGGAACACCAATGCTGCTACTCCTTCGATGATAAGATTTTCTTCCCAGGTGCCAAGGCCGTACTGACTCTGTGTACTGCTGATCTGTGATTTTGTGGGTTTTGGTTTTGTTTTTTTCGCAACTTTGAAGTATCCCTGACTTGTTTGACGTTCTTTGTTCCAACAAGATATTAACTGTGCTAAAAAACCATGCTTCTCCCGAGCAGTTGCACCGAGTTATCAGAGGCTGTCTCCTGGGCAAGAATAGTCAGTGTGGCTCAAATAAAACTCTTTTCTATTCCTATTATAGACTCCTGATTATTCCCATCCCCCTGGCTAATGCTGTTTCCTCCAGGAAACATTCCTAACTGAGCCTCCCGAGTCAGGGGAACTTCGCATCTTTACTCTTCCCCAAAGGCCGATGGGCACAGTTCCTGCCTGTCTCCTCTAGCCAGAGTCACAGGCCAGGGACCACATCTAGCTGGTTTATGCTCAACTCCCCAGCTCCACAGACAACGCCTGCAGCCCATGGATGTTCACAGAGAGGATAATGCCTGAATGAACAACAGGCGGGCCCTGCCCATCTCTTCACTTCTTTTGGATGCCTCCCTCCACCCCACGTTTAGAGCCATGAGGATGAGATCCAAGCTAAAGGTCAGGAGAGTCCCCCCCCCCAACCCCCCAACCCTCGTCCTGTCTCTAGTGGACCATGGCATTGCTTGCCCTCTGATGGTGCAACCTTCCCAAGAATGGGGATGTTTAAGATCTCAGCAAGAACAGGGGCTGACTAGAGACCCCCAGCTTCACCACAGACACTAGAGAAGGCAGATTATAACCCCCTCTCTCCCATGCCCTAAGGAGGCTTCATTATCAAGTCCTGGTATGGCTCTGGGCACACAGTGGCCGCCCCACAGGGGTGTTCTGCCTTCTCAACAAGAGCGAGAGGCCCCCACGGTCAAGGAGCTGCCCTTCCCAGGAGGCCCCATACCCTCACCCCCACCTGCCCATCTCTCAGAGCCTCCCAGGACAGCTGCCTGAGGTCAGAAAGTTCTGGCTGTAATCCTTTCGCATGCAGCCACCCTGGAAAACATCATCCCTCCGGAGACCTCTCTGTTGCACAGCCAAAGAAGCAGTCTCTCCCCCCACGCTCCTCGCCCCCGACTCCCAGTGGCACCTCCCGGGCCCTTTTCTTGAGAGTGGCTTCAGGGAGCCCGCGCCTCCCGTCCCGCCCCCAACCTCCCGCTCGGAACAGCGCCCGCCGCCCGCCCGCCGCTTCCTGCCCCCACCCCGCCCCGCGCGCTATTTAAGGCGCCCCCGCCGCCTGGCGCCGTCCAGCAGGGCTCCCGCGGGCGCCGCTCCGGCCGACTTGCGTCCCCTCCGCCACCTGGGCCGCCCGCAGGCCGGCGGTGAGTTGGGCTGGGGGGCGCGCTGGGGCGCCACCTGCCAGCGGACCAGCGGGCAAGGGACAGGGGGCCACCTGCCAGGGGCGGAGGGCTGCTGCGGGGGGCACCCACCGCGGGCCTGGCTCACCCAGCCTACCTGGGCTGGCCTCAGAGGCTAAGCCGGGTTCCTGCCGTCTCTCGGTGGGCCCTCATAACCCTCGGAAGTAGGAATGTTAACATTTTCCAGGAGAGGAGACTGAGGTACTAAGGGGCCGTCACTTCTCCGAGGCCTCCGTTAGCAGGAGAGGTAGGATTTGAACCCAGGTCTGGCTCCAGAGCCCGGCTGTAAACCGCTTTGCTCCCACAAAGAAGCACCTCCCCATCCCCTTTCCCCCTCCTTCCTCCCCCCACCGGACTCTCCCCCTGAAGTTCTGGGAACTCTGTGGCCTGTGCCTCCACCCTGCTATGACAGTTCCTTTCAAGAGCCTAGAATCCGGCAGCAACAGCTTTGGCAGGGGGAGGGAGTGGAGAAAGGGGACCCGAGATCAAGAGTGGGTACTTAAGCGGCAGGTGGCCGCTATTGCTGACAGGTGGAGCTAATGCAGGATGCTGCCTTGAGTGTCTAGCATGCCTTCACCAGGAACTCAGAGGTTAGAGCGAGGCCAGATGGGCGAGAGCTGCTGGGGAGGGAGAGGGGACCTGAGGCTTTGGGCCCCCTGGGAAGCTGGAGTTACCACCACCACCTCCCCCTCACTGTCTGGGGACAGCCTGTCCTGGGCCGAAGGGAGGAGGGGCATGGCGCAGCTGTGTGACCTTGGATGGGTTCCTCAAATTCTCTGTTCCCTTAGGCTCAGGAGGCTCACCTGGATCCAGAGCTCCTTCGGCTGGGTCAGGAGGGACCCAGGTGGGACTAGGCAAGGCTCCTAGCTGTACCCTTGCCAGAGCTTAGCAGCCATCAGCCAAAGGCCTGCTTTTAGTCCTGCTGGGTGTGAGCCCCCAGGCCAGTCCCTTCCCCTCCGGGAGCTCAGTTTCCCGCAGACCTGTTGCTAGGACAGCTGAGAAGGACACTGACCGTGTCTTATGCCTCCCTGCAGACGGAGGCCCGGGAGCCATGGGCGACTGGGGCTTCCTTGAGAAGCTGCTAGACCAGGTCCAGGAGCACTCGACCGTGGTGGGCAAGATCTGGCTGACGGTCCTTTTCATCTTCCGCATTCTCATCCTGGGCCTGGCCGGCGAGTCGGTGTGGGGCGACGAGCAGTCGGATTTCGAGTGTAACACGGCCCAGCCAGGCTGCACCAATGTCTGCTACGACCAGGCCTTCCCCATCTCCCACATCCGCTACTGGGTGCTGCAGTTCCTCTTCGTCAGCACGCCCACCCTGGTCTACCTGGGCCATGTCATCTACCTGTCTCGGCGCGAGGAGCGCCTTCGGCAGAAGGAGGGGGAGCTCCGGGCGCTGCCAGCCAAGGACCCACGCGTGGAGCGGGCGCTGGCAGCCATAGAGCGCCAGATGGCCAAGATCTCGGTGGCGGAAGACGGTCACCTGCGGATCCGTGGGGCGCTGATGGGCACCTATGTGGCCAGCGTGCTCTGCAAGAGCGTGCTGGAGGCGGGCTTCCTGTACGGCCAGTGGCGTCTCTATGGCTGGACCATGGAGCCTGTGTTTGTGTGCCAGCGCTCACCCTGCCCCTACCTCGTGGACTGCTTCGTCTCTCGCCCCACGGAGAAGACTATCTTCATCATCTTCATGCTGGTGGTCGGACTCATCTCCCTGGTGCTCAACCTGCTGGAGCTGGCGTACCTGCTGTGCCGCTGCCTCAGCCGGGGGGTGAGGGCCCGGCAGCGCCAGGATGCGCCTCCAGCCCCGGGTACCTCCTCGGAGCCTTACGCCGACCAGGTCTTCTTCTACCTCCCCATGGGCGAGGGGCCCTCATCCCCGCCATGCCCCACCTACAACGGGCTGTCGTCCAGTGAGCAGAACTGGGCCAACCTGACTACGGAGGAGAGGCTGGCTTCTTCCAGAGCCCCCCTCTTCCTGGACCCACCCCCCCAGACTGGCCAGAAATCCCCCAGTCGCCCCAGTAGCTCTGCTTCCAAGAAACAGTATGTGTAAGGGCCTGAGGCTTCCATCACCCCGCAGCGGGGCCTGGGAAGTCTTGCTGCCTTTAATGCAAGGTTCCACGGAGATGGCTGGGGGAAACAGGTGCTGGCTGGCCAGACAGCCTCCTTGCATGTTGTTCTTGACACCTGCATCCTTCCTAATGACCAGAGGGCACCACACTTTCCCCTCCAGAACGTGGCTTTGTCCCAAGCATGGACAGAGCCAGCGTGGGGTGCTCTTAGCCAAGGGTGTTTGAGCCCTTTGGTCTTTTTCACCTGGTTCAGAGGGATTCGGAGACAACTTACCCCACCCCCACCCCCGTGGCAGATTCACCTCCACCCAGGCTGTCTGCACACCCTGTCCTCTCAGGAAAGGCTGGTGGAGGCTGCTGGGTCAGCCTTGATCACACACACAGAGATACACACACACACAGAGCCTGTGCTGGATCTGGCCCTGTCAAGGGGAGTGGGGTCTTATTCTCATCACTCCTTCCTACTTCCACTGTTTATCCTTCTAAAATAAACAGGACTTGATCACAAGTGAGGTGTGTGTTGATACTGTCATGATGTACCTTTGCATGGGGGGTTGGAGGACAGTTGCTTTGCCCACGGTTCCTTGCCTCTGCAATCCCAACACCAGCCAGCGCCTTAAACCCTCAAACTCCTACGTATCACCTCTCAGCAGCTCTGAGTCCTGAACACTGCCTTCTGAAATTATTTGCCTCAGCACCAGACTCTTTCCATCCTCACTGTCCCAGCCCCTTCAACCTGTCCATTAATCAGTGGCCTAAACAGTGTCTGTCCTCATCCTGCCCCCCGGCCATCCAGCGCCCCGGCCATGCTCCCCACTGCAGTGTGCTTCCTTACTGGACACTGCTCCTCACCTGCCCTGGGCTTCCCTGGTGGCTCAGAGGGTAAAGAATCTGCCTTCAATGTGGGAGGCCCAGGTTCAGTCCCTGGGTCAGGAAGAGCCCCTGGAGAAGGGACTGGCAACCCATTCTAGTATTCTTGCCTGGAGAATCCCATAGACTGAGGAGCCTGGCAGGCTACAGTACAGGGGGTTTGCAGAGTCAGACATGACTGAGCAATTAACACTCTTCACCTGCCTGCCTGCCAGCCAAGCCCTTCAGAGTCTGGCTCAAGTGGGCCTGCAGTCCTTGGTGTTTGGGGAGGCAGGTTTAGACCACTTACCCCTGCTGCCTTGGCCCTTTCTTGTCTGCCCACCAGAAGGAGCAACTTAAGGACCTGCATCATGCCTCCTCCCCATGCACCTCAAACTCAGGACAGACAGTGGCCATGCAGAGAGGTGCACGGGACTGTCAGGGTCCAGTGGAGGAATGGAATCTTGCCTCTGAGTCACAAAGGTTTCAGGGGAAAAAAAAAAAACAATTGAACTGGCTCTTGACAGATAAAGTAGAAGTCTACCATGAAGGGAAGAGGATGTCTTGTTTAGACAGAAAATTGCGCACAGGCACAGAGGAGGGGAACCACTGAGGATTAAGGGGGGTGCTCAGGGCCTGATGAGCCATCTGGGATGTGGGAGGTACAGCTGAGGATGAGTCCAGTGCTGGCAGAGTTGACCTTCCGTGTGGAAGCTGACCCAGATGGAGGGAACACTCAGCGGCCCTTGAAGGAAGCTGTTTGTCTCCCATATCCAGGGAGGTATGGGGCTAAGCTTTTAGGAGGGAGTGGGGTGCATCTCACGTGGCCACATGCTTCTCCTTGAGAGCCTTTACAGCGGGGGAGCAACTTGGCCCTGTCCCACCAAGGTAGGTCTTCAAAGCACCAGCTCAGTATCCTTGACCCCAGGGTTCACTCACTCACTGCTTACCCAGCAAGTCTGAATGCTCAGCCTGATAAGTTACAGTCCTCACTCTTCTAACTTTGGTTCCCCTTGTTCCCTCTGAATTCCCTGAGATCCAATCAGACCAGCCTCCTCACGGTTCCCCAGACTCACTGGGTAGGTTCTCATCCTGCTCCTTTGCCAGCCTAGAGTGCCTCTTCCCCAATACTTCCAAACCCCACCAGTCCTTTAAACACAGCTGTACCCCCAAAAGGCAGAGCCTGAATGCAGAAGAAAGAGTAAGATGAGCTTTGATGTTAGAGAGTCCTCAGTTTAAATAAGGCCTCTAAGACACATAAATCCATGTGATTTTAATCATTTCATTTCTCTAAGTCTCAGTTTTCTCAACTATAAAATGCAGATAATATTGCCTGCCTCACAGGTATAAGAAATAAAAATAAGAGAAAGTACATGATTGCACCTGGCTCCTAGTGTCATGCAATAATAGCTCACCCTCTCCAGCAAGGTTAGCATTGGTTCTTCCTCCTCCAGGAAGCCCTTCCTGACCTTCAGCCAGTCTCCAGTGATGGAGACTACCTTTCAGGAATCTGGATCGCTGCTTGGTATGAGCCTATTTCACACACGCTCCACCCCACTGAGTCCCTAAGGATTGCTGGGGTGATGCTCTGGAGTCACAACGGGCCTAGACCTGCATTCACTTTGACTATGAAAGGAGGAATTAAGTTAGGCTGGGCAGAAAGCACACCATTCATGTGTTAGAAGGGCATAACTCCAGGAGGCTGAAGTCCCCTTCAAGGGATTCTTGCCTTCTTGAAACCAAGTAAAAGTTAGACATTTTGATCTGTTATCTGGATGTTTGTCCAACATTTAAAACTTTTCCAATTTTCTAAATATCCATTAGCAAAATAATTGAATTATCAAGATCTGAATTCAGAGCATCTTTTAGCCCCTCCCCCATTGTTAGAATTACCACCTCAATTAACTGCTACACCTGTACGATCTAAAGAGCTCTATGGGAGAGAATGAATACATGTACATGTATGGCTGAGTTCACTTGCTGTCCACCTGAAACTATCACAACATTGTTAATCAGCTATAAAAAGTTAAGTAAAATCACTCAGTCGTGTCTGACTCTTTGCAGCCCCATGGACTATAGCCTACCAGGCTCCTCTGTCCATGGGATATTCCAGGCAAGAATACTGGAGTGGGTTGCCATTTCCTTCTCCAGGAGATCTTCCTGACCCAGGGATTGAACCCAGGTCTCCCGCATTGCAGGCAGATGCTTTACTGCCAGGGAAGTCCTCATTAATCAGCTATGCTGCTGCTGCTGCTGCTGCTAAGCCGCTTCAGTCATGTCCAATTCTGTGTGACCCCATAGATGGCCGCCCACCAGGCTCCCCGCCCCTGGGATTCTCCAGGCAAGAACACTGGAGTGGGTTGCCATTTCCTTCTCCAATGCAGGAAAGTGAAAAGTGAAAGTGAAGTCGCTCAGTCGTGTCCAACTCTTCGCGACTCCATGGACTGCACCCCACCAGGCTCCTCCATCCATGGGATTTTCCAGGCAAGAGTACTGGAGTGGGGTCCCATCGCCTTCTCCATAATCAGCTATACTCTAATATAAAAATAAAAAATTTTTTAAAAAGACAGCTCTAAATGACAGAAGACTGTAAAATAAAGAGTACTGTAAATTGTAAAAGGTAGCGGGAGGGGATTCTCCCTCAGTCAGGCCGAGAGGCCAGAGCTGTGGGGTCAGAGGTTGGTCTCTTAGAGCCAACCCCACCTGGGGACCCTGGGAGCCTGTGTTTCTGATGTCCTCTGCCTGTCTTGGCCTGGCAGGATGGGAGAAGACAGGTGTAGGTGAGTGAGGAGGGCATCCTTCCCCTCCCTCAAGGCTCACCCACTCTGAGCGTGGTGTCAGGGCTGCGGTCAGGCCAGGGCCCAGAGATGTGGGCCTTCAGCAAGGCTGGTGTTGAGTCCCAGACTGGTGGCCGCACAAACACAAGGGCAAGTGGGCTGGGGATTTAAGGGTGAGGACAGTGCAGTGGGGAAGGGAGCGCACAGATGAGGCGCCTTGTCATGAGGACGTATGCAATGAAGAGTGGCTGCAAGCCCCGGCCCAGCCCTACTCACTTCCTAGGGCTGTCATAACAAAGTCCCTCAGACTGGGTGGCTCCAGTGACCGAAGTGTATTGTCTCAGTTCTGGAGGCCAGAAGTCCAAGATCAAGGTGTCCACAGGGCTGGTTCCTGGCTGTGAGGGGAGTTTGTTCCACGCCTCCCTCCTGACTTCTGGTGGGTCGCTGCCATCCTTGGCATTCCTCAGCTTATAGACGCATCACCCCCATCTTTGCCTTTATCTTTGTGTGGCATTCTCCCTGTATGCCTGTCTGTCGTGGGTCCAAACTTCTTTTTATAAAGATACCATTCCTACTGGATTAGGGTCATCCTATGACTTCATTTTAGGGTTTCCCAGGTGGCTCAATGGTAAAGAATCTGCCTGCTAATGCAGGAGATGCAGGTTCAACGATCGCTGGGTCGGGAAGATCCCCTGGAGGAGGAAATGGCAACCCCCTTCGGTATTCTTGCCTGGGAAATCCCATGGACAGAGGAGACTTGCAGGCTATAGTCCATAGGGTTGCAAAAAAAGTCGGATACAACTGAGCACACATGTAACGACTTTATTTTAACTTGCTCACTTCTGTGAAGACCCTATTTCCATATCAGGTCACCTTCTGAGTGGCTGAGGGCTAGCAATACCTTTTGGGGGAACACAATTCAACCCATAGCACCACTCCATGGGCCCACCTCACCTCCAAGGACTGATAGAGGAGGTCAAGGAGAAGGTTAATACATACTGAACTGAACACTACTGTATTTAAAACAGATAACCAACAAGGACAGGGAACTCTGCTCAATATTCTGTAATAACCTAAACCAGAAAAGAATTTGAGAAAGAACAGATACAAGTATATGTATAACTGAATCACTTTGCTGTACCCCTGAAACTAACACAACAGTGGGAATCAAATATGCTCTAATATAAAATAAAAATTACTTATATGTATGAACAATATGAGCATATATAGTACTCAGTCATCTCTTTTGTGATGTGGCTTGGATGGAACATAGCAGGTTCACATTTCATTTCTTCCATCACACTCTTTTTCCTCCCACCAGCCTATCTCTCACCACCAAAATCTAAGCTGATAACAGGCAACTCTCAGTCACAGAAAGAGCCGGAGGAGGCTTGACTCCTGCCTCACTCACTTCACTGTGGTCCTTTCTCCTCTCTGGGTCTTTAGTGTCACCATTGTGAAATGGAAGGATTGGATGAGAAACAGGTATTTGGCAGCTATGAGGAGCATCACAGGAGTAACTCGTCCCTAATCATTGATCTGCAGCTCACAAGAGATTTGTTATTTTTCATGAATCAGAACAGATTCAAGATTTTTTAAAATTTATTTTTAATTAAAGGATAATTGCTTTACAGAATTTTGTTGTTTTCTGTCAAACCTCAACATGAATCAGCCATAGGTATACATATATCCCTCTTGAACCTCCCTCCTATCTCCCTCCCCATTGCACCCCTTTAGGTTGATACAGAGCCCCTGTTTGAGTTTCCTGAGATCTACAGCAAATTCCCATGGGCTATCTGTTTTACATATGGTGATGTAAGTTTCCATGTTACTCTCTCCATACCTCTCACCCTCTCCTCCCCTCTCCCCATGTCCATAAGTCTGTTCTCTATGTCTGTTTCTCCATTACTGCCTTGCAAATAAATTCTTCAGTACCATTTTTCTAGATTCCATATATATATGTTAGTATATGTTATTTACCTGGAGAAGGACATGGCAACCCACTCCAGTACTCTTGCCTGGAGAATCCCATGGACAGAGGAGCTACAGTCCATGGGGTCGCAGAGAGTCGGACACGACTGAGCAACTTCACTTTCACTTTTCACTTTCCTGCATTGGAGAAGGAAATGGCAACCCACTCCAGTACTCTTGCCTGGAGAGTCCCAGGGACGAGGGAGCCTGGCAGGCTGCCGTCTATGGGGTCGCACAGAGTCGGACACGACTGCAGCGACTTAGCAGCAGCAGCAGCAGCAGCAGCTTCCTGATTCACTTCACCCTGTATAATAGACTCTAGGTTCATTTCTTATAATAAGGTCAATTCCAGTCACTTGAATCCACATTGCCTTTCTGAGTAAGGAAAAGACAGGGTTATGTGGAGTGCACTGGGAATTTTTCACAACCCAAGGTCATCTTATCTGCAGCCCATGGGAGCGGTGAACATCACGAGCTGCACATAAACAAAGCCGAGAGCTCGTGGGCTGGCTGATGGCAAAACTTCTTCCCAATCTAGTGTGCTGACTCACTGACCACTGGGTTGCTGACCTCGTGAATTTACCACTGACCTCCAGTGCCTTCACTGGGGCGAGGGTGGCGGGGGGTCGTCCTTCATTTCCTTTCACGCTAATGTCAGCTTGACCACTGATGTTTCCAGGAAGAGGTATTCCTCTCAGGATTGTTAGAACTTCTTTTTCCACCTTACGGTCTCTCCCACCAGCCCTGGCTCAGACCTCAAGGGCCACATAAGGCTCAACAGCTCTGCCCTTCCCGCCCAAGCACTGCAGCCACCTACTGACAGCCACCAGGCGGGTCCTGAGCACGTTCTCCTATTCCTCCAGCTGGCTGAATTTCAGAAGTCTCCGGCCAACCTGGAGTTTGTCTACTTTCCTCTAAACGTGTGCCACAGTCCCCTGGGTGCCAGACAAGATACTCCAGGTGGTCAGAATGCAGATTAGCACCTCTCTTGTCTCAAAATCTCTACTTCTATTAATCCAATCGAGGCTTATGTTAACTTTCCTATTTTCTTCTCTTTTTCATATATAGAATCATATATGAATAACATATGATTCTATATATAGTATTATGGAATATAATAATATTCTATATTATTAGGGAAAATAATAAAGGCATGATCATTATAGACAATGAGATTCTACCATCTAGGGGTAACAACTGTTAATATTCAGAAGTGATTCCTGCCAGACACTTCCATGTATATATTTAAATAAAATCTGAATAAAGGTATAACCATAATTTTGTATTCTGCTTTTTATTAAGTTTACATTAAATCATAAGCCTTTTCATGTTATCAAGTATCCTTTGGAAACCACTTAATGTCTTTATCAGATGGCTTTATCATTGGACAGCATGTTAAAAATCAAAGACATCCCTTTGCTGACAAAGATCTATATAGTTAAAGCTATGGTTTTTCCAGTAGTCATGCACGGATATGGAAGTTGGACCATAAAGAAGGATGAGCACGGAAGAATTAATATTTTTGAACTGTGGTGCTGGAGAGGATTCTTGCAAGTCACTTTGACAGCAAGGAGCTCAAACCAGTCAATCCTAAAGGAAATCAACCCTGAATATTCATTGAAAGGACTGATGCTGAAGCTGAAGTTCCAATACTTTGGCCACCTGATGCAGAGCCAACTCATTTCCCTGATGCTGGGAAAGATTGTGGGCAGGACGAGAAGAGGGCAACAGAGGATGAGATGGTTGGATAGCTTCACTGATTCAATGGACATGAGTTTGAGCAAACTCCAGGAGATAGTGAAGGACAGGGAAGCCTGGCGTGCTGCAGTCCACGGAGTCAAAAAGTACTGGACACAACCTAGCAACTGAACAACAAAAATCATCTACTTAACCTTGACCCTAATGTTGGATTTTTAGATTGTTTGCAACTAATTATCCTCTGTTATAAATCTGGGCTTCCCTGGTAGCTCAGCTGGTAAAGAATCCGCCTGTAATGTGGGAGACCTGGGTTTGATCCCTGGGTTGGGAAGATCCCCTGGAGAAGGGAAAGGCTACCCACTCCAGTATTCTGGCCTGGAGAATTTCATGGTATAGTCCATGGAGCCACAAAGAGTCAGCACGACTGAATGACTTTCAAAAATTCAAATAAATTGTACTGTGATGTGGATCTCTGTACGGGTTTTCCAAGTTATCTATTTCCTTAAGAGAAAGACATTCTAAGAAGTGAAATTACTGGGTCAAAAGGTATGACATTTAAACTTTTTAAAAGTTAGGGGCTTTTTTTCTGATTGTGAAAGGAATTCATTGTGGGTGATTCAGAAAAGCACAGCTAAATCATAAGAAGTAAACTACCTCTGCGGGTGTAGAGCAAGTGGAGCCAAAAAGACTGGGTCCCCCCCTCCATTCTGAGCAGCGAGGCGCCCACCCTTCCCCTACCCTCTGGAGCTAGGAGAGGGTGGGAGCGCCATGAAGAATATGGAGGAATGAAATGGAAGTTACACACTGAGTGGCGAGACCCTCAGCCATCTCCCCCTAGCTGGCTCCCAGAGGGCGGGTTGATAGCTAAGACTCAAAGAAGAGGATCTGATCTAGACAGCCAGGCCGGGAAGGCTCCCTGAGGAGGTGCGCTTCAGCACCTGAAAGGTGAGGAGGAAGGCTCCAGGGAAGAGATGGGGAAAACCTCTCACATGGAGGGAACAGCTGGAGAAGAGAGGGGATCCATATAGTCGTTCAGGACGGTTTTAGATGTAACACAAGCTTCTTTCTGGCAAAAATGTTGCATATGTTCAATAGTATTGTATGAAAGTGTCCATTTCAAAGCACTCACACTAGCACTATTAAAATTGTTGATTCCCAGCAGATGAATGGATAAGAAAGCTGTGGTACATATACACAATGGAGTATTACTCAGCCATTAAAAAGAATTCATTTGAATCAGTTCTGATGAGATGGATGAAACTGGAGCCGATTATACAGAGTGAAGTAAGCCAGAAAGAAAAACACCAATACAGTATACTAACACATATATATGGAATTTAGAAAGATGGCAATGACGACCCTGTATGCAAGACAGGAAAAAAGACACAGATGTGTATAACGGACTTTTGGACTCAGAGGGAGAGGGAGAGGGTGGGATGATTTGGGAGAATGGCATTCTAACATGTATACTATCATGTAAGAATTGAATCGCCAGTCTATGTCTGACGCAGGATACAGCATGCTTGGGACTGGTGCATGGGGATGACCCAGAGAGATATTATGGGGAGGGAGGTGGGAGGGGGGTTCATGTTTGGGAACACATGTAAGAATTAAAGATGTTAAAATTAAAATTAAAATTAAATAAAAATAAAATTGTTGATTCCTTTGTTTATTAATTATTAATCAGGAAAGAATATATCATCTTTCAATGAATAAGGCTTGATTAGTAGTGAGCCTAAAGGTTTTAAGATATACGTCTTTAACATGTGTTTCTTCTGTGATTTTTTTTTGGGGGGGGGTGCCCATTTTTCACTCAGGTTTTCTGCTTTCTGATCAATTTGTGTAACTTCTTTATAGACAGAAAATTTCAACTCTTCATCTGGTATATTTGTCATTTTAAAAATTTCTTGGGACTTTCCTGGTGGTACAGTGTTTGAGAATCTGCTCTTCCAGTCCAGGTTCCCCTGCTTGGGCAAGTAAGACCCCACTCTCCACAGGGCAACTAAACCTGTGCCACAGCTACTGAGCCCACACATTCTAAAGCCCGCGCTCCGCAACTAGAGAAAGCGTGCCCACCACGGTGCAGAGCCCGTGCACCGCAAGAAAGACCCAGTCTTCGTTCCCACCTCAACGAAACCCAGTCAAAAAACACTCTCAGTGTGTTATTTTGTCCTTTTTAATTTCTATTTAGTCAAATACATCAGTTTTTTCTTTTTCTATTATTTATATTTTAATTGAAGGATAATTGCTTTACAGAATTCTGTTGTTTTCTGTCAAACCTCAACAGGAATCAGCCATAGGTATACATAGATCCCCTCCCTTTTGAACCTCCCTCCTCTCTCCCTGCCTATCCCACCCTCTAGGTTGATACAGAGCCTCTGTTTGAGTTTCCTGAGCCATACAGCAAATTCCCATTGGCTATCTATTTTACATATGGTAATGTAAGTTTCCATGTTACTCTTTCCACACATCTCACCCTCTCCTCCCCTCTCCCCATGTCCAAAGTCTATTCTCTATGTCTGTTTCTCCACTGCTGCCCTGTAAATAAATTCTTCAGTACCATTTTTTTGAGATTCTGTATATATGCATTAGTATAAGATATTTATCTTTCTCTTTCTGACTCACTTCACTCTGTATAATAGGTTCTAGGTTCATCCACCTCATTAGGACTGACTCAAATGCATTCTTTTTACAGCTGAGTAATATTCCTTGTGTATCTGTACCTCAACTTCTTTATCCATTCATCTGTCGATGGACATCTAGGTTGCTTCCATGTTATGGCTATTGTAAATAGTGCTGCAGTGAACAATGGGATACATGTGTCTCTTTCAATTTTGGCTTCCTCAGGGTATATGCCTAGGAGTGGGATTGCTGGGTCATATGGTGGTTTTATTCCTAATTTTTTAAGGAATCTCCATACCGTCTTCCATAGTAGCTATATCAATTTACAGTCCCACCAACAATGCAAGAGCATTCCCTTTTCTCCACACCCTCTCCAGCATTTACTGTTTGTAGACTTTTTGATGATGGCCATTCTGACCAGTGTGAGGTGATATCTCATTAGTTTTTTCTTTCAATAATCCTTACTACACAAATTTTTGATATCAGCGTGACCATATATTACAGTTTTGTACATAAAATGGCCTATTTCTGGACTACCTAAAATTCTGTTCCATCAACCTATCAAATTACATGATATTACCACCCTTTTCATTAGAGTAGCTTTGTAACACATCTTAATATCTGGTAGAACACATTCTACCAAAGAATTTATGTTTTCAAATTGTGGTGCTTCTTTCTTGAGAATCCCTTGGACTACAGAGAAATCAAACCAGTCAATTCTAAAGGAAATCAACCTGAATATTCATTGAAAGGACTATTGCTGAAGCTGAAGCCCCAATACTTTGGCCACCTGATGTGAAAAATCGACTCATTGGAAAAGACCCTGATAGTGGGAAAGATTGAATGTAAAAGGAGAAAGTGGTGACAGAGGATAAGATGGTTAGACAGCATCACTGACTCAACGGACATGAATCTGAGCAAACTCCAGGAGATAGTGGAGGACAGAGAAGCCTGGCGTGCTACAGTCCATGAGGTAACGGACAGTCAGACGTGACTAAGCGACTGAACAACAAAGAATTGTTTTTACTTTTCTTGAGAATCTTGGAAGCCAGGTATATATTCTCCAGGCAGATGTTTGAAAGACTCTTCTATGTGGAATCCGACAGATCCTAACGAAAAGACCTACAGAAAGGGGCACTAGGGTTCCCCAAGGAAACAGCTGGATGATCATGCAATGAGGGCCGCAGTCAGGAAGCCCCACTCGTTCACCCAGAGCAACTTTCCAGTGACCCTCTCTCAAATATGAGCACACAGCCAAGGACGTCAGGCACTCAAGGGAAGCATCTTATGTGAAAGAGTCTGAAACAAACAGAATAAAGTTTTCTAGAAGATACAGATTATGCATGGAGACTCAAACTTCTTTTAACTATCACTGCTTTCTTTAGAAAGATAAAAGTGTATTGCAGCCTTAAAAAAAAAAGTGACAATATGCTAAAGAAGAAACGTGCAGAGAACAACAAAATCAAATTCTTGGGGGAAAAAAAAACCAAACGTAATTTGTTGTTTTTCAGTCACTCAGTCACGTCTGACTCTTTGTGACCCCATGGACTGCAGCATACCGGGCTTCCCTGTCCTTCACTGTCTCCCAGAGCTTGCTCAAATTCAAGTCCATTGAGTTGGTGATGCCATCCAACCTTCTCATTCTCTGTCATCCCCTTCTCCTCCTGCCTTCGATTCTTTCCCAGCATCAGGGTCTTTTCCAGTGAGCTGGATCTCCGTAATATCTGTATCTTTGTCTTTTACTCTATTTTCTGGGGTGGTTGCCTAGCTATCTTCCAAAATGTTTATTGAAGTTTTCAATTCTACTACTATCATAATCACACTACTACTACTTCAATAAATATTTTGGAAGATAGCTAGGCAGCCACTCCAGAAAACAGAGTAAAAGACAAAGATATAGGCATTACAAAAGTTTAGCTTGTTTTTTTTAAGTTAGAAGACCAACTAACAGGAGTTCTAAAGAGGGGAACAGAAAAAAAAAGTGAAAGTAATCAAAGAAAATCCTAGATTGACAGGATTTTCAATCAGTAGTGCCCGGCTCAATGGACAATATAAATCCTCTATATTGTCTGAATATTTTCAAAACACAGAAGACAAAGAGATGGGCCCACAAATTTCCAGAGAGAGACAAAACACAGTCTCAAGAATCAGAACGGCATCACACTTTGCAACAATACCAGAGGCTACAATAGTAGAAAATGAATCACAGCCTTCGAAATTCTGAGTCAAGTGATTTTCAAGGTGGAATTCTCTACCCGGGACAATGACCAACAAAACTAGACTATACGCTCTGCGATTGTTTTAATAGCAGATTCCCTGAAGGCCTGAACAAACTTGCTATAAAACCAGTTAGACTCAACGCCATCTTTATGCCATCCTTTAAAATTTTTTTCACTGACTATTTGCCTATTCAAAATTTTCTTCTTCATGAATCTATCTTAGTAATTTATATTTTATCACAAAAATTACCTGTTTAATTGTGTGAGCAATCTTTTGTCATCAGACCATATATTCTCACTTTACTTACACTTCAACTAAAAGCCTTAGTAAAGTTGTTCCTAGGCTTCTTTGTGTGCCATGTAGAGAGAGACATTTCATAATCAGGGTCATGCTAGTTTGGCAAAATATAATTGGAAAGCTTTCCAGCTAAAACCCTCAAGTGTTTTTCATGTGAGCTGCCACTAAGCTATTACCAAGCCTGAGCTCCTGTGATTGTGAATCTGAGAATTAAAAATGACACGTCTGACATCTGCACCAGCGAAACGCCATCATGTCCACTTCAGTCCATTGCTCCAACTGACAAGAACCGTCCTCTTAAATCTGGAATCTGTCATCTGGAGTATTAGCCACTTCTAGCTTCCATAAATTGGATTTTTTTTTTCATCTGACAAATCTGAGAGTTTAATGCAATTAAATAGCCTTTCCTGGTGGAGACTATGTTTATTCCAGGGTCTGTATGTTTGGGGTCTTTGTTAAGTGGAAAATGTTGTTTCTAAAAGGAGCCTAGTGGCTAAGACTCCACACTCCCAATGCAGGGGGCGCAGGTTCCATCCCTGGTGAGAGAACTATTAATAAATTCCACATGCTGCAGCTGAAGATCCCTCATGTGGCAACTAAGACCCAGCACACAAATATAAATAAATACTTTAAAAAGTGAAAGTAAGTATATAAAAGGCATAGCCTTTGCTCCACCCCCTCCAAAGGTGGGGAGGCAGCAGAGCAAAGTGCCACATGAACCTGAGCGTGTGGGGGACCTGACTACCCAGGCCATGTCCTGGGCTCAGTGAACAGTGGTCAGGCAGGCTTGGCTGTGACCCAGAGGAGCTCTAAAACCAGAAACAGAAGCTCAGTGCAGGGAGGGTGAATTCCCACAAGGGGGAATGCAGGGCAGACACAGGAGACAAAGCCCAGCACACAGCCCAGAAGCATGAGATGTGTTGGGTTAGGACCACAGGTACACAAGCCAAGTTTTAGCCATGGGAAGACCCATTCTCAGCCTTACAGTAGTTGGTCCCTGCAGAGAACAGAACTCAGTAAGGCAGCAAGCCCAGGATGGCTTCCCAAGACTGGATCTAAAGAGGCCTCCACACAGACTGAGGCGACGACAACAGAGCGTGGTCAGAGCCAGACATCCCTAACCTAGGGATAATGAGGGACAACCAAGGCCGAGAGCTCTACCAACCCAGCAGAGACATTAATGTGTATCTTGACCTTATTTCCAAATGAGGTTAAATACACAACTGGGTTTTAACATACGTGTTAAAGAGCATTAAATATGGGCATATCTGAAACATGACACAATTCTGGTGACTCTCTCTATGCAATTCTTTGCTAAAGAAGACACAGAAGAGCCATAAGAAAGATCTTCACGACCCGGATAGTCACGATGGTGTGACCACTCACCTGGAGCCAGACATCCTGGAGTGGGAAGTCAAGTGGGCCTTAGGAAGCATCACTACAAACAAAGCTAGTGGAGGTGATGGAATTCCAGTTGAGCTGTTTCAAATCCTGAAAGATGATGCTGTGAAAGTGCTGCACTCAATATGCCAGCAAATCTGGAAGACTCACCAGTGGCCACAGAACTGGAAAAGGTCAGTTTTCATTCCAGCCCCAAAGAAAGGCAATGCCAAAGAATGCTCAAACTACCACACAATTGCACTCATCTCACATGCTAGCAAAGTAATGCTCAAAGTTCTCCAAGCCAGGCTTCAACAGTATAGGAACCACAAACGTCCAGATGTTCAAGCTGGATTTAGAAAAGGCAGACGAACCAGAGATCAAATTCCCAACATCTGATGGATCATGAAAAAAGCAAGAGAATACCAGAGAAACAACTACTTCTGCTTTATTGACTACACCAAAGCCTTTGACTGTATGGATCACCACAAACTGTGGAAAATTCTTCAAGAGATGGGAATACCAGACTACCTAACCTACCTCCTGAGAGATCTGTATGCAGGTCAGGAAGCAACAGTTAGAACTGGACATGGAACAACAGACTGGTTCCAAATCGGGAAAAGAGTACATCAAGGCTGTATATTGTCACCCTGCTTATTTAACTTCTATGCAGAGTACATCATGAGAAGCACTGGGTTGAATGGAGCACAAGCTGGAATCAAGGCTGCCGGGAGAAATATCAATAACCTCAGATATGCAGATGACACCACCCTTAGGGCAGAAAGTGAAAAGGAACTAAAGAGCTTCTTGATGAAAGTGAAAGAGGAGAGTGAAAAAGCTGGCTTAAAACTCAACTTTCAAAACACTAAGATCATGGCATCTGGCCCCATCACTTCACGGTAAATAGAAGGGGAAACAATGGAAACAGTGACAGACTTTATTTTCTTGGGCTCCAAAATCACTGAAGATGGTGACTGCAGCCATGAAATTAAAAGATGCTTGCTCCTTGGAAGAAAAGCTATGACCCACCTAAACAGCATATTAAAAAGCAGAGACATTATCTTGCCAACAAAGGTCCGTCTAGTCAAAGCTATGGTTTTTCCAATAGTCATGTGAGATTTGGACTATAAAGAAAGCTGAGCACCAAAGAATTGATGCTTTTGAACTGTGGTGTTGAAAAAGACTCTTGAGAGTCCCTTGGACTGTAAGGAGATCCAATCAGTCCATCCTAAGGGAAATCAATCCTGAATATTCATTGGAAGGACTGATGCTGAAGCTGAAACTCCAATATTTTGGCCACCTGATGCAAAGAACTGACTCACTAGAAAAGACCCTCATGCTGGGAAAGATTGAAGGTGGGAGGAGAAGGGGATTACAGAGGATGAGATGGTTGGATGGCATCACCGACTCTATGGACATGAGTTTGAGCAAGCTCTGGGAGATAGTGATGCTCAGGGAAGCCCTGGCATGCTACAGTCCATGGGGTTGCAAAAAGTTGGACACGACTGAGAGACTGACCTGAACTGATCCTCAGGGGAAACTATTTAACCAGAGCTTACGCTACTGCGGGCTTCCTAGGTGGCGCTAGTGTAAAGAACCCACCTGCCAGTGCAGGGGACATCAGAGAAGATCCCCTGGAGGAGGCATGGCAACCCACTCCAGGATTCTTGCCTGGAGAATCCCATGGACAGAGGATCCTGGCGGGCTACCGCCTCTTAGGTCGCAAAAAGTTGGACACAACTGAAGCGACACAGCACACACATTACTTGCTGGAGTTTTATCAGAGACTAACAACCTAGATAGTATATTCAAAAGCAGAGACATTACTTTGTCAACTAAGGTCTGTCTAGTCAAGGCTATGATTTTTCCTGTGGTCATGAATGGATGTGAGAGTTGGACTGTGAAGAAGGCTGAGCACCGAAGAATTGATGCTTTAGAACTGTGGTGTTGGAGAAGACTCTTGAGAGTCCCTTAGACTGCAAGGAGATCCAACCAGTCCATTTTGAAGGAGATCAGCCCTGGGATTTCTTTGGAAGGAATGATGCTAAAGCTGAAGCTCCAGTACTTTGGCCACCTCATGTGAAGAGTTGACTCATTGGAAAAGACTCTGATGCTGGGAGGGATTGGGGGCAGGAGGAGAAGGGGATGACAGAGGATGAGATGGCTGGATGGCATCACGGACTCGATGGACGTGAGTCTGAGTGAACTCCGAGAGTTGGTGATGGACAGGGAGGCCTGGCATGCTGCGATTCATGGGGTCACAAAGAGTCGGACACGACTGAGCGACTAAACTGAACTGAACTGACATGTGAGGGAAGGAAAATATTCCGCTCCAATCCCCTATTGCCAACTTGTCTCACCAAAGGGAAGCAGGGAGGAAATGCATGAGAAGATCTTGTGAGGCTCACAGTCCAGAACCTCATTAAAAGACTGGGACAATCACAGGCCTACAGAACACTTGCCTCGTCCCCACACCTCCCCCCTCATCACTGAAGTCCTATTCACAGCAGTTCCCTTCACCTAGTACATCATGGCCAGCTGGCAAGAAGAAAGTATGAGACATGCTAAAAGGCAAAAACAGTTTGAGGAGACAGAGCAAACATCAGAACGAGATACAGATACGATGGGGATGTTGCATTTACCAGCCTGGGAATTTTAAATATCTATGATTATATGATAAGGGCTCTAGTGAATAAAAGACATAAGATGCAAGAACAGGTGGTCAATGTAAGCAGAGAGACAGAAATGCTAAGAAAGAATCAAAAAGAACTACTAGAGATTAAAAAAAAACGGTATAATAGAATTAAAGAATGCCTTTGAGGAGTTGATAAGTAGAATGCACACAGCTGAAGAAAGAATCTCTGAGCTTAAAGGTAACACAATAGAAAATTTCAAAACTGAAAAGCCAACAAACAAACAAAAAAACCCGAAACCAACAACAGAACAGAATATCCAAGAACTAAGGGATAACTACAAAAAGTATAAGATATGCATAATGGGAATACAAGAAGAAGAAAAAGATAAAAGAACAGAAGAATTATTTGAAGCAATAATGACTCAAAATTTCCCCAAAATTAATGTCTGATACCAAAGCACAGACCTAAGAAGCTCGAGGACAACAAGCAGGATAAATGTCAAAAATACTAAAACCAGGCAAGTGTGGCATCACTGACTCAACAGACATGGGTTTGAGCAAACTCCAGGAGATGGTGAAGGACAGGGAAGCCTGGTGTGCTGCAGTCTGTGGGGCTGCAAAGAGTCAGACACGACTGAGTGACTGAACAACAGCAAGGCAAGTGTGTGTTAGTCACTCAGTCGTGTCCAACTCTGTGACCCCCATGGACTATAGCCCACCAGGCTCCTCTATTCATGGGATTTCCCAGGTAAGAATGCTGCAGTGGGTTGCCATTCCCTTCTCAAGAGTATCTCCTCAACCCAGGGGTTGAACCCAAGTCTCCTGCATTGCAAGCAGATTCTTTACCATATGAACCGCCAAGGAAGATATCACATTCAAACTGCAGAAAATCAAAAATGATGAAAAAAAAATCCTGAAAGAATTCAGAAGGGAAAAACACCTTACCTATAGGAGGAGCAAAGATAAGAATTACATCTGCCTCTCCTCAGAAACTATGCAAGCAAGAAGAAAGCAAAGCAAAATAAACTCAGAACAGAGGGTGAGCACCTCAACTTGACAAAGGATATCTGCAAAACACCTATAGGAAACATACCTAATGGTGAGAAACTAGAAACTTTCCCACTCAGATTAGGAATAAGCCAAAAATGTCTCCTTTCTCCACTCCTTCTCAATGTCACAATCAAAGGAGTCAAAGAGTTATGTCTATGCACACACTACTGTAAATGGATAACCAACAAGGACCTTCTGTCTAACACATGGAACTCTGCTCACTGCTATGTGGCAGCCTGGATGGGAGGAAGGTTTAACGTTGTTTGTTAACCAGCTATATTCCAATATAAAATAAAGAATGTATATGCATGTAGAGGAAAAAGAACTATAAAAAAATACTTATGTCCACAAAATGAAAAACAATGAAACTTTATACCCACACAAAAACTTGCACATAGATGTTTATAGCAGCTTTATTAAAAATTTCCAAAACTTGGAGACAGCTAAGATAGCCTTCAGTAGGTGAGAGGATAAACTGTGGTACATTCAGACAATGGAATATTATACAGCACTAACAAGAAATGAGCTATTAAGCCAATGAAAGACATGAAAGAAACTTAAATGCTTATTACCTAGTAAAAGAAGTCAAAAAGCTTACATACTGTATGATTCCAACTATAGGACATTCTGGCAAAGGTGAAATTATGGCAACAATGAAAAAATATCAGTGGTTGCCAAGGATTAGAGAGGAGAGAGGGATAAATAAGAGTAATGATGATTTTAGGACAATTAAAATATTCTGTATGATACTCTAATAGTGAATACATGTCCTTATACAGTTGTCAAATCCCACAGAATATACAGCAGGAAGAGTGAACCCTAAGGTAAACTACAGACTCTGGGTGATGATGATGTGTCAATGTAGGTTCATTAATTACAACAAATGGATCACTCTGGTTCTGGATGTTGATAGTGGGAGAGACTGGAGGTGGGGAGGGGAGAAGGAAGACGGTATATGGGAACTCTGTACTTTCTGTTCAATTTTGCTGTAAACCTATAACTTCTGTAAAAATGATTTGTTTTTTTTTTTTAACTAAAAAGGAAAAATGGAAAAAATACACCACACATATACTAGCAGATAGTTGAATGGCTATATATATATATATATATATATCAGACGAGATATACTTTAGAACAAAGAATACTACCAGGGATAGGAGAGCATCTCATAATGTAAAGGCACCAATTCAAGGGACTTCCCTGGTGGCCCAGCGGTTAAGACACCACACTGCCATTGCAGGGGGTATGCGTTCAATCCCTGGTTGGGGAACTAAGATCCCACATGCCACACAGTGTAGACAAAAAACAAACAAACAAATTTAAGAAGATATATCCATCTTAAATGGGTATGAATGCACCTAATAACAGTGTCTCAAAATGCAATATTCCTAAAAAAAAAAAAAAAAAAAAGAACTAGGTTGGAGGACATACACTACCTGTTTTAAGGACTTACTGTGATTTAAAAGGTGTGGTATTAGTATAGCAATAAACAGCAGATCAACAGAACTGAACAGAAAATTCAGAAATAGATCAACACTTACGCTGTCAGTTGCTTTTTGACACAGATGTAAGATAAGCAAGTGAGGAAAGGATGGTTTCTTCATCAAATGGTCCTGGAACAATTGGATATTGTAGGGAAAAAGGAAGCTGAGCCCTTACCTCACACCATACATAAAAATTAACCCCAAGTAGGTCAAAAGCCTAAACATGAGATCTAGTAATAAAAACTTCTAGAATCAAAAAGAAGATAAATTCTCGGGTTGAGTAAAGATTTGTTAGAACACAAAAGTACAAACCATGCAAGAGAAAAATTGATACATGGGATTTCATCAAAAGTAATAATTGAAATACATGAAAAGATAATGTAAGTAAATGCAAGTTAAAACCATAATGAAATACCATAACAAAACCCACCTGGAAGGATAAAAGATTGATCATACCAGCAACATGGATGAATTTTTAAAACAAGCTAAGTAAAAAACACAAAAGATGATAAGTTATACAATTCCATTTATGAAATTCTGGAAATGACAAAACTTCAGTGACAGAAAGCAGATTGATGGTTGCCAGTTTCCTGGGCTGTAAGTAGGGCACCATCTCTATTAGAACCTACCTCACAGGGCTGTTGAAAGGATTAAGTAAGAATTAAATGAGATAATCTCTCTAGGGAACTTAGCACAGACCTTGCACATGGAAAGAATTCAGTGATGGTTGTGAAGTGAAAGTCGCTCAGTCATGTCCAACTCTTTGAGACCCCATGGACTGTAACCTGCCAGGCTTCTCTGTCCATGGACTTCTCCAGGAAAGAATACCGGAGTGGGTGGCCATTCCCTTTTCCAGCTATTCCCTTTTCCAAGGGATCTTCCCAAGCCAGGGATGGAACCCAGGTCTCCCACGTTGCAGGTGGATTCTTTACCATCTGAGCCACCAGGGAGGCCCTCGTGATTGTTAGTTGCATATAGTTTTCAAAGCACTGATATTCTTGTGGCAGAGCCTGCTAGGATTCACCCATATCATGCTGTCAGCTTCTTCCTGGACACACTGCTAGACCCCATTTCTAGCCTCTTTGCATTTGGGTAGGACCACGCAACTAGTTCTCACCCACATGTAGATGAAATGTGTATGATGAAAAGTAGATGAACGTGATATGAGTGTGGCAGTTAGGAGTGGGTCGCCTTCCCCATGGTCTCTCTGTTTGCTGGAGGACAGAGAGGATCCAGTGGGGGACTCAGACCCTAGAAGACAATGGAACTACAACCTGGAACAAGCCTGGGTCCCTGAAGGACTGCATAAAATAGCTCCCTCCTTCCCCCACTACGAAATAAACAACAAATGAACTTTACCTGTATTAAGCCGTGGAGAGTTGTGAGTGTCTGAGTGTCTGTGTGTGTGTGTGCACGTGCACATGTGTGTGCTCAGTCACTTAGTCACGACTGACTCTTTGTGACTCCATAGACTGTAGCCCACCAGGCTCCTCCATCCATCTCACTGAGAATATCCCAGCCAGAACACTGAAGTGGATTGCCGTTCCCTCCTCCAGGGAATCTTCCTGACTCAGGGATCGAACCCAGGTCTCCTGCATTGCCAGGAGGGTTTTTTACCGCTAAGCCACCTGGGAAGCCCCATGGAGAGCTGAATGAGTTCTTATTGCTGGTGTTATTGCTATAGCATTAGTCTGCCCGACTAATCAAATATATGTATACCCATCCTCATCCTTCCTAGTCTGAACACCACTCCCCAAAAGCTCTCAGCTTTCCATCCTTCAGTTTCCATCCCTTGCCCTATGCTCAACCTCCATCTTTATCTTATCTTATAGTCCCTAGTCCAAAGTCATTGAAAGACCAAATCCCACCAACAATTCAATGTTCTACGTAGTACACTTTATCTATGGGCTGCTGCTGCTGCTAAGTCACTTCAGTCGTGTCCAACTCTGTGTGACCCCATAGACGGCAAGAACTCTGGAGTGGGTTGCCATTTCCTTCTCCAATGCATGAAAGTAAAAAGTGAAAGTGAAGTTGCTCAGTCGTGTCCGACTGAGCGACCCCGTGGACTGCAGCCTACCAGGCTCCTCCATCCATGGGATTTTCCAGACAAGAGTACTGGAGTGGGGTGCCATCGCCTTCTCCATTATCTATGGGCAGTGAGGCACAATAGAATGAACATAACTTGGCATTTCTAAGACTCAGATCCAAATCTCTCTATAAATTGCCAGCATTGTGACCTTGGTTGCGTGCCTCTTTCTCTCTGAGACTCAGTGTCCCCATCTGTAAGGTGGGAATATCAGCATCTTCTTCAAACGATTGCTGTGAAGGTTAAAGTAGGTAACGGATGGTAGAGCCTATACAGCCTGACTCACATGAGTCCTTCAAGTGAACCCAAAGCACTTGCCTCATCCCCAAGGGCTACCAAGGCTGGCCAGGCTCCCAGGAGCCAGCCTACAGTGCAGAGGTCTGTGACTAGGTGGGGACAGGTACTCCTGGCCCCAGGCAGGAGAGCATCTGCTCAACCCCCTTCCTGAACCCAAGAAAACAGGACTATAGACCTCTTACTGCTAATATTGCGGCTTCCTTTAAATCACACACTGACAATAACACCAGCAGCACCCATCAAGTACTAATGCTGGTTACAGTCTATGGGATTTATTGTGGTATATATTCCCCAGGAGAAAAATAAGATCCTAGAAGCACATTTCATTTTCACAGCAAGCCTAGGAGGTACTTATTCTACCGATGAAGAAAGCAAAGTTCAGACAGATTTTCAGTAACCTGCTGAAAGTCACATAGCCATTCGGTAGCAAAGCTAGAAATTGACCTGTTCGTACGTTCAATCTTCCTTTGATTTACTCAGCAAATCATTTCTGCTCTCTGCTCTGAGCCAGGCCCTAGGCTGGGCCTGAAGACACAAAGATGCAAGGAGACCAAGTCCTCAAGGTGCTCACAGAAAGAGACCCCCTGACTCATTAGCTACAGTCCCAAGCAGAATGGAGCCTGTGCAATGCTGGTCCCTCTGTGGTCCCCTCCTCCCGTTCTGCTACCTCCCAGAGCTATAGAACCCCAGCAACAGCCCAGAGACGTTTCCTGAGGCCACTGTTTTCCTTGGCTCCGTGGTGGGAGACAATGTGCCCAGCAAGGTGGAAAACAAGACAGGGGAGGGGAAGCAGACCTCACAGCAACCTGTCCCTGTTGCTGGTGGGAGCCTGGGACAGACGGGGCTGCTCTGGTGCGCACCCTCCAGCCCCTCCAGGCCATTGTTCCCGTGTTGTGACAGGGGGTTCAGCTGCGGCCTGCAGACCGGGGGCTTCCTCCCCAGCCCGCCAGCCTGCCGGGCTTGGACAGCTGGAGGAAACGGGCGCTGGGGAGCCAGCTCTCCACTCCAATAACAACAGGCTGCCTGCCCACTGGCGGCCTTGCTGGGGGCCCGGCCTGGAGCCAGAGGCCACCCCACTCCACCCTGCCACTGGCAAAACATGTTTTCTTGTTTTTCAAGGGGGAGGGGGTGCAGGAGGCCCATACCCATCCTGAGTCAACACGGGAGCTGATAAGCACAGACGGGCCTGGCTGCCAGGGTGCCAGCTGGGGTGGTGGAGACAGGAGTAGGGCCAGGGCCAGGCCTACCTGGGAGACCATTCCGGCCAAAAGGCCAGGTTCAGAGTCAGAAGGGAAACAGCAAGGCCCTGGCTGCTCCAGGGATAAAGCTTCCAACCTCAAATCTGTCTTTACTGAAAAGAGAAGACCTCAGGGGCTGCCAGGCTACAAGCATCATCACTGACTTCAGACACATAGTACCCTGACCTTTGTGGGTACAAGTGCCCATCCACCAGTGCCTGCTTCTCGGCCAGCATCTATGCCAGGCCTATTACCAGCATCACTGTTTTCACTCCTCAGAGAACATGAAAAGTGAGGACTGCTGCCCATCACCTTTCTCAGATGAAGAGAATGAGGTTTAGGGTGACACAGCCAAGGCCACATGGTGACTGGTGCATGTTTAGGATCTGAATCTACACTTGCCAGACCAGAAAGTTCATGTCCTTCTGATCACACTCTAGACAGTCCTACAGCCCTTTCTTATTCACAGGGGTCTTTAGCTCACGAGACACTTAACAAGTTTACTGTATTACTTTCTTAGGGCTACAGCGGGAGCTGCTATCAACCTGCCATTTTTATCAGGAAGCTATTAGTGTCTTAGTTTCTATATCCCCCAAAGCAGATCCTGCGTTAAGGATTTGAATGCAAAGTCATTTATTCCGGAGTTCATCCCAGGAAGCTCCTACAAGGGAGGGAAGAAGGAAACGAACTCAGAGTGACTCAAGAAGCTGGGACTGCTATGGGCAGTCGGGTCTCAGTCCTGTTGGAGACTCTGGGACACACACAGGATGGAATCGTGCCCAGAGACACGAGGAAGCTGCAGTATTTACCCACCACTTCCTCCCAGCTCTGGCTGAGAGATAAGGTGCTGCTCCTGGTCCCTTAGCTCTCCAAGCCTTCAGACTGCCCCGTGAGGGTGCTGAGCATGGTCCTGCACCCAGAGAAAGTCCTCAGGCAGAGAAACACAGGCTGGCATGATGGTGTGTGTGGGAACAGTCAGAGTCCAGAGGGCATGAGTGGAGCGGGCACTGACAGCCACTGTAACAGTTAGGAAAACAGGGAGCATCACTCTCATTGTGCAGACATGACCCCTGTCCCCTTCGGCTAAACCATCCCCACATGCTATGCACATGAGAGTTGCGGTCCATAGGCCCCTCTTCAGCTCTAAGAGTCTGATCTCTCATCAAGGGTCACAGCCCCCGCAGCCAACCCCAAAGGACTTGCACCCCGTGAGGATATCTCAAGTCCCACCATCCTCAGCAATGCTGACCCTGCCCAGAGAGAGCCCAGGTCCTTTGATTCCTCCCACTGCCACCTCTGCCTTCCATCTCCACCCACAACTTCCCCCTCCAAAAGGCTGGGCTGGTATTTCTTCTCTTTTGGGGGGAGATGATCTTAATATTACTGTCCAGGAGCCATATAATCAGTCCCCCAATACCCCTCACCTTTTCTCCGATGATGCCCAGGCTCTTGTTCAAAGAAGACCCATGGTGGGCTTCTCACTCGATGCCAGAGTGCCCGTTGCAGACACATACATGAGACTGCAGCCAGCATTCCACTGCACAGATGAGGGAAAGCTCTGAAAGTCACGGGGTTTGTCCACCTTGAGAAATGGGGTATTGCCTGCCATATCGTTAAACAAAGGATGTCCCAGTCATCAGCAACTGCAGCCCTCCAACAGGAGCTGGTGAGCCCTGAGGAAACTCAGGAGGGAGAAGAATCCCTGACTTCTAATAGCCATCAGACTGCAGCCACTCCCCATGGTAAACCCTGAGGACACTCAAGATATGAAAATACAGGATACTGGTCCCAGATAGCTGAGGTGCATATCAAAGAAATAATTTCTGTGAGCCCAGACTCTTGTACCTTCCCTTATATAGAAAAGCACTAGATTCCTTAAGATATTTGGTTTTAATTAACAATATCTTTTGATGATCAGACTATCTGCCCTTTGTTACAAAACTGTATATCCTGACTTCCCCCTTTGCCTCCTCAGAATAGTTCTCTCAGAATTATTTGAGGTGATGCTCCCGGGTTTGAAGTTGTAAAAATTTCCCACAAATAAAACGTAACTCCGAGGAACTTACCCAGTGGTCCAGTGGTTAGAAATCTGCCTTGCAATGCTGGGGACGTGGGTTCCAGCCCTGGTTGGGGAACTAGGATCCCGCGCACCGAGGGGCAATGAAGCCCGTGTGTCACAATGAAGATCCGGGGCAGCCTAAATAAATACACAAAATTTAAAACATGGCTCTCAACTTTTAGGATGTGCATATATTTTTAATTCAGCAAACTTTAACCCAGGACACCCCCTCCTGATTCCGAGTCTTTGGAAAATACAGGGTGAGCATCCTGCCACTTGAGGTCTGCTTTGGCCCCACCATTGGCCCCTACATAGGGGTACACCAAGGTAGGGGGGCTTCCCTGGCGGCTCAGCTGGTAAAGAATCCGCCTGCAGTGCGTGAGACCTGGGTGCGATCCCGGGGTTGGGAAGATTCCCTGGAGAAGGGAATGGCTACCCACTCCAGTATTCTGGCCTGGAGAATCCCATGGACTGTATAATCCGTGGGGTCACAAAGAGTCTGACACAACTGAGCGGCTTTCACTTTTCACAAGTGGTCCACCCCACGTGTGGGCAATAAAGCGGGCATTGTCTGTAGCAAGTTTTAAAATAATAAAACTGGCTAGAACTCAGGCTGCTTTTCGTTTTTGCCACACAGTGGCAATTCTAGAGAATGTTATGGATGAGCTGGCACCCCCCACCAAGGTGGACGGCTCCACCAGCGCCCCCAAGGCACCGGTGCTCAGCGCCACTCCCCTCCCACTCCGTGACTGACAGACGTGATGAGCCAGGCAGGCCTCTCCTTTCCGCTGAAGCGAGGTACTGCCTCAAAACTCTTCCTCCACACGCTACCCTGCGCGATCCTCTTCTCAGCTGGCATCAGTCTGATCCCTGGCACTAAGCTCCCTGGCCCAGACCTTCTCCAAGAAGAGTTCCTCAGACTGTTCTCTGACTAGGGATCTAGCCTGAACCACAGTCGCTCACACCTGACCGGACTCCCACCCCCTCTCTGATTTCACAGTCCTCACTCAGCTTCCCTTATTGTCCTCTGCTCTGTGTTTGCTCTGCTCTCGTCCAGCTGCGCACCCAGGGTCCTGGCCTGAGAATTCATACCCGAAATGCTTGGCCTACGTCTGAGCCTACCTCTCGGCCTACCTCGGCCGGTCTGCCTCTGGGCAGTGATCTCCTGATGCTCACACTGCGCAGGCCCACAGGGAGCGCTGGAAGGTGACGTCTTCACCTGCGCATTGCGTCATGCATGTGCCCTCTGAAAAATCCCCTTAAGGGGGGTCTGGGTTTGACCGTTGATCACTATCCGAAGTTATACGATAGCTGTGCTTAGGTTTAGGGTCTGTCTCCCTCCGCTGGAAAATAAATTTCAAAAGGACAGAAACCTGGTCCATCTTACTCCCCCCTGCGTCCGCTACCTAGAGCAGTGCCTGGGACACGGGAGGCATGCGGAAGCTAGCAGCTGAGTCAGATGAGTTTTCCTCAGCCCACACTTTAGACCCCGCTGGGGTAGCCTCCACCTCCGAGGCCCTTGGGCTCCTCTGCCCCTCTCAGCCACCCCACAGCCCCGCTGTGCCCTGCAGACTCCTCCCTGTGCTCCCACCACCCCTCTCGTTCCCTGAGGTCTGCGTCTGTCCCCAGCGTCTGCTCAACCTGTCAGTAGCCCAAAACTCAGAAGGTAGGAGAGCAGAGTGAGCGCTGGGACCCTGGAAGCAAACAGTCTGATTCTTAACCTCTCCAAAGCCTAGTGTCATTTCATCAACAAAATAGCAAAAGTGGTAATACCCATCTCAGAGGTCGTTACAAGGGTTGAATGGGGAGCTAAATTGTCAGATGTGTATTGAGCCCTCGGTAGCATTTACCATTATTATTACCAAGTTAATAATATGTTTTTTGTTCCTTTTTTGGTTTGGGGTTTCTTTTTACTTTTTCACTTGTTATTTTTTATTGGAGTGCAGTTGCTTTACGATGTGTGTGTATGTAAATATATATATATATTTGTAACATCTTTTCTTTATATATATATGTACAATGGAATACCGGCCATAAAAATAATGAAATAATGCCATTTGCAGCAACACGCATGGACATCGAGATTCTCATATTAAGTTGAAGTAAGTCAGATAAGTACCACATGATATCACTTATATGTTGAATCTAAAATATGATACTGCTGCTGCTGCTGCTAAGTCACTCCAGTCATGTCCGACTCTGTGCGACCCCATAGACAGCAGCCCACCAGGCTCCGTCGTTCCTGGGATTCTCCAGGCAAGAGTACTGGAGTGGGTTGCCATTTCCTTCTCCAATGCATGAAAGTGAAAAGTGAAAGTGAAGTCCCTTAGTCGTATCTGACTCTGTGCGACCCCATGGACTGCAGCCCACCAGGCTCCCCCGTCCATGGGATTTTCCAGGCAAGAGTGCTGGAGTGGGGTGCCATCGCCTTCTCGGAAATCTGAGACAAATGAACTTATCTACAAAGTAGACGCAGACTCACAGACATAGAGAACAGACTTGCGGTTCCCAAGGGATGGGGGGAGGGATGGATGAGGAGTTTGGGATTAGTAGATGTAAACTATTATATAGAGAATGGAAAAACAACAAGGTCCTTCTGTATAGCATGGGAAACTATTTAACATCCTGTGATACAGCAAAATGGAAAACAATATGAGAAAGGATGCATGTGTGTGTATAACTGAATCACTTCAGTTCATCAGAAATTAACACAACATGGTAAATCAACTACATTTTAATACATTTTTTAAAATGAGGCTCAGAGACCCCCACCCCACCCCAGCAATCCGAGGAGGCTCAGCGGTGGGGACTCCAGCTGAGGTGGCCCTGCGGACAGAAGAGCAGGGCAGACGCCGCTGCAGGCTCAGCCCCCTGAACAGACCCTGTAGCGGCCCCCGATCCCTGGGCCACTCTCTGGACCCAAAGTCCTGAGCCTAATGATACATCCCCACCTGAGCTCCCAGAAAGGGCAAGGGAGGACTACCTCGCCAAGGGACACCTCTGTAGTGAGGGATGGGGCTCAGCTTCCTTCCGAGACTCACATGAGATTCCCTCAAAACCAAGAGAGGGGTGCCAGGCAGCCAAAACTCCACAGCAGAGGTCAGCCCGAGGCCTTTGCCTCGAGGAGCTAACAGTGTGGGAGGAGAGGTGAGCCTGACCTTGGAGCGCATCGATTCCCACGTTTCCCGGGTGCTGTCAGTGGAGCTCTCTGAGGATGCGAGTATGAGGAAGGCTCAGCGAGAGGCGCTGGCTAACCCGGTTCCCTCATTTCAGGCCTCTCAGGGCCTCTGATGGAGAAAGCAACGGCACCCCACTCCAGTGCTCTCACCTGGAAAATCCCATGGACGCAGGAGCCTGGTGGGCTGCAGTCCATGCGGTCGCGAAGTCGGACATGACTGAGCGACTTCACTTTCAGTTTTCACTTTCATGCATTGGAGAAGGAAATGGCAACCCACTCCAGTGTTCTTGCCTGGAGAATCCCAGGGGTGGGGGAGCCTGGTGGGCTGCCGTCTATGGGGTCGCACAGAGTCGGACACGACTGAAGCCACTTAGCAGCAGCAGCAGAGCCTTTGACATGCCAGCGTGTGCTGTGAAGGTCCCAGAGGGGAAGACAGCATCAGCTTTCCCCTTGTTTGACCACGCAACCCTTTCCTTGGAGAGTATTCTGCAGGACGGGTATTCTGTTCCTATACCACATTAAGGGAAACTCCGATCTAACTCAACCTTCAGACAGGGAAACTGAGGGGCTTTCCTGGCCTCCCTGAGTCCCCGGCTTCCTGACTGTCCAGCCAGGACTCAGGGAAGGGATCTGTTCCCAGGAAAGGAGCCAAGATGGAGGCAGCGACCTGGGCCAAGACAATTGCTCGGGCCCTCCCCTGGGCCTGGTGCCCGCCGATATGAGCTCACCTCCAGGTGCAGATGAACAATGCATGCTCTCCAGGCCTTCGGGGCCCACCTCCATCTTCAGGAAGCCCCTTCCAGGGAAGGAGGGCCAGTCATGGCAGCCCAAGGCCATTCAGAACTGGGTCCCAGCCGCCTCAGCACCAGAGGGAAGGAGGCAGGACACTTGGCCATTAGCAGGAGCCCAGGGCCTGGCTGAGGAGCAGGTGTGCCGGAGTCCAGGCCCCTAACCTCCTCCCCCACCGCTGCATGGCTGTGTGACCTTGGGAGGGTTAGTTAAATCTCTGAGCCTCAGTTTCTTCAGCTGAAAGAAAATCCACTGAATTACAAATGAGTCCGTAGGACCTCCCTGGACATCCAGTGGTTAGGACTCTGCACTTCCACCGCAGGGAGTGTGGGTTTGACCCTTGGTCTGGGAACTAAGATCCCACACGCTATGAAGCACAGCCAAAAAAAAAAAAAGATTCAGTAAAGTGTGAAGTATTCTTCAGATATGAAGTACTGTTGAAACAAATGTGCTGCTTTTTCTTAATGAGAGACCCTGAAAGAGACTGCAGGTAGGTCATGGCAACTCTGGTGGGGGCGGGGGGCTTCCCCAGAAGGAGGTATCTCCTATTTGGTTATGTTAGGCAAGGCCATGGCCTACCTAGAAACACAGACAGGATAGCATTGACATGAGGTGTTCTTTCGAGAAATATTTCCTGAATGCCACTAGAGTGCCAGGAACTGGGCTCAGAGTTACACGCACACACACTTCACACTGGCTCACACCTTCCATCTCTGCCCTGACAGTCCATGCTGCCCAGAATAAACTTCCCCTCTTAACCTGGGGGATTTCTATTTATCCTGCCAACCTAGGATGAGGGGGTCACCTCCCCAGGGAAATTCTTCCTGGCCTCTCCTCTCTCCAACCTAAGCTGACGCTGCCTCTGTGTTTTCTGTGTGCAGACTCTCATCACTGATCCTCCTGTCCTAGAGGGATCTTACTTGTCTGTACGATTGTCTCCCCCAGTGGACTGTGAATGACTTGAGGGCTATGAGTCTAGTCCAGCACATACAGGTTGAGTGAATGAATGCAACCCAACTTTCAGCTCCTTCTGTTGTGGGAAGCCTGGGGTTTTCCCTCATGCCAATCCTTGAAGCAAGAGTCCACATGCCCTCCCATTTACCCTAAAGAAAATACATTCTGCATAACATCTGATGGCTGGACATTTTGCAAAGAAGACAGACCACACACACACCCCACAGCAAGATCCTCCAAGTAGCCGTCAGACATGCTTATTTCCAGTCTCCTTCCTACGACACCAGGAGTCCTCGATGGTAGCCAGAATGATGTCCCCCTCCCAAGATATCCATGTCCTAATCCCTAAACCCGTGATTACGTCAGGCTACATAGCAAAGGGGAATTAACTTGCAGATGGAATTAAGGTTACTAGTCAGCTGACATTAAGGTGAGGGATTATCCTGAATTATCAAAGGGGTCATAAAAAGCAGACAAAGACGGTACAGGTGAGAGGTTAAAGTGATGTAATATGAGAAGAATTCCAGCTGGCTTTAAAGATGGGAAAAGGAGAAAGGGAGATATGTATCAAAGGAATGGAGGTGGCACCTGGAAGCTGGAAAAGGCAAGGAAGCAGATTCTCCCCCTAGAACCTCCAAAGAAGAATGCAGCCTGAGGACGCCTTGATTTTAGCCCAGCGAGACTAGTTTCAGACTTCTGACTCCCAGGACCACTAGAGCACTCTTGCTTTAGGCCACCAAGTTCGTGGTCATCTGCGTCAGCAGCAACAGGGCACTAATGCATCCCCTTACCATGCCCAGACTCTCCTGTCTCCAGCAGTTCCACTCCGGCCCCAAACTTGCACAGCTCACCCAGCTGAACAAAAGCCCTGCAGTGTGCCCAAATCCACCCTTCTTAAAAGGCTGTGTAGCAACCATCTTTTGTTATACAAGGCATATCCCTCAACAAGCAGGCTCACAGCCTCACAACTAATCAAAACACTCCTTCCAGATTGATACAATATTCTGAGATATTTTCCTGGAAGGAAGTGCCGATATACTGGTTTTCTCCATCTTACAAGTGAAAATAATAATTAGCTAACATCTGGGAGCTCTTGCTACAAGCCAGGCCCTATTTTTAGTGCTACATGTGTTAACACATTTCATCCTCTCAACAACTCACTGAAGCAGGTGCTGGTCTCAGACCCATCTTACAAAGAGTTTAGGAACTTGCCCAAGGTCACACAGCTGAGATTTTAATTCAGATGGTCTGACTCCAGTCTGGGCTCTTAACTTCTGCACATCCTGGCCCCCAGTATGAGAGCAAATGAGTAAATGAGGCAGGTGTGCAAAATGCACATGGAAATGCGTGCGGACGGATGTCTGTGTGTGCCGATGCTAAGAAACCAGGTCTCATGAAGACAGAGGTCCTGTGCTCACGTTTCTCACAGTCTAGCAGAAGGTGGAGACAACTCATCAGCCCAGTGCTCTGAGGGCATCTGCTCAGAGCTCTGGGAGCACAGCGGGAGGGTCCTGATTAGATAGGAGTCAGGGAAGGCTTTCTGGAAGAGGTGGAACTGAGCCAAAATTTGAAGGGTGTGTAGGCAATAGTGGAAGGTGTCAAACGGCATTGGGTCAAAAAGATCCTGAGGCCTGAAAGAGAAATAGAGACAAGATAGAGCCACTGAGGGACCAACGCTGACTGCAAGTAGAGAGGCAGAGAAAGGGGCAGAAAACAGCTGACTGTGTCACGCCTGGCTGTTCCCGGCCCAACCTCCCTCCAGCTCTGGGACAGAAAATAGCCTGGCTGACCCACAGTGTACAAAGCATTTCCTGTGCAGCCCTGGGGACCCCTGAGCTGCACTTTCTCAGGGGTGGGGCTGGTGGGGGTGGGGCAGTGAGGGCAGAGGAGGAGGGGATGTAGTCTCTCGGAGGAGAGTGGCTCAAGATGGGAAACAAGCATGTCCACGTACGTGCCGGGGGTGTGTGTGCAGGAGGGGCCCCTGGGTGTGCGTGATGTGCCTCTCACGCTGTGCACATGGCTGATCCCGGGGTTCATGGGTCTCTGTGATAAATGAAGCCTGGGTGGACACACAGCAGGTCACTGCAGCCACCTCCCGGTCTTAGGTCTGGGGACAAACGGCACTTCTGGAACCTTCTTGAGGACACAAGCCATCTCCTCTGGGAAGCCACCAGCGTCAGTGTTCCTGGAGCAGCTTCCAGGGGATTCTTTATCCTGCCTGCTCCCTTCTCTGGTCAGTGACCTGGTCCCAACTTCTGCTGGGGACTGAGTGATCCAGCCAGAACCCTCCCCAAGGACCCTTCCCAGGGAACAGGAAGAGGGCTGGGGGCAGTCAGGTCTGGCCTCCAGAGCCCAGAACATTTAATGGGGGAAGACACCCTCCCCTTAGGGAGATCCCTAACATCCCCCAGGGCCTTCTACGTGCCTCCTGCCCAGCCCTCCCCCGACCTGCCTCCCTGAGTCCCTGTCCCCACATTTCCCAAGGTAGTTTTTGAGGCTATCTTTAAACCAGCTCTTTCCACCCTGTTTTCATGCAGTTTATTGTTTTACCCGCTCCCCCTGTTAGATTGATTGATTTATTTTTGGCCGTGCTGGGTCTTCACTGCTGCGAGCAGGCTTTATCTTGTTGCAGGGAGTAGGGGCTACTCTTCCTTTCAGCGCGCGGGCTTGTCCTTCGGTAGTTTCTCTTCTTGCAGAGCCCAGGCTCAGTAGTTGTGGCGCACAGGCCCAGTTGCTCTACAGCATGTGGAATCTTCCCGGACCGGGGATTGAACCCTTGTCCCCTGCATCAGCAGGTGGATTCCCATCCACGGCACCACCAGGGAACACCTGGTGTTCATCTAACACCTCCTTGTTAGATGATCTCTCTGATACATGCGATGTCTTTGAATCTAGTACACACATTTTTCCTGTCTGATGGATCTGCTTTCTGAAACGTCCTAGCAGAGACTGAGTGGCCAGCTGCTGGACCGCCACAAAGGAGATTTCTGACCGGGCTTTCATTTTTGGCCGGGTAGACCCACACACTCGTCCAGGTGAAACAAGGGCTTTTAGGACAATCAAAATTATGTTCCTTCGCTCTCCTCCTAAGTCTGAAGTCTCAGCCCATGTCACCTCAAACTCTGACACACCTAACAACCAGCCAGGACCTTTGATTCCACCACACTGGGGCCCAGGAAGCTCACCCCAAAAGACCACAGAACAGCTTCAAGCCTGGAGGCACGCTGACTTCTTCTGACCGGGCGGCCAGACCTTCCTGTCCCTCCCTGGGGCCACTGCCCTGGCTCCCCAGCAGCTGCACAAATGAGAGGTGCTATCATCCACTGCCTCCCGAAAGGAGACCAGTGAACTGCTGGATTAAATAACAGGAAGTAATTTGTGGAGCACCTATCATGTGTCTCCTTTAACGGACACAATTGGTAAAGAACCCGCCTGCCAATGCAGGAGATGACAGAGATGCAGATTTGATCCCTAGGTCAGGAAGATGCCCTGGAGTGGGCAATGGCAACCCACTCCAGTGTTCTTGCCTGGAAAATTCCACGGACAGAGGAGCCTAGTGAACTGCAGTCCATGGGGGCGGGGCAGGGGGTGCAGAGTTGGACATGACTGAGCATGCACTCGTCACGATGAGCCCTCCAAGGGAACTGCTATTCTGCTGAAGAAGGGCTTCCAGGGGAGGCTAAGTCAGGACACATTGGATGGGCATCACCCCTCTCCCCAGCACCCCTTCACAAGAGGTGGGTCAGAATGGGGGCATATATGGGAAGCAGGCTCCTGGACGAAGGGGGCCAGAGCACGATGACCTTCCCCCGGCCCAGCTCCTGGGACTTGGTCAGAATCTCAGGGAGAGAGGAAGAGCGGCTGGCTGTGGGGCTTTCTTTCCCAAGGGATCACGTGAGAGAAAGCTCACAGGCCACACTGCTCTGGGGCCCAGCAGTGATGTGCACGGTCTGGATTTGGGGAGAGGAACCTTCTCCTCACTTCATGGAAATCCCTGTGGATCCAGTTCTGTGAGGACTGACAGAAGTATGGTGCCACCTGGTAGCCAGTCAGCTTGCAAGCTTGAAGGCCCTGAGACAGCATTAGGCAGAGAACAGGGGCTCTTTCAGGGGCTCCACAGCCCTCCTGTGGCTGGAAGGCCAGAACCAGTCATGAGACAACAGACTGGACACGTGCGAGATCTACTAGGGACCCTGAGGAGACAGACGTCTGGGTCCCAGAGATGGGGGACTATGAGGCAGGAAAAGTGGGACATTCAGGCCAGTGTGATTTTGTTTGCAGCCACAGGTTGGTGAGGCCAGGGAAGGCCACATCTCAGGCATGATAGAGATGGGGGTCAGGCTCAGAGAGGGCAAGTTTCTGGTTCCACAGCCACACAGCATCCGGGACACCAGCCAACCTGGGTCACCTCTCACACCCACTTCAACCCCGAGGTCCCATTAATCCTCTTCGTCAGCCCACCCCAGTTCCATTTCTTTTTTGTCTTTTCAAACTATGTATTTATTTGGCACCACCAGATCTCAGTTGTGGCATACGAGACCTTCAGTCTTCATTTCAGCACGTGGGATCTTTAGTTGCGGCATGCAGATCCACCTCCTTGACCAGGGGTTGGACTTGGGCCCTCTGCATTAGGAACACTGAGTCTTAGTCACTGGGCCACCAGAGAAGTCCCCCAGTTCCATTTCTAAAGCCAGCGCATTTCTACTAAGAAACTACTGCAGCAGAGAGGGCTGAGCCCACGTCGCAAACCCTGCCCTGCCCAAGAGGCATCAGCACACCTGTTTCCCCTTAACATCAGCCTCCTCTGAAGACTGGGGCCCCGTCCGCAGGCCCTGCAGAAGCGACCGTGTCTCACCAAACGCTTCTCTTCCCCCAGGCGCCACCTACTAGTCAAGCACCAGTGCGTCTCTTCTCTGGGATTTCTGGATTTGGAAACAAAGGATCAAAGTTGTTGCTGTAACATGTCAGACTTGGGAGCTCTCAGTTGCTCTGTTTTCCTCCATGTGAAGAAACCAGTTTGCCACGAAATAGGCTGGAGCGTGCAAAGAGCGAGACACAGGTACAAAGTGGAGAGCGGGTGCCCTAGGGACCCTCAGGTCTGCCGCTGAAGCAGCTCTGAGAACCATGAGGCTCTTCTTTGCCTGAAAAGCATAAGTTGGATTTTGGTCACTCGCACAAGGCCCTGCCCAACCCCCATGTGCCCTTTCCCCTCCATCGCAGGATGGGCAGGACAACAAGGAGCAGCGCCAGGGAAAAGAAAAGCTGGAAGGGGGAGCGCCAGTGGGGCCGTCCCTTGGGACTTCTCCCAACAATGGCACGGGCAGCACACTGTTCTGGGTCGAGATGTGTCCCCAGATACCTCCAGCCCCTCGCCGGCAGTGAGTCAGGCAGAGGCAAAAACGGATGGTAGGGGCAGTTGCCAGTATCTCTGGAAACCTTCTGATGCCTGGGGACCACATCCCTGACCTAACTTTGCGTGAGCAGGGAGACAGAGCGGAGAGGTCAGATGGGAGATAAGAGAATGCCTTGTTGTATGCTGAGGAGGAAGGGGCTGGCCCTGGGCTTGGGTGGAGAAGGGGCTGGGAGGTGTCTGGCCCATAGAAGTACATTAGATGCTTGTTGTTGTTTAGTTGCTAGGCTGCGTCCGACTCTTTTGCCACCCCATGGGGTGCAGCCTGCCAGGCTCCTCTGTCCACGGAATTTTCCAGGCAAGAACACTGGAGTGGGTTACCATTATCCTTCTCCAGGGGATCTTCCTGAGCCAGGGATCAAGGCTGCATCTCTCGAGTCCCCCACACTGGCAGGCAGATTCTGTACCACTGAGCCACAGGAAAGGGCCCTACTCAAAGCGCTCGAGTCAGCCCTTTCTCTTTCCTTTCCTGCAGGGTGCCCAGCTGTGAAACATGCAATGGGAACAGAATATACTCCGCGTTAGAGCACCCTGCTATCTCCCGAGTCTGAAGACAGCTTGGCCTCCTGTGAGATCCCAGGCCCACTCCTAACCTTAGCACCTGCCAAGCTCCTCTGAACTCTGACTGCTGTGACAGTGGCACCCGCCCAAGGTGGGCAAGCACAGGGGCCCACACCACTGGCCTCCACTGGAGGCAAGCTGGACCTCACGGTTGGTGCAAGCTGCTGGGAAAGGACAGAAAGCCGGGACATGGGCAGAGAGGGTGAGCTCCTCCACAGGCAAGATCCAGCCCAGCACTAATGATTTCAGCCAGTCTGATGTTCAAGGCAGACAGGTTTCAGAACTGGAGTTTCAGGAGATGCATACATTCAGAGCAGGACCCCAGTCCTGCAGCTCAGGAGTACGGAAACCCAGCGCAGCCCCTCTGGGGATGAGGAGACAGTCATTAACGAGGCTAGTTGGGGTGTCAGGAAGCAACGTGAACGGGAAAGTCGCTCAGTCGTGTCCGACTCTTTGCGACTCCATGGACTATACGGTCCATGGAATTCTCCAGCCAGAATACTGGAGTGGGGAGCCTTTCCCTTCTCCAGGGGATCTTCCCAACTCAGGGATCGAACCCAGGTCTCCCATATTACAGGTGGATTCTTCACCAGCTGAGCCACAAGGGAAGCCCAAAGCAGGTCAGGAAGCAAAGCAGGTCTTAAAATGACATCAACTGGGAAGGTGCAGCTGGGGTGAGACGACTAAGATCCAGAGGCCTCAGAGCTGATACTGGAGGCCAGCAAGGCCACGTGAACAGTTAAGTGTCCACATCAAGGACAGGAGACAAAGGGGGAAGAGGGCTAGAGCAGCAGCCTTTGGGGCCAAGAGTCTCATGGCGGGCGTCACTCCCCCAGGTCGAGGCAGTCGGGCTTCGTACACGCATGGGGGCCGCGGAGCACTGCCAGCCAACGCTCAGAAGGGCTCTCTGCTCAAGGCAGGGCTGGAGTGACAGAGACAAGAGGGGCAAGAAGAGAAGGAAAGGCATATCTACCTTACTTCATCCTCACAGAAACCCTGCAAGTCAATGCGATTATCTCCACTAGAGAGACTGAGACTCACACAAGTCTGGTAACTTGCCTAGGGTCACACAGTTAGTTAGGGCCAGAGTCAAGGCTGGAACCCAAGGGTCTGACTCCAGCGTCCACGGTTTTTCCACCTCACCATGTGGCTGAGGAACAAGTGCCCCTTCCTGGCACTGACGGATCAGGGTTGGGAGGGCAAAGCCGTGGGCAGCCAGACGGGGCTCTAACGAGCCTCTTCCTGCGCGAGGTCTGTCCTGTTACAACCTCATTACTTGGCCTGAAGTGCATTTCTAGAACTCAGACACACCCAGACCCACACATAAGGCCAAAGGCACATGGCCAAAGAAAAATTATCTGCTTCTGCGCCTGCCATTAGTGCAGATAATTAACAGCTGATTTGATATTCTTGGCATAAAGGAAGGCAGAGCTCTGCTTTGTTTGGGCTATTAAAATGCCTCTTCACCCCCTCTGCACGGTGATTCGCTCACTCACTGCAGAACCAGACAGCAGGGGCAGAAGTGACCTGGAAGGGAAGGAGATGAGGGTGGAGAGGGCACGAACATTGCCCAGACATCCAAAGTTTGCCAGGTACCAAGCTAAGAACTTCAACAAGTTACGCAAGTAATATGAGTATTCGTGCCCTACAGGAGTTAAGACTGAAGCTCAGAGAGGTGAAGCAACTTGCCCAAAATCACACCTTCGAGGGGGGCAGAGTAGGACTTCAAAGCTCAGGTCTGCCTGATTCCAAGGCCATTTTTTCTCACACTGGCTCTCAGTAGAGATCTAGAAAACCCACCTGCTAACAAAGTGCCTGAACTCCTTTCCAGCTCTCCTGGGCACCACACCTGAAGTCAGGTTTCCGCTACAGTCATCCTTTCTCCCAGAAGTTCAAGTTCCCAGGAGCAAGAGCAGACCCCAGCCCCCAAGCCCATTGTGCACCCGATGACAATGAGAGGCAGGCAGGCGTCCCCTCCTCACCCACCACTTTCCTCCCCACCCCGCGGGGTGCTGCCAGTTCAGCACAATAGAGCATTCTGTGTCCAGGGGCCTCTGCTGGCGGCCCCCTGGCTTCTGTAGCCCCTCCAGACAATGGCAGGGCCCAACAGGCCTGATAACCGGTGACAAATGTATGTGAATGACCAGCTCACAGGAAGTGGCCTTCAATAGTCCGATAGCTTCCTGTATCCTGACATTGTGAAGGCCCACTTCCTGTGCTGTCTCCGAAAATACAGCAAGGCAGGGCTGGGGGCAGGGGCAGAGTCCACCTCCCAGGCCCAGGCTCTATTCAACCCTCTCCCCACCCCCACCCCCATGCCACCAGTCTCACCTGACTCCTGGCCAAAACCCGCTCCAGCCCAGGCACAACAGAGGACCTATTCTTAAAGAGTCTGCAGCCTTCCTCAGTCACCACGGCCCCCCACCCCGCCCCAACCCTGCCCGCCTGCGCCCAATTCCAGGATCCCAGGCCTTCTGCTGGGAAAGGCCTTCCCGCGGCTACTCGCATACCTCGGGTGCACTGTAAACACACTTCCCCTGTCCGCAGGTCACTCGACTCCGAAGGATAACCTTCAATAGGCTATGAATGCCCATTAAGTCCACCCTTCCACCTTATCTCCCCAGAGGGGACAATCACAATTCCTTCAGCTTCCTCCTTGTCCAAAAAAAAAAAAAAAAAGCAAAGCACAGCAAGAGCCAGGGAGGCGGGGATGCCTCCACCCTCATTGAGCTCCAGCGGGACTCAGGAAAAGGCTTTCCCAGGCTTTGCCTCCCCGAGCACTGTGTCCCCTAGAAGGAGCTGGCCAAAGAGATCAAGACCGCCTGCCGACTAGCAGGGCAAGCGTCCGGAGTGTCTTCCATGGGGTCAAGCACAATGCTTAGTGCTCTCCCCCTCGACCGTCTGGTGACAGAGGTAGTAAATCCTCAAGTTAAAGACAACCACTGAAATAAGCCAGACGGAGGAAGACAAATACTGTAGGTTATCACCTATGTACAGAATCTAAAAAATAAAACAAACAGGTGAAAAACAAGAAAACAGATAGGCACTCCCAAACGAGTGGGCAGAGGGAAGTGGGGAGCCAGACAGGGATAGTGGATTAAGAGGTAGCAACTACTGTGTATAAAATAAATAAGCTACAAAGATATGCTGAACAGCACAGGGAACATAGCTAACATTCTATCAGTTCAGTTCAGTCACCTCCGACTCTTCAAGAACCCCTGGACTGCAGCATGCCAGGCTTCCCTGTCCATTGCCAGCTCCTGGAGTTTACTCAAACTTACGTCCATCCAGTCAGTGATGCCATCCAACCATCTCATCCTCTGTCGTCCCCCTCTCCTCCCGCCTTCTATCTTTCCCAGCATCAGGGTCTTTTCCAATGAGTTAGCTCTTCGCATCAGGCAGCCAAAGTATTGGCGTTTCAGCTTCAGCATCAATCCTTTCAGTGAATATTCAGGGCTGATTTCCTTTAGGATGGACTGGTTGGATCTCCTTGCAGGAATATTTTACAGTAACTATAAATGGGTATAATCTTTAAAAAGTGTGAATCACTCTGTTGTACACCTGCAATGTAATATTGGACATCAACTACACTCAACAAAAACAATTTAAAAAATAATAAAGACAAGCACAAGGAGAAGCTAAGTCACTGGCCCAGGGTCACTCAGCTAATGAGAGGCCAAGCCAGACCTCCCCAGCCTTGCTTGGCACCGGGAGATAGGTTTAGATAGAGGAAAGGGGAGGATACCCTTCAACCCCTCCTCTCATACCCACTCTAGGACACCCACCCACCCCTCAGACACTGAAACTCCCCCAACCCCTGGAGAGGGGCAGGGGGCTGCACCTCTGCCCCCAGCAGCCTGCCACTGTGAGCATTGTTCCACAGTTTCAATACCAGGGCACTGAATCAGCCTCGGCCCATTGTGGTCGCTGGTGGGAGGGGGCAGCTGCTGCGGGAAGCGGGAGAGGTCAAGAAGTGACAACCTATTCATCGCCCTCAGCTGCTAGAGACCTGAGAGCCAGCAGCTCAGCCGGCAGGAGCCCCAAGTTCCGTGAGTCCAGGAATCAGGCAGAACAAAGAGGTCTCTGGAGATGGAAGGAAGGAGGGGAGGAAGCCCTCGCCAACTTTCCCACCCTCCACCGTCACAGGGTGAGGGGAGCTTTCCTGGGGGTACAGAACCCAAAGCCACCAGCCCAGGGCATACCTCCCACCGCCTTCTCCACCTGTGACTTAGCCTCTGCGTCTCAGTGTCCTTACCTGGAAGGGATTAAATGAGATATCATGAAGCACCCAGCCCCACGCTCATTTGAGCTCAGGGAGCAAGCAGTTTTTCCTTCTCAACTTTTCTGGGCTTTCTCTGCCTCAGGTTCCCCAGACTAACAAGGTCGACGAGGGTGGTTCCCCACATCCAGCCCTTTGCCGAGAAGCAGGAAACCTCTGCCATCCCAGGACTCGAGGAGTGGGCAGGGCAGGAGGCCGCTGGCAGCCTGGCCAAAAGCACCATCATATCATGCTTGCCTCCAAAGCTGGCTCCTGGACCCTCCGGGAACCCATGGCCACGTGAGACGCAGGGCTGCTGACCCCAGAGGGAGATACCGAGGGCTGAGGAGGGGCAAGGCACCAGCAGAGGCCCTTGCAGTGATCTCTAGTGCACCGAGTGGGGCGGCCTAACAGTGACAAGGATGTGGGCTCCTGGATTTGTCATCTGTGACCAATTCGGAATCCCAGCAAACCTCTGAGCCACTTTCCCCCCACGCTCAGCTTTTCACCAGAGAACACACAGCTTAAGGGGAAAGTCTTCACCAGAATATCAGCTTGAACCAAACCAATCGGGCAGGGAAATCTTCCGGGAAAAAAGAAACAGGAGTGATGCTTGGATTCTCAGTGCTGTGTCTACCCTCCCAACATGGAAGGTCCACAGTTGCAGAGTTCAGCTAAAACCAAGACGGCTGGAGCTGTTCCCTTCCAAGTGCCCCTACAGGGAGATTCAGGGGTTATGGCTGGCCTCTAACAGCTGCCTAGAGGCAGAAGGGTGTCCGGGCTCCGATAAGAAAGGGAAGGATAGGACCCATACCTGTGGCCCAGCCCGCTGACTGCTCCTTCACTCCAGAGATCACAGGGATCGTCAGCTCAGAGGCTTCCGTGAGGGAGCGGAGGAGCCAGCCCCAGCTTCCCCCGAGGACCTGCCCTCAGGAGGCCGGGCACCTGTGTCCAAGGCTCTGGCCGCAGCCACTCTCCCCAGCAGAGATTCCCCCTCTTCTGAGTCGCTACTCTGTCTGTCCTGGTATGGGTTGAATTGTGTCCCCCCAAATTCATACATGGAAGGCCTGACCACTTCCCCCAGCACCCGAGATTGTGGCTGCATCCAGAGACAAAGCCCATCACAAAGTGATTAAGAAACAATGAGGCCATCCGTGGGCCCTAATCTGATCCGATCGGGGTCTTCAGAAAAAGAGGAGATCTGGACGCAGACGCCAGGGGCTCAGGGGCCAAGAGGGACAGCCTTGTGAGGAGGCATCAAGAGCACGGCCTCTGAAGCCAGGGAGAGAGGCCCCAGAGGAGACCTGCCCTGCTGGCCGGCACCGTGACCTTGGACTTTAGGTCTCCAGACTCTGGGAGAACACATTTCTGTTGTTTGAGCCACCTTGTCTGGTATTCTGTTGCAGCAGCTCTAGCAAGCTAAGACACTTCCCCTGCCTCGTTGGGGGATCGAGGAAGGGTCTGGGGGCACTCCTCTCCACTCCCAGCCGAGTCTGACAATGGGTTGGTGCTCCGAGAGCCACGGCAACCCAGGAAGGGCCCCTTCAGCCGAGCCCTAGCCCTTCAGCCGCTCAGAAACCCCATCTGCCTGCAGGCCTATCTGTGAGCCAACCAAGGCAGGGCTGTGTGGGCATCAGGGACCCCCCAGAGCTGGGGGTGGAAGACAGAGGGATGGAAGACTGAGGGATGGGGGCAGGGGAGGCAAACAGCAGGAGGGCAGCATCAGATGGCAGAGCCAAGAGGCCCCGGGGCTGAGGACTGGGGTCCCTCATCATTCCCAGCCCTTTGCCACGGCACTGCCGGAGGCCTCGGTTCCCCTCTCCAGTCAGGCCAGAGACCTGAGTCTTGAAGTGTGGGTATATGCATAGGATGGAAAATTATCACCAATCAGGGACTTCCCTGGGGGTCCAGTGGCTAAGACCCCATGCTCTCAACGCAGGGGGCCTGGGTTCAATCCCTGGTGAGGGAACCAGATCCCACGTGCTGCAATTAAAGATCCCAAGTGCCACAACTAAGACCCAGCACAGCCAAATAAACACATACTTTTTAACTACCACTAATCAAAATAACCAACTTTTCCTAAGTGCTAAGTACACGTAAGTTTCTTGTGCCAAATGCCTTGCGGGTGTTTTCTCTCCCTCCTCACAGCAACCCCGAGGTAAGTAATATGCTAGTCCCGCCTGACACGTGAGGTGGACCACCGAGAAGCAGCTTGGGGAAGGCCACGCAGCTGTCAGTGGCAGTGCTGGGCTGTGAGCCCAAGCAGCCTAACTGCACAGCCGAGTTTCTCAGAGGGGAAAGGGGGCGGGCTGGGATCCGAGCCCATCGAGGTCCCGGCACAGGACGGTGAGGCAGGGGCCAGCCAAGGACAAGGGTTTAGGGACAACAGCAGCGGAACAATCCACCTTGTCATCAACTGACCAAACAAGAGACACAGAGGCCTCCATCTGTGGGAAAGACTGTGACCTCCTACCCTCCCACACGTGGGGAAAACAGCTTGGAGAGCATCAAAGGGGCAGAGCTGCCCCAAAGGTTTATCTTTGGTCTGTGTGCCGGGAAAACCAAACAGGGAAAGGCAGGAGAAGCAGGCTGCAGAGATAAGTCACGCCAGCCGGCAGCAGAGGGGCCGCGGGGGTGCCAGCTCTGCGCCCGGTGCCAGCACACTCTCGAGGGTGTTTCCCTTGGTCAGGTCAGCTGGTGGGCAGACCAGTGGACCCCAGTTTGCTGTGATAACAAGAAGCAAACTGGGAAGGGGAGGGGTGGTGGGGTGGCCGCAAGCCCGGCACTGCCAAGAATTCCCGGTGTTATCTCGGGTGAGCTGCTTCCCGTTCTGGGCCTTGATCCCCTGAGTGAACAGAAGCAGAACTGGGACTCCTCTCCTCTCTCTTTGCGCTCCTTGGGGAGGAGAGGCAAACAAAGAGGGCTTCAGATAAACACCAGACGTTCCAGGCCAGGCCAACCCCTTGATAAAATGAGGATACCCCGGGAGTTCCCTGGCGGTCCAGTGGCTAGGACTCGGCTCTCTCACTCCTGTGGTGCGGGTTCGATCCCTGGTCGGGGAACTGAGATCCTGCATGCCGTGCCACATAGTAAAAGAAAAAAAAAAGAGAGAGAGAAAGAAACCTAAGATTCCACACGGTGCGCAGTGTGGCCAAAAATAAAATGGTTAATTAAGGAAAAAAAAATTGAGGACACCAAAGCCTGTTTCTTCTCTTGTTTCCAAGGCTTCCACCTCACCTATGAGCCTACCCTCCCTTTCCAGGCCACAGCCAGAGGGGAGGCACGAAAGGGAAAACAGAGAGAGAGAGCGCAGAGACACTCCAGAAGCAGTGGTGCCCTCAGGCTCCCAGGTGTTCCCACGCCTTCCCAGCATGTGTTCCTCAGAGTCAACCCAGGGGCTCACAGAGGCTGAGAGTGAGCCCCAGCTGGTAAAGGCATTACAGTTCCTCAGGCTCTGACCCAGGGCCCTGCGGGGGCCTTGGAGGGCTCCCATCCACCCTGCTGAGCTGCTGCACGACTCTGATCACTACTACACGAAGGGTTTCCTGAATGCTTTCCTGAGGACATTGTTCCCCTCTACAGAGTCATCAAGGTCAAATTCATCATGGGCTAGGCTGGTCCAGGTCCTACCCAGTGGGGAAAGCCCGCCCTCTGTCCAAGCCCCACTTCCCCCGGGAAAACTCAGCCAGCGCATTCGCTCCTTTTAGCTCATTACCAGCCTCGGGACGGCAAAGCCGTAGGAAACACGTAGGAAACACGGCTGCCGTGAGCTCAAGACTGCCAGGCAGCGCAGAGCACACACCTGGGGGGCCCGGGGCAGGGAGGGAGGGGAATTCACAACTAGAGACAGACATCTGGGAGCCTCGCTCCGTCTTTCCAAGAGGCTTGTCTCCACAGCCAGCCCTAGGACGTGCTCCATTCCAGAGTCACACTCAGGGGCCTCTGAAGTCATTCAGCGTTTATTGGAAATGCCTCTGTGCAAGGCTTCGTCCCTGCCCTCAAGGAACTCACAGTCTAGGGGAACAGTCGCACAACCAACACAACGCCCTGTGTAAATGCCGCGGGAGCAGAGTGGACCCTGGGCCTGAGAGGCAGTCTCTGCTCAAACTCCTGGGCCGTCCTGGAGTGGAACCGAATTCACCAGGCAGCCCAGGAGGCCCGCTGCGCAGTGCACACAGAGGCCTCAAGATCCGGACGGGCGCAGCACAGTCAGGAGGTGGCACAAGCCAGACTCTGTCCTGGGGATGGTGCAAGGGAGGCGGGGGCAAGACGGTGAAAGGACGTGCGTGGTGCACCCGGGGCTCAGGTGAGAGAAGCCATGGAGGTCTTTAAGGAGTGACCTCATCAGAGATGTGTTTGAGAGAGAAAATGCTGGTAGGAATGAAGAATTTTCAGGAAGAGACCAAAAGTTTAGGCCAGAAGTGATGAGGGCATGGAAGCGAGATGCAGAAAACAGGTGTAGAAGAGAAACCGTGACAGGTGGGCGGGGACGGGGGCGGGCAGGGGGGTCAGAACCCAGCTGAGCAACAAGAGAAAGGAGACGGAACCTACGCCAACACTGGGCGGGTGTTTCACAAACACTCCATCTTCATCCCCGCTGCACAGACGCAGCTTAGGAAAGCTGAAGTGACTTCCCTGGCCACACAACTAGATTACACAGTTAAGCTGCAAACCCACGTCAACGCCTTTAACCATCATACAAATCAAGACACAGAGATACATAGTGAGCTGTTTCGGAGAATGATCTGGAGGCTGGAGGGTGAAATTCACAACTCGAGACAGACATCTGGGCGTCTTCAAGGTAGATCAGCAGGTGGCTGAAGGCACAGGTGAGGCTGAAACTGTCCGGCAAGAAAACAAACATGGATGAAGCTGGAGGAACACTCATACTTAGGAGAACAGGAGGCGGCAATGGCAGAAGAGACAGCTGGAAAAGGAAACCGAGGTGGCGGTGATATCGAGACAGAATTCCACGAAGCATGCCGGACACTGCAAAGCAACAGTATGGCTGGGAGTGGACACCAGATTTGCAGTCATAAAGGCTTTCAGCCAAACTGGCTTCAGCACTGTAGTGGTGGAGGCGGAAAGCAAGCAGCAAGGGTCAAGAGGGATGCAGCCATGGGGCTGAGGAGGCTGGTTCATAAAAAAAAAAGTCACCTTGAAGGTTGCATCTGAAACTATACATGGAGACTGCCCGGCTACATGGTTACATACAATTCTCCCGCTGCGCTAAGCAGTGCAGGCCCGGAACCAAACAGAAGCGGACAGTGGAGCTGGGGGTAGAAGTGGAACGGGGCAGTGGAGAGAGGCGTAAGGACACAAAGGACTTGGACTCTTCCAGAGAGAAGAACTGCCCCTTCTGGGACTCCAGTAAACATGTTTAAAAATATCAAAAATATGTGGAGGACCCATTTGGAATTTTTAAACAAAAAACAAAGCCAAGGTTTATCTCCGCACTAAAAAGGATTTGATAAACAGATAACTAATGTTAACAAACTCAACTCAAAAGGAATAAACAGCTTTTACGTACATACAGAGGATGAGATGGCTGGACGGCATCACCGACTCAATGGACATGAGCTTGAGTGAACTCCGGGAGTTGGTGAGGGACAGGGCGGCCTGGCGTGCTGCGGTCCATGGGGTCGCAAAGAGTCGGACACGACTGAGCGACTGGACTGACTGAAGTACATCAAGGTACCCGTGGGACAGGAAGCAAAATGATACATACTAATTATCAATAATGCCTCTTTACTCTTAAAGCTGATTCCCCCAGGGACTTCTCCTTAGCAGACTTCCGAGAGACTGTTCAGGAAAAGCACAGAGGAGCATTTATGTCTATTCCATTATCAGACTGGCTGCCGTCCGATTCGATAAAAGGAGGGTTTTACCGGCATACAACAGCACGCGCCTGTTTCTGAAGCTCTAAGCTGGCTTCTCACTCTGTTTACACACAGGGAGGACAGCGGCATCCCCATCCTTCTGAGGCCAGCAGGGTGGCGGTCACGCCGCTCTCAAGCCTCCAAACCCAAGGCTCCCTGTTCCAGCCATCCTGAGGGGCCACTCTCAGGTGCTCCCCACACCTCGCTCCCCACTGCTCGCCCCTGACCTTGAGTCAGCGCCGATGTGACTACTACTTGGCAACACAGCCTGCACTCCCCTAGGCAGCCTGGTTCTGGGACAAGGCAGTCCCTCCTGTGAAACACTCCCCAAGAAGCCCTGGACCACCAGACCTATGAGGGCAGGTCCGGGATCACTTTCCCAGCCACAGTTGCTTGCTCTCTCCTCCTGATCCCAGCTCACCAGGACCACAAGGATACACAGAACTCTCTTTCTTGCGAAAAAACTAAAGCAGCCAGCATTTACTGAGCACCTACCTACTGCCGTGGGCTCTGCTAAGAACTTTACGTATGATATCTTAGCTTTGCAACAACCCAGCAAAACTAGGTATTCTTATTCCTGTTTACCAGAAAACGGACACCTGAAACTGAGAAAGGCTACATCACTCAGCTAGCAGTGGAGGCAGTATCACACATTTGCCGAACCCGAGGATCCTCTTTATTTTCACTGTGCCACACGGCCCTGGCTCACCATTCCACAAGTGCCCAGAGACCCGTGCCAGAGGGGGAAACGAAAAGTGAGATAAGACATGAGCAAGCCTCTCTGTTTGAACTGCCTGGTTCCCAAGTGACTCGGGGGAGTCTAATCTCATGGTGTTTCACTCAGTTGACAGCCTCATCAGCCTGGGCCCTGGCAAGCTGACAGGGGTCAGAGGGCCCCCGGCTGGCTTGTCCTGGCAGCTGCCCAGCTGACTTGCGCTAACACAGCAACAGGCACAGGAAAGGCAAGAGAGGGAGTGGAAAAGCCCCAGACACCAGGCCCCTGAGGGCAGAGAAGTGAGCCCTGACATGCTCAGACAGGGCAACGCTGCTCTGACGCCAGCACTGCCCTTCCCTGGTGGCTCAGCTGTAAAGAATCCGCCTGCCACTGTAGGAAACACAGGTTCGATCCCTGGGTTGGGAAGACCACCTGGAGAAGGAAATGGCTACCCACTCCCAACATTCTTGCCTGAAAAATCCCACGGACAAAGGAGCCTGGCAGGATACAGTTCACGGAGCCGCAACAGCAACAAAGCCACCACTATTACCCAGGGTGGGGAGGCAAACCCCAAGGCCATCTACTTACTCGTATGTTTCAGGGAATCAGAAAGTGTGGAAGAAAACCAGTCTGCGCCTTGGTTGGTCCCAGCAAGTCTGGCCTACCTTTGCCAAATCCATGGAAAGCCTGCTGCTTGGGACTTCCCTAGTAGTCTAGTGGTTAAGACTTCCCCTTCCAACACAGGAGTGGGTTCGATCCCTGGTTGGGTGTTAAGATCCCACATGCCTCATGGGCAAAAAAAACAACACATAAAACAGAAGTAATATTGTAACACATTCCAAAAATGACTTTAAAAATGGTTCACATCAAAACAAAAAATAACACCCTGCTGCCTAACATTACCTGGCTGGGCAGAGGCAAGAAAGCAGGCGCTGTCTCAGGGCCCCGCAGCAGCAGAACTCAGCCAGCCTGTGGGAAACAACAGCCAGCTGGGAATATTAATAGACTTGCTACAGGCAGAAATTCAGTGAGAGCAAACCCTCCAAAATAGAATTACTTAAAGGGGGCACAAAGTGAGACTAGAAAAAGGGAGCAACTCGGATTCCCAAGGACAGGGCTTCCTCTGCCAGGCACTGGGAGGAGGCACAGCAGGGCCGGAAGGGTTATTCTGAAACATCTGAAAACCCAAAAACGGCCTCGTCCGTGGGAAGATGTTTTTGGTGTTATTTCTGTTATGTTTTCTGTCCTCCGATGTTTTGCTTAGGCTGATATTAAACTACATATGTGCAGGATGCCCAAAAGTGTTTCAAGGGATCTCATATTTGCCACAGTTGTTAGATGATCACTTAAAAATAAAGCTCTTCTCTCAGATTTCATTAGCACGCGAGGGGCAGCTTGACAGGTGGCAAACTGGCAGCCACTGGGTCATGTGAGCATACTTAGAACTTTTTTTTTTAAATAAACTGTCTACATTTAAAAATCAGAAGTTTCCATGCCCCCCCCAAAAAAAAACCCCACAAAAATCTGAATTTTTAATATCTTTTAGAAAAAATAAAAGATAAAAATCTGGTATCTCTGGCCAAGCAGCACAAACTGGAAGAGGCTGCACAGCCACTGCCCCCTTCAGGCAGGCCCGTGCTTTCCAGCGCCTCATTTAAGACACCTCACTGACCCCTATCGGAGAAGGCAATGGCACCCCACTCCAGTACTCTTGCCTGGAAAATCCCATGGACGGAGGAGCCTGGTGGGATGCTGTCCATGGGGTCGCACAGAGTTGGACACGACTGAAGCGACTTAGCAGCAGCAGCAGCAACTGACCTGAGTGCTACTCCCTTGAAGAGATCCCAGGCTTGGTGGCACTCGGGACTGCCACAGGGGGGCAGCACTGGCCTGCTGATGAGGCCTGCGTCAGCTGATGAGGCCCGTAACCAACCTGACCTTAGCACATCCTTTCAGAACCAGAAACCTCATCCTTATTTCAGGAGCAGATGCTGCTACCCCACGTTCCCCACCAAATTTACTCCCTGAGAAACAACAGCAGTTCATCTCAACATTCCTGCCAGGCTTCGGCGACTGAGGGGGAAGCCACTGACTTGACCTGCCCCCTCCTTCTCTGGCTACCATCCTTTGTATCCCGCTCCCCCCACGCCACAGCCAGAACCTCACCTGTTCAGCTCTACCTTCACTCACCTGTTAACACCATCAGGCCTCAGATCCTGCGGTAAGAAGCAGGGCAAACGCCCTCCCCCTTTTAAGGTAGTTCATTCTTCATCAAACACACTACTTGCCTTTGCTCACTCAGGGTGAAGGTCAACTGACTTCATGAGGCAACAGGTCTGCTCTCTGCTCTCACCCTCTCCAACCTCACGGACAACGTCTTTAGTGGCAGCATCTAGTATAAGCTCCAGCTGCCCTTCAGGTCAGACGTTCAGTTACTATATATTAAGACCCTTAAATTACTCATCCCACTTCATCCAGAATGCCATTTACTGTTCCTACCCCTTTCCTGTATTCCAAAATGCAGGAAAAGGCCTCATATAAGATACTCCTGGCAGTATTTCTGAGTGAACAATCAGAAACAACCCAAATGTCCAGCGATAGGGAAACAGAAAACAAACTATGCTATAGTCCCACTTGATGGGCAACTGAAAACAATTAGGATTATGAAGACCACGTGATGAGATGGAAGAGTAATTCTGATATGAAATACTATGTAAAAAAAGAATATAAAATACGTACAGTAATGATAAGTAACTAAAATCAACTAGCCCAAGAATCAATGAAAATACCAAAATGTTACCTTTTTATCTGTACTAGAGACCTCAGAGTGTGGGTAACCATTTTTCAAACCCCCTACCAAATATTATGTATATATTCTACTTTTTATGTGTGCATGAGTATGAAGTTGGAAAATTTGATGTTAACTGTCAAGCTCCCTAGTCTACTCTAATTTAGACTTTGAAAGTCTATAAGCCTCTTGTTATCATGATAAAAAGGCCCATGGGAACCTGTGCCTCCAGGACTCACCGTCTCCAGGATCCAGTGCAATCACACTAGTAAAACAAAGCTCCAGGGCCCTGAAGTCCTTAGTTAAAGGCCGATGTTATCCTACCTGGAGATGTCTGCACTTACATAACTCCTAAGGAGACCCCAAACATCACCTGGAAGATAGGATTAGATCAAAATGGTTTTCAGACGCCACTTTAATCAAGTTTTGCACTATACAGTAATGGGCTGGGTGGTGAAAGATGGTGATTGTTTTCAAGCTAATTCACCTGCCCCAAGGCAAACAGTCTGGGCTCCCGAGAACAGAAAATGGCGTTCCTTCCCAGGGGAATCCCCTCCCTGAGCTGCCAGGACAGGATTTCGGGGAGAATGAGCACAAAGGACAGGGCAAGCTAGTTAAGAGAGCCAGGTAGATCTGTGAACTCTTGCCAGTGCAAACCAGAACTAGGCATGAGGTACCCCACCACCCCAGTCCCAGCCACTCCCACTTGAGGCCAAACCGCCTCCCCGGACTGACGGCCAGTGTTCACTTGGTAACTCTCCCCCAGTGGTGCACCCAGCGGCGCAGAAGCCCCAGCAGTCGTGGCCACCATCCAGCTGAGGCAGCCTGCAGGCCAGAGCCCTCCCAGGCCTTCCTCCTCACTGGCCCCTCCGCTTCCAGTGCGTCTGCCTCGCCATAGCAGAGCAGCCAGTATATGGGTGGCGGTGGGGGGTGGGAGGGGCCGGAAGCAGCAGTGAAGCGAATCAGACGTGGGTTCTGGGGCTGCGCCGACGTGGCGGCAGGCCCGGCCGTGGCCCGCGGAAGGCCCCACAGGGCCCTGGGTCCTCCATTAGTTCTTCTCCGGGCGGTTTCTGTTCAGGACGGCTTTAGGAGCAAATTCCAGCTTGTCCTTAAGGCTCACCACCTGCGTGTGGTCCTTGCCTAGCAGCTCATCCAGCTTGCGGTCTTCCCGGCGCTCCGAGATGCTCTTCTCCTCCTCCACAGGCTGTGGCTCCTTCCCCCTGATGAACCACTCCAGGTGGTAGCCCACAGCTCCGACCACGAAGGCCACGGGAAAGGTGACATAGGGAGCATAGGTGCGCACCGCGGTCCAAAGCACAGGCCACATGGCATCTGCAGGGGAGCACAAGGCCATTAGGGAGAAGAGCGCCCTCCCCGCCCGAGCATGGACAACCCGCCACGGTGCTCCGCTTACCAGGCGGCCTGGCACGGCGTACTGAGCATCCACCCCATGCGGAGCAACGCAAGAGGGCACCCCGCTTTATGCAACAGTGGGGTCCCTGAAATGATCTAGGCAATGTCAGAAGATCCCACTGTTAGGGAAGAGGACAAGAGTCTATTTTATGGACTACACTCTTTGACAGTTACACAACCATGTATGGCAGTGTTCCCCACAAGAGACCCTCTGAGCCTTACCTAATAAAGCTTCAAGCCTGCTGGTGACCCCAGGCCCTCCCTGCACAGTTTGCCAACATTTCAAGAGTCGATAAGAGCCTTCCTTTGCTCTATACAATTTCTCCATCAGCAGAGCTAGCCACCCCTTCCCCACCACACACAATCCCACCGTGAGTCTCTTGTCCTTTGCCCCATGTAAAGAAAGAGCATATTTAGGCAGCCAAATCCATTACCCAACCAGTCTGGATTTTAGGTAAAGAGATAATGGTTTTTTCCTGTTCTGAACCTGACTTTCCTGACTAGATGAACCTCTACAAATCTGCTGGCCAAACCCCTTTCAAAATACACTCTCTTCAACCAAAGTCATATCCTCATATTTACATAATTAAAAATATCACCAACCCATTACACATTCTCTGGACACACTAGAACTTGAAAATGAAAATTCTATGTTTTTTTCTTTTTTAAAAGAAAAAAAAACACTGTACAGAACTTCCCTGGTGATCCAGTTGTTAAGACTCCATGCTCCCAGTGTGTGGGGCCTGGGTACACTTCCTGGTCAGGGAACTAGATCTCACATGCAGCAACTAAGAGTTCAAATGCCACCAACTAGAGATTCTGCTTGCCACAACTGAGGCAGCGCACAGCCAAATAAACAGCAGTTGATAAAGAATCTGCCTGCCAATGCAGGAGACGGGTTCGATCCCTGGGCCAGGAAGATCTCCTGGAGAAGGAAATGGCAACCCACTCCAGTATTCTTGCGTGAAGAAGTCCATGGACAGAGGAGCCTAGCAGGCTACAGTCCATGGAGTTGCAAAGAGTCAGACACTACTGAGTGACTAACACTTTCACTTTTTTTTTTTTTTTTCATAAAACAAAACACAACACTGCACAAGCCATGGCCCTAGAGTTTCCAGAACTGAAGACAACACCAAAAAAATGTAAAACCACACAAAGTGGGTCATGCTAATGGCCATTCAGTCTCAAATGATTATTGTTAACAATTATCAAGGACTACTCACAATTATCAGAATAGTGATATTCATTCACGTTTATTTATTGCGCACTAAGTGCCAGAGCCTGTGGTAATCTATGTATTCTATCTTCTCTAAAACACATGTCCACTCTGCGATAGATGGCATTACCAGAGGGTTAAGTAACGTGCCCAAAAGTCTCAACTGAAATATCATTCCTTTTGTACCCCTGTAGGTGTTTCCCCAGCTCGGCTGTCTCTGGTCTACCTCACCAAAGATCAGATGACTCTCTCCCTCTCTCTTTGGTTCCAATTCTCTTTGGAGGAATCCCAGCATTTTGTGGACCCAAGATTATAACGGACCATCACCAGGGGAAAAACTGCCAGAGCAGCTCTGAGGTTGTGCTCTGAGTCCCTGTCTGAACACCAGGCACTGTGCCAGACAATTCACACACTAGTCGTCACGTGACCTTCACAGGTGCAGATCGCCTCTATAAGGTAGGAATTACTAGTCCAGATTTTTGTTGAAGGCCACAAAGGCTCAGGAACATAACCTTAACTGGCCCAAGATCACCAGAAATGACAAAGCCACTAATTGGAACCCAGGCCTCTCCATCTTCAACACCTCTGTTCCTTCAGCTGGAAAAACACACTGCAAATAGGCGTATGTGTGTATGAGCACACAGTTCGCTCCACGCAGTCCTGTCCGCCTCTTTGTGACTCCATGGACTGGCTTCTGTCCAAATCCTGGTCTTGAAGAGAGCTTCCTGCAATTCTTCCCTCTCAACTTGGCACTTCACTTCCTAAAAGAGCTTCTCTTTTTGAAAACTCTGAGATTTGTGATACATTCAGACATTTGTGAAATGATAAGGCACCCCTGAAGAATCTCAAACCTAATACGTCTTCATTTTCTTTCCTATCTTGTAAGCAAGTCCTCTGTGAGTAAACACTTTCCCTCAACAGCAACTCTCTGCACAGGTCACCAATTTGTCTTAAAATATATGAAGCATGAGTCCACCGTGTTTTTCTCTCTCATGTGCAGCCCAAGGTCTCCCTCTGTGGTTCACGTTCTAATCGTCCCCAAATAACTTAATCCATTCAACATTTAGAAACACTTTGTGTCGCACACTGGGCTGGCCTACCCGATTTGTGTGCATTTCTCAAAACACTCTGCGGTCCAAAAGGGCAAGGCCAATGTTTGTGCATTCCCACTGTGGTCTATCCATCTCCCATCCTTCCCACCCCATCCGGCATTAAATGCTGAAAAAGTTTGTTGAATGAATGAGCAACTGGCTTGTGTAAAACCACCGCAAAAAAGCCACCGCAGTCATCCAACCACCCGCCCTTAAAAGGCGGCAGGAACACAGCAGGTGCCTCTGCTGATCACAGGAAGCTAGATACTCTGACAAGTCATCCCTAAGGGGTCAAAATGGGAGGCCAAAGTGTCTGGCAAATACCGTGAGGCCTATTTCCAGCCCCGCACGGAGAAGTCTGAGCAGGAAAAGGTCAAATGGGTTGCGGGGAAACCTGCCCTTGTGCCGGGGGTCCTGGAGGCCCAGTGAGATGAGAAACTGCAGTCAGGAGATTTGAGAACCGCTAACAAGGGCAAAGGAGGCCAGACTGGGTGGAAAAATCAATCCTGACCTTCACTGAGACCGGTCCAGGGACGAGAGCGCAAGGAGGTCAGGGTCCAAGGGTCTGCCCTTCGCCCTTCTCTGGGTTCCCTGGGCCCGGCCCCTGTCCCACCTGTCTGAGCTCGTCGGGTCCGTCCTCACCCACGTGCCTAAGACCGAGAAGCCTTGACAGCTAAGTGTTCGCAGGGCGCTCAGACGCTCACACCGAGCCCGGGGAAGAGAGAGGGGCCATCTCTTCTTCTCAGGCCTCGTCAGGGCCAGAGCCAACGCTAGGCATTACCCCTCCCCTAACTCAGAGGTCAAGGCCACGAGGCGTCACCACAGCTACGGGCGGCCCAACAGCAGCTCCGGAAGAGAGACCGCCTGCGGGACGCGTGCTCACCTGCGCGAAAGTCCGCACACCACCGTCCGGACCCCGCCCTCCAGCCGAGCGCCTGGAGCCCAGACACCACCTCTCCCAGCGGCCCGCGGGGCCCAGCCCCGGGACCCGCCCACTGGCGCCGGCTCCCTCGGAGCGCAAGGATTGGCTGAAAGGACTGGGGAAGCTAGGCGCCCGCAACCGGCCGCGCCGAGCTGAGATGCATACAGCGTCCCCTTCCGGATGGGAGGTTTCTCAGTGACGTCACCACGGGCTTTCGGTTGGAGAAAGGAATCAACTGATGTTGACTAGGCGGCTCCTAAGACTTTGGTCTGGACACAGAAAAATAAAAAACATGACCCTTGACCTCAAGAAGGGCTCAGCAGAGTAAAATCTAGAACTCTTAAAAACTATTCCGATCTGGGCTAGCTTTCTAGCCGTGTGACATTGGGAAATGTGTGACATTCAGCCGTGTGACTGAGCCTCCTTTCCCTCTTATGCATAGACGTAATAATACCTATTTCACAGGATGTTGTGAGAGTTGATGAGATAATGTATGCGAAGTGCTCTGCTGGCATATCGCAAGCAGGGAAATAAATGACACTACTGTTAGCATCAGTTCAGTTCGGTCGCTCAGCTGTGTCCGTCTCTTCACGACCCCATGGACCACAGCACAGCAGGCCTCCCTGTCCATCACCAACTCCCAGAGTTTACTCAAATTCATGTCCATTGAGTCCGTGATGCCATCCAGCCATCTCAGCCTCTGTCATCCCCTCCTCCTCCTGCCCCCAGTCCCTCCCAGCATCAGGGTCTTTTCAAATGAGTCAGCTCTTGGCATCAGGTGGCCAAAATAAAGTATCGGAGTTTCAGCTTCAACATCAATCCTTCCAATGAACACTCAGGACTGATCTGCTTTAGGATGGACTGGTTGGATCTCCTTACAGTCCCAAGGGACTCTCAAGAGTCTTCTCCAACACCACAGTTCAAAAGCACCAATATTTCAGCGTTCAGCTTTCTTTATAGTCCAACTCTCACATCCATACGTGACTACTGGAAAAACCATAGCCTTGACGAGAGGGACCTTTGTTGGCAAAGTAATGTCTCTGCTTTTTAACACACTGTCTAGGTTGGTCATAACTTTCCTTCCAAGGAGCAAGTGTCTTCTAATTTCATGGCTGCACTCACCATCTGCAGTGATTTTGGAGCCCAAAAAATAAAGTCAGCCACTGTTTCCACTGTTTCCCCATCTATTTGCCATGAAGTGATGGGACCAGATGCCATGATCTTAGTTTTCTGAATGTTGAGCTTTAAGCCAACTTCTTCATTCTCCTCTCATACAAATAATTAAAATACAGTAACACCTAATTCTTACTTGGCCTGGCACCCCACTCCAGTACTCTTACTTGGCAAATCCCATGGATGGAGGAGCCTGGTAGGCTGCAGTCCATGGGGTCTCGAAGAGTCAGACACAACTGAGCCACTTCACTTTCACTTTTCACTTTCATGCATTGGAGAAGGAAATGGCAACCCACTCCAGTGTTCTTGCCTGGAGAATCCCATGGAGGGGGGAGCCTGGTGGGCTGCTGTCTATGGGGCTGCAGAGAGTCAGACATGACTGAAGCGATTTAGCAGCATAGCTGATTAATGAGGACTTCCCTGGTGGCTCAGACGGTAAAGCATCTGCCTACAATGTGGGAGACCTGGGTTCAATCCCTGGGTCAGGAAGATCTCCTGGAGAAGGAAATGGCAACCCACTCCGGTGTTCTTGCCTGGAGAATCCCAGGGATGGGGGAGCCTGGTGGGCTGCCATCTACGGGGTCGCACAGAGTTGGACGCAACTGAAGTGACTTAGCAGCAGCAGCAGCAACACCTAAGTCTTACTTGGCCCCCCAGGCGCAAGTAGTCACTCCCTCCTCTGTGTCCCCATTGCACCCTGTACAGATGTCTATTTTATAGCATATAGAAGAAGAGAAAAAAAACACACACACCAGAGTGTAGGCTTCATAATACCCCAGCTAGCTCTGCGTCACCACCCGTGTGATGCAGCAATAACACATACTAAACCCCTCCTCTTCCCCCCATAGAGACCACTGTTTCACACCTCCATGCCTTCATTTACACTTTTTCACCTACCTGGAATGCCCTTCCCACCTTTCTTTACCAAAGGAGCTCTGGCTTGTTTTTCAAGCTTAAAGGACACCTTGGTAGGAAGCCTCCTAGATTGCATTATCAGGTTAGATCCCCTTCCTGTACAATCTCAAAGATCTCAGTGCTAAGTTCTGACAATGGAGGAGGAGAAAAAGGAACTGATAAAGAATAAAGAAAGGTGTAGGAACCGGGGACTTCCCTGGTGGTGCCGTGGTCAAGTCTCTGTGCTCCCTATGCAGGGGGCCCAGGTTTGATCCCTGGTCAGGGAACTAGCTCCCACATGCTGTAACTGAAAGAGCCCTGGAGCCACAATGATGCTCAAAGATCCCGTGCTGCAACTAAGACCCAGAACAGCCAAGTAAATAAGTTTTTGAAAAAGAAATGTATAGGAAACCACTATTAGCAGAAAGTCTTCACTAACTGAATATGTAGAGAGAAGAAAGCTATGACAAACCTAGACAGCATATTAAAAAGCAGAGATATCACTTTGCCAACAAAGGTTCATCTAGTCAAAGCTATGGTTTTATCAGTAGTCATGTATGGATGTAAGAGTTGGACCATAAAGAAAGCTGAGTGCTGAAGAATTGATGCTTTTGAACTGTGGTGTGGAAATGACTCTTAAGAGTCCCTTGGACAGCAAGGAGATCAAACCAGTCCATCCCAAAGGAAATCAGTCCTGATATTCATTGGAAGGACTGATGCTGAAGCTGAAACTCCCAATACTTTGGTCACCTGATGCGAAGAACTGACTCATTGGAAAAGACCTTGATGCTGGGAAAGACTGAGGGCAGGAGGAGAAGGGGACGACAGAGGACGAGATGGTTTGATGGCACTGTTGAGTCCATGGACATGAGTTTGAGCAAACTTTGGAAGATAGTGGAGGACAGAGGAACCTGGTGTGCTGAAGTTCAGGGGGCTGCAAAGAGCTGGACATGATTAGTGCTGAACAGCAACAACAGAGAAGAGAACAGAATGGCCTACAATAACTAGCCTTCTGTCAGCCAATTAACATTTTCTAGGCATTGCCAAAGCCCTTCACTCTGTGGATCACAATAATCTATGGAAAATTCTGAAAGAGATGGGAATAACAGACCACCTGATCTGCCTCTTGAGAAACCTATATGCAGGTCAGGAAGCAACAGTTAGAACTGGACATGGAACAACAGACTGGTTCCAAATAGGAAAAGGAGTACGTCAAGGCTGTATATTGTCACCCTGCTTATTTAACTTATATGCAGAGTACATCATGAGAAATGCTGGGCTGGAAGAAGCACAAGCTGGAATCAAGATTGCTGGGAGAAATATCAATAACCTCAGATATGCAGATGACACCACCCTTATGGCAGAAAGTGAAGAGGAGCTAAAAAGCCACTTGATGAAAGTGAAAGTGGAGAGTGAAAAAGTTGGCTTAAAGCTCAACATTCGGAAAATGAAGATCATGGCATCTGGTCCCATCACTCCATGCGAAATAGATGGGGAAACAGTGGAAACAGTATCAGACTTTATTTTTTGAGGCTCCAAAATCACAGCAGATGGTGACTGCAGCCATGAAATTAAAAGACACTTACTCCTTGGAAGAAATGTTATGACCAACCTAGATAGCCAATTAAAAAGCAGAGATATTACTTCGCCAACAAAGATCCATCTAGTCAAGGCTATGGTTTTTCCAGTGGTCATGTATGGATGTGAGAGTTGGACTGTGAAGAAAGCTGAGCACTGAAGAATTAATGCTTCTGAACTGTGGTGTTGGAGAAGACTCTTGAGAGTCCCTTGGACTGCAAGGAGATCCAACCAGTCCATTCTGAAGGAGATCAGCCCTGGGATCTCTTTGGAAGGAACGATGCTAAAGCTGAAACTCCAGCACTTTTCCACCTCATGCGAAGAGTTGACTCATTGGAAAAGACTTTGATGCTGGGAGGGATTGGGGGCAGGAGGAGAAGGGGATGACAGAGGCTGAGATGGCTGGATGGCATCACTGACTCGATGGACGTGGGTCTGAGTGAACTCCGGGAGATGGTGATGGACAGGGAGGCCTGGTGTGCTGCGATTCATGGGGTCGCAAAGAGTCAGACACGACTGAGCGACTGAACTGAACTGAACTGAGGCATTGGAGATGCAAAAATATCTGGGACCATCTTTTCCCTCAGGAGTTGTCTAACGTGGAAGCAGAAGGGTCTAGGAAATGTTGAGAGAGTATGCAAAATGTGATGACAGGAGTGTGCACAAGCAGCACAGAGAAGGGTCCTCAGGAAGAATCAGGGAAGATTCCCCAGAGGAACCTTGAGTCTCAAATGCTGGCGAGCAGTTCTGCTGCCTGAGAACTGAGTGGGGCTCCAGGACACAGACTTAGGAATCAGAGAGCTGTAAATTCAAATGCTGGCCCCGCTGCCTGCTAATTTCAGAAAATCTGTTCACCCATTGTTTAAAAAAAATGACAAAGAAAGTGGTTAAGATTTCACCTTCGGGGATGGGTGCGGGGGTGGTGCCATGTGCACTTTCGATTCCTGATTGGGAGCCAAGATCCCACATGCTCTCAGTCAAAAAATCGGGGGGAAAACCCCAGAAACAACACTGTAACAAATTCAATGAAGACTTTAAAATTGGCCACATCCAAAAAAAAAAACTTAATAAAAATAAAATCCCTGGGTTGGGAAGATCCCTTGGAGAAGGGAAAGGCTACCCACTCCACTACTCTGGCCTGGAGAATTCCATGGACTATATAGTCCATGGAGTCACAAAGATCAGACACGACTGAGCGACTTTTGCACTTTCACACACTTCACTTTCAGCTCCTCCTAAGTGCTTGGTAATTGGTCACCCATGTTTTGCTTTCACTTTATGTTTCCTTTTCACTTTACGTATTCCTCAAATTCAGGCCTCCTTCTTCAGTGTCCTATGTCCATTTATGGCATTATTTAGTAAGCCCAAAACTTGACTGACATTTTCAAGGCCTCTTCATCTTTGCATTAGTCCCCACATCCAGTTTACAGCACCTAGGCCTCCTCAATGTCTCTCAAATTCAACATCATCCCTTACCTGGACCACCTTGGCAACTCCTTCAGTGGTCTCCGTGCCTTCCATTGTCTCCTTCAGTCCATTTCTTTCAAACACTTAAATAAAACCATGAAATCTCCAGCTTACACTCAGGGGTCCCTTCCAGCCACATCTCCTTTATTTCCTCTCCACCCTGTCCTGCCTGTCACCTATCTCAGTCTCTGCTCTTCCCATCATCTACTACACACTTACTGTTCCATGACTTTGCCTAAGTGGGTCTGTTTGCCTGAAATGAATGTCTTCCCTTTTCATCCCTCACTGCAAAACCCATAATTCATCCTGCAAGACCCAGTTCAAAAGGCCTCTCTTGCAGAAAGCTTTCCCAGACTTGCTGGCTATTAGAGGCTCCCTCCTCTGGTCTCTTCAGCCGCCTGGGTGAATAGGCCTCCCTTTGTGCCATAACTTTGTGTTTATGTGACTCGCTAAGCCAGATGGGAGCAACTCAGGACGGGATCTAATCCTTCACATGCCCATGGAGCTCAGCACAACAACCTGGGCCACAACACCCTAAGGAGACTCCCCCCGTCAGCCCCTCCATCAGCCACACACTGGGAGATTTTAGACATCACGTCTGCAGCAGGATGCCTGCACAGTCTCAGATGCTGCCTGTCCTCTGCCATCCATTCCCATATACCTCTTGGCCCCAGCAAGCCTGGCCTAGTTATGCAGACTCATAAAAAGCTGTATAATGTAGAGGGTTAAACTTAGACTTAGCCATTTCCTGGCTTCGTGATTTGGGGTAAGTTGTTGAACCTCTCCAAGCCTCAGTTTTTTCATTTGTAAAATGGAGTTGATAACAACACCTGCCTCATAGGACTGCTCTGAGTATTGTCTAGTTCAAACTTCACCCAGGTCCCCACTTTCGAACCTCAGGATGATAAAGTCACTCAGCCAATGTCTCTCTTGGTAAGTCTTGGGATAAAAGACTTATGAGCAGTTTTAGGTGAAACTTGAGAGAGTCAAACAATTTCAGTGTTCCCAAACCTGGCCAGCATCAGAATCACCTCATTTGTCAAAGACTTATCCAAGGGCAAAGATTCTATTCACTTTGTCTTGCACAGGAGCCCTCTTCACCTCCCAGTGGAGAGAGGACCTCTTGCTTTTCAAGTGGTCTTCCAAACTAGCCTGTAAAATATCTGCTCATGTCACTCTCCTGTTCAAAACCCTTCATGGCTCCCTATGGCCCTCAGGACCCAGGCAAACCTTCCTAAAATTGACTCAAAAGCCCAGCATGATCAAGCCTCTGCACTCCCAATGCCTCTTTCTCCTCCAGGCTTCTGCACAGATGTTCTCTGATCTTGTACATTCTTTACAGCCCTCTTTCAGGGGCTAATACTAGTCATCTCTCCAGCACTCACCCTTATAATGTAACTGCTTGCTTGTTGCTGCTGCTGCTAAGTTGCTTCAGTCGTGTCTGACTCTGTGCGACCCCATAGACGGCAGCCCACCAGGCTCCCCTATCCATGGGATTCTACAGGCAAGAACACTGGAGTGGGTGGCCATTGCCTTCTCCAATGCATGAAAGTGAAAAGTGAAAGTGAAGTCGCTAGTCGTGTCCGACTCTTCGCAACCCCATGGACTACAGCCTACCAGGCTCCACCGTCCATGGGATTTTTCAGGCAAGAGTACTGGAGTGGGGTGCCATCACCTTCTCCGAACTGCTTGTTTACTTACTATTTTTCCCATACAGCTGCTAGCACCATAAGAGTAGAAACTTGTTCAGGGCTATCTTCCCAGTGATGGAAAGGGCCAACCGTGGTTCTTGATAAATACTTGCTGAATAAATGAATGAGAACTAGCTAGTCCAGAGTGACCCAGAAGAGCAGGCAACCCTTTGGGAAGGTTCTTCCTCCTGTCTCAAGGTGACACGTCAGCCTGAGGACTGGCAAGAGGACATGGTGAGCAGGAGCTGCCATCTTTTCCGGGGCTCAAAAGGCTGTAGAGCTAAAAGCTCAGGATTGACATTGGACAGACTTGGGTCTACACTCTTAGCTGTGCCTGTGACTTTGACCTGAACACTTGACCTCTCCTGAGCTTCAGCTTTCTCGTCTGTTAGAAGATTGAGCTACATTCATGTAAAGCACTTACATCTTGCCTGACCCACAGCAAGCATCCACTAAGTGGGGATACCACTTAGCTTCCCAGGAAAGTTCTGTTCTCTCTTTTGTTTCCCATCAATGTGCCCATGCACTGGAGGCATCAGAAAATGTGACGGCACAGAACTGAACAGTTTTCCGGAGCAGAGAGAACACTGGCTTTTTAGGGAAAAGAACACGAATATTTGTTCATATCGAAGAACAGCAGCCCTCACTGTCTACGAAGCACATGCTTCCCTCTGGGGCGGGGTGGAGGTGGGGGTGCGGGGTGAGGAGGGAAGCCCAGGCAACTGGAAGGCATAAAGGAAACCAGATTAACTAGAAGGAGGTGAAAGACTGGCCTCTCCACCCCGACCCCGGCCCCTCTAGGAGGATCTTTCTGTCGCCACCAGGAGGCCAAATCCCCTTTCCCCCAGCTGGCCCACGAAACCCTGCTCTCCCCAGATCAAGATGTTGGCTCGGGCCTCCCCATCTCGCCACCCCGCTCCCTGTCCCGCCACCCGCTCCCCCACGCACGCAAGCATGCGCAGAAGTGGCTTCTTCTGGAGAGAGCAGCTGGCTCAAGTGCAGTTCTGCCGTTTTATTTTTCCTGGGATACTCAAGGGGATGTGGGAACAGCCACAGGTGTGGTGAGGGGAAGCCCCCATCTCCCCTCCCCAGCAGCTGGGGAGGGGAGAGGCCCAGGCGCCCCGGTCCTGGGTTGGTCCAGCCACTGCGGTCTCTGGGCCCGGTGGGCTGAGGGCTCAGGGGAGAGCCCCTGGGAGGGTGCGGCGGGCTCCTAGGCGGGGTTCGGGATTCTTCATAAAAAGCCACGAAGCTTGATTTCCCCACGAAGCCCAGCCCCGCGGGGTGGGGGGGGGGGTGTGGGGTGGGGAGAGGGGGGACGCAGAGCCCAGATGGGGGACCTGGCCCGGCCTGGCCCGTGGGGGGTGGGGTGGGGCAGTAATGGCAGAGATGGTGCCCGTGGGGAGGAGGTGGGGACGAAGCGTCAGACCTCGAGGAGGAGGGGTCCCGGTGGGGGCACAGGGCGGAGAGGCACGGCCCCCAGCCCAGCCCGGGCGCCTTCGCGTGGGGTCAGGAAGGTAAAAAACCCACGAGCGCGTGACGGGCAGGAGGGGCCGGGGCGTGCGGTGCCGGCGGGGCGGGCGCACGGGGCGGCCCGCGTTCACAGTGACCTCGACGCTGGGTGTACAGTACGGGTAGAAAACCGCGGGCCCGGCCCGGGCTGGGCGGGCCGGGCCGGTCACAGCCTGGTCTGGGCCTCGGGGATGTAGATCTCGATGCTGTCGGCGCTCTCGGTGGCCGAGCTGTGGCGGAAGGAGGCGGCGCGCTTGGCCGCCAGGAGCCGCTTGCGCGCTTCCTGCCGCTGCCGGTCCACCGAGTCCAGGGAGCGCTCCTTCACCGGCACACCCCGGCCCCGCGAGGGCTTCTTTGGTATCGGCGGAGGGACCTTCTTCTCCTCCTGCCGGCAGAGGGTCGGCGCTTAGTTTGGGGGCGGGGTCCCGGCCGACTCCCCACCTCGCTCCCCCTCGGCCCCGAGGGGTTCACAGCGCACACCTCTGATCGTGAGCCAGGCTCTCGCGAGCGCGTGCGGGCCCCCCCCCGAAGCCCCAGGGGTGCCTCTTCTGCCAAGGTCAAACTCACATTTTTCATCTTTTAAAAAAAGGTGGACTCGTGCGCCCCCTGGTGAAGCCGTTTTCCACCTCTCGCATCAGAGAGAGGGTTTGCTCCCTCTCTGGAGTGGATGCTCTCCCTCCAGACCCAGGGGGAGCGCAGCTCCCCTGACCGGGGCGAGGCAATGCGGGTCACATTCCAAGCTGCTGGGCCTCATCTCTATGAAGGTCTAGTGAGATGCGGGCTGAAGGTCCCCTCTGTGCCTAGAGCCAAGCTGAGGGCAGCCTGCCATTCTCGCTCCCTCAAACTACAGCTGCAGCCACCAAAGAAAGGGGTTCTTGCAGCTCAGGCAGTGATGAGATGGTTCTTGCCTTGGAACCGAGCAGAGGGCAGTGACCCAGAGGGTGGTCGTAGAGGGTCCCCATCGCCTGTCCAGGGCTGCCTTGGCTGGCCAGGGTCTCTTCTCTTGCCCTCCTCTCCCCTGCCCACACTCTCTGAGGAAGGGCATTTCCCAGGGTCTGGGCTCTTGGCTTGAAGGGACCTCCCCCCACCTTAGGCTCCAGGAGTTTCCAGCTGTTGGCCTTGAGTTGCTGTAGCTCCAGGAACTTGAGGGTCACATCCTCGATAGAGAGCTGCAGGAGGTCCCAGAAACCCGCCAGGTCCTGGAAGGTGGGCACAGGGAACGCAGTGGGGTCCTGCAGTGGAAGGAGTCAAGGGGAAGCAGCCAGTCAGAGAGGCCTGAGCCCCAGCCAGGGCCTGAGAAAGCCCCACCCCACCCTCACTGTCCAGTTCAATCTGGGAGAGTGGAGTGGGGACCGGGAGGCAGGGAGACAAGAAAGAGCCCAGACCTCTCCATCATGGGCACAAACACCTGTCCTCACTTCCAGGCATCCACACACTCTGGTCATCTACCAGGCACACACACCTGGTGGGCTCTATGCCCACGAGCACTCACCATGCTTTGCTGACACAGCCGGAAGAACTGCTGAACCTTTTGGGACAGGAGAAGTTGTGTGCTGCCCACGGCACTGCGGATTTTCTCCAGGACTGGAGAGCAAAAGGAGATGGGGGAGGGGAATAATGCCTCTCCTTCCTCTGCCTCCAGGAAGTCTGCCTGGGATGACTCTGACCCCTCTTGTTATCTGGCACCATACATCTGTCAGTCTCCTCCGGCCCCTCCCTGTCCCATATACTCAAGATACTAACAAGCAATTCCTGCCCCACTTCACCAAGAAGACTGACTCCCCAGACACTGATGTTTCTTGCATCATATGATCTACATTTCTTGACTGGTTATCCTCCTGTGTCCTCTTCCCTTCCATGTCAGAAGACAGGTGGAAATCAGTACCAGTCCAGCCCTACAGCCTTAGCCAGCCAGGCACTAGCTCAGTGACACCTCGCTGGCAGAACTTTGTCACCCGTCGGCATCTGAGTCCTTGGCTCACTGAGAATTACCAAAGAATGAATTACCAAATTACCAAACGTCCCTGACTCATCTTCTAGTCACGATGCTATCAGCTTGGGGGTTCGGTGGTAAACCGTTGTCTCCCCTCACACTGGACCTGCGGGCCCCTCTGGCATGACCATGTCTTCCTGGCTGAGTCTCCTCCCAGGCCACAGACAAGAGCTGACCCACACACCGCCTCCCCCTCTGCCTGAAGTCCTGCTCTCACACCTGGATCAGACCTGGATTCCCAGCCAGCCCAGGTAGGAATAGGGGCTCCTGGAATCTCCATGGTCTTGGGCTGGTGGCTACCGCCTAGAAAGCCCAGCCCTTTCACCCACTCACTTTCCCCAGTCCTAGCTCTGGCCTCCGAAGCTGCTGGCGCTTCCTTCCAGGAGCTCCCGGCGTGCTGCCAGTGGGAGCCACCAAGGCCTGGGGTCACGCTGCCAAACTGTGAGAAAGGCACAGTCGCGCCCAAGGTCCTCTCCTATCCCACCGCATCCCCGGCCACTGCCAGGCAACGGGCCTGGGCGCCCAGAGTCCCCGCACTCACTCTCCTCCGGCAGCTCATAGTCCTCCGCCTCGCGCTCCATCTGCTGGCACCAGTGCTCCAGCTTCTCCACCTCCGCCCTCAGCATCTTGATGAACCACTCGCCATCCCGTGGGCAGGGGGACGTGCGGCCTGAGTCCGGGAGGCTACGTGAGCCGCGCTCCATCCAGGAGTCGCGGCGCCCGGACCCGGGGCCGGGGGTAGGGGCAGGGGCAGGGCCGGGCGACCCATCGGTGGCCGGCGGCTCGTACGGCAGTGGGTAGCCCTCGCGGTAGGCCCACTGGCCCTGCGTGTGGACCGTGCGGAAGACTGAGTAGGTGGGGGCCCGGGGCCCGGGCTGGGGCTCAGAGGCATGCCTCTGGAAGGAGCGTCCGAACTGCAGAGCCTTATCTTCTGTGGCCACTGCGGCCAGGCCAGCCAGGCCCTCCAGCTCCAGGTCAGCCTGCACGCCGGCTGTCACACTGTTGGAGCGTTTGAACCTCGCCCGCCTGGTAAGAGAGGTGGCAGTCATCCCTGCCCCTGCCCAGTCTCACCCCAGCCCTCACCTGCACCCCAGGCCAAAAGGACAAGGAATGAGACAGGAAGCCTACAAAGTGATGGACAGTCATCCACCACCTTTAAACGGATCGGTCCTCACCACGGGTGAGCACATGATATACCTAACTGCTGCACCGGTTCTGGACAGGGGTGATGGTCAAAACATTAAACCACGCATACTCGATGGGCAGAGCAGAGGCTGGCATATACCCATCAGACAAGACACAGCCAAAGTGCTAGGGCGTCATCCTGCAGAAGCTGGGTTGAGGGGTGGACCAGAGGTGCCCCAGGAGGGTCCAGGGTGGTGGCTCTTCGCCACAACCACAGAAGTATCTCAGCATTTTAACACTGTGTCTTTGCTAATTTATACCAGCTGTATGGGTATGTCCTTACCTCTATGGAGAGACAAATCAGCTATGGCCCAGAGAGGCCCACGGTCACCCAGCTGCGAAACAGCAGAGCCAGAATGTGGACCCAGGGCTGCCACGCTCCACAGCCCAAGAACTCCCCACCACACCAGCTGCTAGAACATCAGGAAGAACTGTCTTAGAGCAGCTGGGGGAAGGGCGTTGGGCTGCAGCTGGGAGGACTTCTCCTCTAGGGACCCCATGGCTCAGCACAAAGCCTGGCCAGACAGTCAGCGGGTGCCAAGAGAGCTGAATTAAGCTGCTGACAGGAATGACACAGGGCCTGGAAATTTCTTGTCTTTGAGTTAATAATATGCAAATCATATGCAAAACAGAGTCAGCTGGCCTTGTTCTCCCCTCCCCACCCCCCCAGCTGACTGAGTTCAGTCAGAGTGAGGGCTCTTTTCTATGAAGAAGTCACTTCTCCCGAGGGGCATGAGGTTGGGGGTCAGACAACACTTAAAGAAGTGAGAGTCAGGAGATGCGGGGGTGGCAAGGAGAGATGAATAGAAGTTTGCGGTCTGGAAATTCAAGGAGCAGGTAAGAAAAGCCCATGTGTCCTAAGCCCCCTCCACTCTCACGGTCAGAAGAAAAAGGGGGTTGGGAGCTAGGTTTAGGGGCTCCTCCGCTTCCTGGGAGACTCCCACAACCCCCACAACTTCAGCCTTCCTCTTGCTGCCCAGGCCTTCTTTCCCTGCCTGCTTCCCTCCAGCTGGCGGGCTGCCTGCTGGGAGCCTGTTGCCATAGAAACCAGGCCCGGAAGGATGCGGCAAGACCCAGGAAAGAGAGATGCACTCATGTGCAGTCTCCAACCAGCCCTATGTTCCAACCCCCACCCAGAGAGAGAGAAAACAGGAACATATCCACGTTGCGTCCCACATGGTCTTCACCTTGCCACCTGCCCTGTCTTGCCCTGGTCAAGATTTGCATCATTCTTACCGTGACTACTGGATCAGCCTCCTTTTAGACACAACTGCCTCCACTCAGTATAGCAGAGAAGAGCACAGAACTAGAAGGCAGACCTGAGTTCTAATGCTGGCCTTGAGGCTATGTGCCTTTGGGAAGTCACTCACCTTCCACCTGGACCATCTAGTACATACATATACATATGTGTGTGTGTGTGTGTATAAATACATTATATGGTATATATGAATATATATTACATACAAACACACACACATATATGATATAAAATGATAGGAATGGACCAGTACATTGCCAAGGTACCTCGTTTCTCTAAAATTATACTTTGCAGGTGGGGGATGAGTGTAATTGGCAAGGGAGATTGAGAGGGACAAACTTCCAGCTACAAAATATTATAAATAACTCGCAGGGGTGAAATGTACAGCATGAGTAATATAGTTAGTACTACTGGAGTAACTTTATATGGTGACAGATGGTAACTAGACTTATCGTGATGACCACTGCAATATATATATATATATATATATATATATATATATATACACACACATATACACACATATATATATATAGTGTATGGAAACACTGAATTTTTAAATAAAATAAAATTATAATTTAAAAAATGATATCATATACAATTATACCTATGCATATTTTAGGATCTGGGGCCCAACTTTCCCTCACCAATCCACCCAGGACTAGAATAGTCTTTCTTTCTTTCTTTAATACTTATTTACTTATTTGGCTGTGCTGGGTCTTAGTCAAGGCACAAGGGATCCTTATTCTGAAGTGCAGGATCTTTAGTTGTGGCATGAGAACTCAGTTGCAGCATGTGGGATCTATTAGTAGTTCCCTGACCAGGGATTGAACCTGGACCCCCGGCATGGGGAGTGCAGAGTCTTAGCCACTGGACCACCAGGGAAGTCCCTGGAGTAGTCTTTCTGAAGTTGACCTCTGCCCAGCTCATTGCCCTGCTCAAAACCCTTCCATTGCTCCCCACTGCCACCAAGATAGAGTCCAGGCTTCCTGTGCTGATGTTTACTCTGGATGCAGTTCCCTCTGATCTCATCCAGCTTGCACCCTCTTTGCTCCCCGAGTAGATTCTCGGGGCCCTGACTTTAGCCCCTGTGCTTGCTATTCCCCCACTTGAAAGGGCCTTCCTCCTCCTCACTGCCTGTTGGTTCCTTGCTCAACCATTTCTCCCTCAGCGGTCTTCTTGCACATGGAGGCAGTCCCACTCTTTAGCACTTCCCAGGTGGCTCAGTGGGTAAAGAATCAGCCTGCAGAGCAGAAGACACAGGTTCCATCCCTGGGTCAGGAAAATGCCCTGGAGAAAGGCATGGTAACTCACTTCGGTATTCGTGCCTGGGGAATCCCATGGACAGAGGAGCTTGCTGGGCTGCAGTCCATGGGGTAGCAAGGAGTCAGACAGGCCTGAGCACTCATGCAGGCCGCTTTTGGTTCCATTTCTCTGTTTCTGGTGAGAGTTTCGTGTGTCTAACTGAACTGTTAGGATGTCCTTTGGCTTCCTTTGAATATTTTTGTGCTTTGAGCTCCAGTTAGTCTCTGGCTCCTTCAGTACTCCAGCAATTGCAAACCACTCTGGGAAAGGTGGGACTTGGCCCAGTAAACACATTAGTGAAGATATGCCTCCCCTATTTGCTTTCTTGTTACCCCCACGAAGCATGGACCTGTCCTTTGGTATCACTGGGTCTGTGCCTTTCACTCTCCTCTGAGAGGTCCTGAGAAGATCACTCTGTGTCTTGATGGAAATAGGCCACATAGTCTGGAACTTCAGAAGCCTGAGTGCTCCAGGCTTCATGGTTCTCAAGTCAGTAGCTCAAGGAGCTCTCTCATCGTGTCTACTTGAAGGAAGACCAAAGAAATTGAGGAGCTTATAGGATTACTGGAAACACAATCTTTACCAACACTTCCAGCCAGGAGCCAGAGATTTGCACAGCACAAGCAGGAACTGGTCATCCTTGAGCAAGTGGCACTTAAAACTAGCAGTGTGGGATTTCCCTGGTGGTCCGATGGTTAGGAATCTGCCTGCCAGTGCAGGTGTTTGATCCCTGGTCCAGAAAGATTCCACATGCCGTGGGACAGCTAAGCCCAGGCACCACAACTACTGAGCCCGGGTGCCTAGGACATGTGCTCCGAAGCAAGAGAAGTCACTGCAATGAGAACCCCGGGCACATCAACCAGAGAGTCGCCCCTGCGTGCCGCAGCTAGAGAAAACCTGCTCGCAGCCCAGTGCAGCCAAAAATAAATAAATGATTTTAAAAATAAACAAAACTAGCAATGTGGGATAAGATTACCCAAGAAAAGAGCAATGGAACAAAGATGCAAAGTCCTGGGAACACAGACATTGCAGGGACTGGTAGAGACAGTGTAGCCCCAGATGTGTCTAAGCCAGAGAGGAAAAGGAAGAAAATCAAGAGAAAGTCACCTAAAAGCAGATAGGAGACCAAAAAAAGTGGGGAGTCCCCCAAAAAAGGGTCTCAAGAGGGAATGAGCAGCCAACTGGAAAATGTAACCAACTGAGAATGAAAGGTGTCCACTGACTTGGTAACATGGAAGCCACTTGCGATCAGGGCAAGAGCCAGTTGGATGGAGTATGAGCAAGATGCAGAGGCAGGGGCTGTGAGAAGGAGTGCATGCTTGACTGCTCACTCATGTCCGACTCTTTGCGACCCTATGGACTATAGCCCGCCAGGCTCCTCTGTCCCTGGGATTCCCCAGGCAGGAGGTAGAGAAAACTAGGCGAGACAATGGGCTTCCCCGGTGGCTCAGCGGTAAAGAATCCATCTGCAATTCAGGAGACCCGGTTCCATGCCCAGGTCGGGAAGATCCCTTGGAGAAGGACATGGTAACCCGCTCCAGTATTCTTGCCTGGGAAATCCCATGGACAGAGGAGCCTGGTGGGCTACAATCCATGGGGTCGCAAAGAGTCAGACAGGACTTAGCGACTAAACCACCACCACCACCATCAGGCAAGACAACTCTTCCAAACAGCTTGGTAGAGAAGGGAGGAGGAGAGAAGGCAAAGTACTTTTAAGGAAGGGATAATATGATTATCTGGCAATTATCTCTCAATAGGACTGGGAGGAGGGACATTTTGTTGAGGATGGTTCTCACATGCTATATCCCTAAGGGGCAGGCAGAATAATGGCCCCCCAAAGAAGTCCATGTCCCAATTCCCACAACCTGTGAATATGTTACCTTCCACAGCAAAAAAGACTTTGCAGAAAAGACCACATCAAGGATCTTGAGATCTTGCACTATCCAGTTGTGTACATTCTAGTCAAAAGAGTCCTTATCAGTGAAAGAGGGGAGCAGGAAAGTCAGGATCAGAGAAGGCAATGGGGCAACAGTTTCAAGGCTGGAATGGCATCATGTGAGGACTCTGTCCGCCACTGTTGGCTCTGAAACCAGAAATGGGCTACAAGCCAAGGAATGCAGACAGCCTCTCTAAACTGCGAAAGGTGACAAAATAGATGCTTGCCAGAGACTCCAGAAGGGATCAGTCCTGCCAACACCTTGATTTTAGCCTAGTGAAACCCAGTTCAGACTTCCAACCTCTAGAAATGTAAAATCATAAATATGGAGTATTAGATGCTGCTAAATTTGTGACTATATATCCTATCAGCAACAGGTAACAATGCAATTTGTAAAGAGAAGTCAACTGAAGCTAGAGGAGAGAAAGGCAGTAATCCAAGGACCAGAGATGAGGGGAATAAATAAAAACGAACATCCTCTAAGCAGTTAGCATGTGCTAAAGCACTTTATATGCTTTAATCAATATGCTCAATCATCACATTAGTATCACCCCTACTTACAGGTGAGAAAACTAAGACTTACAGAAGCTTAGTGACTTCCTAAGACCTGATAGTATCAATTTAGGGCAGTCTGTCCACAGTGGCCAACTCTTAAATCGTGACACTCCACTGCCTCCCTAGGACTGAGGGAGAGGGCAGCTTTAACCAGAAAGGCAGATACCTCAACCCCTGAGGCCAGACTGTGGGAGGAGGCAAGGGAAGAGATGCAAGCTAGAGATTGGTCCAGAAGTGGAAAGAGATCCCACCAGATGACCTCAATTGTTACAATAAAATATGCTGGGAGGGGACTTCACTGGTGGCCCAGTGAAGACTCCATACTTTAACTACAGATGGCATGGGTTTGACCCCTGGTCAGGGAACTAAGATCCCACTTGCCGCAAGGCATGGCCAAAAAATAAAATATAAATTAAAAAAATAATAAAGTAAGCAGGGCAGTCGTCTGCTGGAGATTAGGGGCTAAGGAGGCTGGGGGAGGAAATGAGAATGAACAGCTTTTGAGGAGGCAGGCTAGCAGAGTGGTTAAGCATGTATATTTTAGAGCCAGACGGCCTGGGTCCAAAGCCCAGCTCTATGGTTTGTGCCTCAGTTTCCTTATCTGTAAATGAGAATAATAACAGAACTGTTATGATAAATCTAAAAAACTTAACCACACCTGGCCTGCCCATTGCAAATGTTAGCTATTATATGGTAAGGCAGGAAGACTTGTAGCTTGCACTGAAAAGAAAGGGAGGTGAACAAATGAAATAATGGGAGTGTAGCACTGAGAACCCAGCAAGACCATTGTAGTTACTGATTATCATGATTGCTTTTGATCATTTCCATCTGTTCTCCCACAGCACTCTGAATAAAACCTCTTTTATACTCCATATCACACTGCATTATAGTTGCGTATTTGTCTGTCTCCCTTATTAAATTGGGCAGTTCCTCAAATAAACGTTGCTTGAGTGGTAGATTGGTTGGTTGGTTGGTTGGAAGGAAGGATGGCAGAGACTACGAATCATCCTTCAACATCCATTGCTCTTCTCCCTTAATTATAGAATCCCACAGTTTTAAGTTAGACACATGGCCACTTCAAATAAAGATTCTTTTACCAATTCCCCCTGGCAGCCAGGTACAGCATGTGGTTAAGTTGTAGCTGAGGGGATATAAGCAGAAGTAGAATGTGCAACTTTCAGAAACTGTTCCTAAAGGGAAAGGGTATGCCTTTCCTTGTTCCTTCCTCCTCCCTGCTGCCCAGAATGCAGACACGATGACCGGACCCCAAGCAGCCATTTGGGACCATGGGATGGAAGCCAAGGACTGAGGACGGAGGAGCAGTAAGGTAAAAGAAGACTGGGTGCTGCCACTGTGTAGCACCTGCCAGCCCTCAACTGACTCTCTGGACTTCTGGGCACGAGAGAAATAAACTTCTGTCACATTTGAGTCACTGTCATTTAGGGATTTTCTGTAACTCACAGCCAAACCTAATCCTAACTAAAACAGATCCATTTTCAGAGCACTGAAGTGCAGGGCTTATGCCCCTATTTAGTTTTGGATCTGGCAGTATTTGCTGCAGTCTTCACCAACAGCTGCAAACACAGGATAGAAATTGGCTTCAGTTATGAATCACCATTAACTCATAACAATGCCTTTCACAATATTTTCTCCCCAAGCCTTTTAACAAGGTTGAGGAGGCCTTCTCCCCTCAAGTCCTTTTGAATGACAATGCTCACATTCCTGATGCTTCTGGAAGTTGTTATCATGGTTACTTCTGGGAGATGTTTCTACTGTGATTCTCTAAGGGATAACAAAAGGCTCTGGGAAGAAACTGGCTTATCCCAAGAGATGCATTGTCCAAGGAATGCTCAACATTCTAGGAGTTGTCAAGTGGTTTGGCTAGGAGTATTTGGCAGCAGACTGGCAGGGGTGGGAGGGAAAATGGGCCTGGAGATTTCAGCAAGGCTCAGCCATTGTGCCAGCTCCCTCTCTGACAAAGCATCCAAGACCTTAAACATATAATCAATCAGGGATTCCCGGGTCCACCATCCCTAGCCTGGGGGCTGTCTCCCTACCCCCACCCAAGTGGGGCTAGGATGGGAGACTGAGGAAGAATCATGACCATCTTGGAGCTGATGGCAGAGGACTAGAGGTGGTGTCCACCCCCCAGTCTTGTGGCCAGTCAGCAACTCACTGCTTCTGCAGGACTGCTCTTGGAATATAACATCATGAGGATGGATGCATCCTGTTCTTTCAGCACATGCCCTTCACAAGTCCCAGTGCCAGAAATGACCGTGATGCTAAGCAAGGGGTGGACTTCTTGCACAGAGTCCTCCAGGTATCCCTAAGTGGGCATTTGGATCTAAGCAGGGTTGTCAGATAAAATACTACAGGCCTCTCAGTTAAATTTTAATTTCAAATAAATAACAGCTAATTTTTTAGTATATGTCTCAAGTACTCTTTGGGAAATACTTTTACTAAAAATAATTCATTGCTTATCTGATAATCAAATTTAATTGGCTGGTATAGTGTTTTCTACTCATGTTTTTTGTTTTGTTTTGTTTTCGCTAAATTTGAGATTTAAGATAAGATCTTAGTGGGAGAGATCTAGACGTGGAAGCTACAAGGGGATCTCATGATTGGAGAGAGTCGGAAGTAAAAATCACATGGTTTCGATGTTCTCAGAAGGCCCTACGAACATTCTTCTGAGATTCAGCAAGGACATTTGATGCATTCTTTTATCAAGGCCCAGAGTGTGCTGGGTCTGGAAAGACAGGTGCTGTGGGATGCTCTGAGACAGGGCTGGTAACTGTTTCTTAACTATGCTCCCTCCCTCTCTCCCACCACAGAGTCTTAGCACCTGCTGGTCCTTCTGCCGGGAATGCTCAGCTCCCACTTTTTGTTGATTTTTGCTCATCCTTCAGGTCTCCACTCAAATGTCACCTTCTCCGCAACGGGGAGTCCATGCCTGGCCCCCCGATGGGCCCAAGCCCCGTATCACACACTCTCACAGTGCGTGTGCCTCTCCTTCGAGGCTCCTGCGGTGACACTTCTGCATCGCTTAGGAGGTTCTTAGATTAACGCAGCAGCCAGCTTCACAGTGCAGGGTTGCGTCTGGCTGGGTCCCTCTTTGTGTCCTTGGTGCCCAGCACAAAACGTGACACAAATACCAGGGATACAACTAACGCCTGTGGACAAATGAATCTTAGGTGGAGGCATGGTGGAGATGGAACTGAAGGGGCACCCACCCCAACTCCTGTCTATCTCTAAGCCAGGCCACCACTGCTGATGAACAACAGCCAAGACCCACAGGCAACTCTCAGATGTTAAGGGCAGTAAATCTGAATTTTTCACCCAACAGGTTAGCAGAGAACCCCTGCATAGCAGAAAAGGAGAAACTTTTCCTCCCCTGCCATTTTTAAAACCAAAGTACAGAGAGAGAACGAGAGAAATACTGGGACCAGTGAGACAGGAGCAAGGATAAGAGAGTCCAGGAAAATTTGGTGGCAGCGGGTGGGGGGAGCTAAGCCTGGATGCACGCCTAGAAAGGCTGCTGGTACTCATGGCTCACTTTTACGTACCAGTTGGGACATGGTGTGTGGTAAGTGAGACTTCGAGTGCCAGGGACAGAAGGGACAGAAAGGACGGCGCAGGCGCATAACTAAGGATGCCTCCAGCAGACATGCAAGGAACCTGGCCAGAAAGATGCGCCAGATTTCTTCTCTCCCACCTGCCACCCCCTCTGGATTCCCAGTGTGATCACCTGTCCCAAGCAATTCAGTTCCTTAGACACTGATCCAACACCATCTCCCCTCCCCAACCCACCCCTCCAAACCTCCCTGAGCACCTACATGAGGACAAGGAAGACCTCAGTCTCTATCTGTCCCCACCCTTCCTAACTTCACTCCAAATGCTTCCAAAATCAGTCCACTTCTCTATCTGCTGTTCATGGCCTAGTCCAGACGACTGATCGATGTAGTGGACTGAACCAACCACCCCCATTCACACAGAAATACTGGATCGAGCAAAGCCCCAAAGGTGGTTTTGCTACAATGCCAAGCTTGAAAATAGGAAAGAGACAACTTCAAGTATCAGAAACAAAGAAGAGATTCAAAATCTGAGTGGTGAACAGGAATCTAAGCCAAGTGAGCCACAGGAATACGGGCCAGACATATGCTAGAGGCTAGATGGTAATGCTCAGGGAGGATAAAAGGAGACACCCTGAGCCTGTCCATCCTGGGGACCTGGAAGGAGACCCCATGAATAAAGCCAGCAGCCAGAAAAAAAAAAAAAAGGTTGTTTCATTTACAAATGCAGACTAAAAAACTCATGTCATGATTCAGGTATGTGGCCTGGAAGCAGGATGCTGAAAAATCAGAATATCAAGGCTGCTCTGTGTGTGGGTGTGGGGTCTGAATGAGTAGTACCAGTGAAATACAGAAACCTCCAGCTGAGATATTAACTCTAAAACTGGTCCCAAGCTCAAGCAGTACTTCGGCATAAAGGGAATTGAACCCAGGAGGAAGCAGTGGGCAGTAACAAGCAATAGCGAACACATAAATTGTTAAAACATGTTTGTAAATCCAAACTATTAAACCATAAAAGACATAACAACAACTGATTTGGCAGGGTTTTTTAAAGCAGTATAATCAGAATACTAGAAAAACATAACATGGAAAATGGGAACTAAGAAGGAAATTAAAGTGTTTCAAGGTTCTTATTTTGTGCCTATTTCAAGATAGAAATACTGATTTCAGACTCTATTAGAGAAATGTGAAATTAAGTATATTTGTTTGAAATCTGAGGGAAATCACTACTAAAACATATACTTCCAAACCAGTGGAGAGATGGAGGGAACAGCAGAAATAAAGTCACCTTGATCAGTTCAATAGATGGCAGAAAAGTAGGGGAGGATAAAAACAAAGAAAAAGCATGTCCGGAAGAAAATTTTCAAAGAGATGACAGAAATAAGGCCAAATGAATCAGTAATCAAAAATATATAAATGGATTAAATAGGTCTACTAAACTCTAGCCCCATACTGCTTATAAGCAGCATACCTAAAACATGAGGATACAGAGACATGAGGAGACAAAGGATGAAAAAAGATGCAGTGGAAAATTAATCAAAAGAAAGCAGACATGGCAATTAAACCAGGCAAAAGCAACTTCAAGGCAAAAACCAGCAATAAGGATGAAAAGCATCCTATTTAATGATAAAAGGGCCAACCCATCAAGAAGATACAATAATCATAAGCCTGAATACTACTGACTTAAAAAAATACACAATGTAAGAACTGCCAGTTAAGTTTTATTTGGGGCAAAATGAGGACTGCAGCCTGGGAGATACAACCTCAAACAGCTTTGAGAAACTGCTCTAGAGAGGTAAGGGGGAAGGATAGTATACACGTGATTTTGGTAAAGGGGGAGTACGTGCAATCAAGCACATTCTTTTGTAGAAAGTTTCTGCTGAGAAACAATTGTCACCATGAAGGATTTTAGTGCTTTTCTAGATATGATGAGATACAAGAATTGGGCTCATAGAAACAGCTCCTGAGAATATCTGACTATCTGAAGATCTGTCCTGCCGGCTTTCCCGCAGAATGCCTCATTTCTGCTCTCCACCCTGAGCTCCTTCATGGGTGTCGGAGGCGCTGTTGCAGCAACAGCATGTGATGTAATCCTCGCAGAGGGGGATGGCAAGCACCCACGGCAAGTGCCAATTTGTGGTCGACAATACTAAATAGCGTTCTTTCAAATTAAAGAAAATGATTAATGAAATTCCCAGGGGAAACAGCACATGCATAATCATGGCAAGACATTTTTAACACACCTGTCTCATAACTGTTAAACATCCAAAACACAAAGGTAAACATTTGAAAATGTAATTTATAAGTCTGACTACATATACTTATGTGATGAAGAAGCCCTGACAAATTCTAAGGAATAAATATCATACAGAATGCATTCTATAACCACAGTGTAGCAAATCTAGAAATTGAGAATGAAAAGGAGCCCTGCACACACACACACACACACACACAAATACATTTGGAAATCTTTAAAAAATTCTTCTAAATAATTTACAAGTTAAAAAAGAAATTATGATGAAAGTCACAAACTAGTTAGAGCTGAACAATGAAAGCATCCCAAAACTGATGAGCTACAGATACAGCAATGTAGTTAGAAGCGAATGGATAGCCTTAAAAACACATTAGAAAATAAGAAATAGTGTTCGAGAGGCTGAAAATAAACAAACATGGTAAAAGAAAGAAAATAATAACACAAAAGTAGTAGTTTCGAAAGGAAATATTAAAGGTAAAAGAGAAACAACAGAGACACTTATCCAAACCAAAAGCTAGGGGTTTTTTTAAGACTAATAAAGGACAATTTTTTAAAATATATTAAAAATAATAGAATATACAAACTTTGGGCAAAATGAGTCAAGAAAGAGAGGTAGGGTATAAATATGTGGTATTAGGATTAAAAATGAGGCACAGCTTATAAATATGTTAAAATTTTATAAAATTATAATACTATCAGAATATTTATACCAAAAATTTTGAAAACTATAAATTTTTGTTATATGGCCCATGTTTTAGAAATACATGCGTCACCAAAATTGACTCAAGAAGAAAAATAAAACCAGAATAGATCAATAACCGCTAAAGAAACTGAAGCTGTAGTTTGAAGTTTCTCCTACCCTAGAGAGGCATCAGGCCCAGACAGCTTTATAGGCAGCCTTTACCAAAACTTGAAGGAAGAGATAACCCTTATTTTACACAAATTGTTTCAAAGAACAGAAACACAGAGAACACTACCAAGCTCATTTTCAGAGTCGAGCATAACCTTAATGCCTGAACTAAATAACAACAATCAAAACAAAATTGTAGGCCAATATCATTTATGAACATACATATAAAAATTTTAAAGTAACAGCTATTCAAAAATCCAGCAATGTCTATGAAAATAATACCACAAGACTGTGACAAAAACTGTTAAGAGTTCCATTACTCATTCCATATACTCATACTTCCATATACTCATTCCATATACTCATTTTCTCTTTGTCTGCAGCAATAAGAACCCTAATTTTCAGCTCTGCTCATTGCACTTTGCTTCCCAGTAAAAGACTATTCCACAGCCAACCTTGCAGCCAGATGCCACCATGGAATGAAGCTTTAGCCAATGTGATGCGTGAAAGTGCTGTCTGTAACTTTTAGGAACTCTCTTAAAAAGGAGGGACTGCATCCTCCTCCTCTCTTCCTCCTTGGTACAGCTCAGAATGCAGACAGGAGAGCTAGGGTTTAATCATCAGCTTCTTGGATATGAGTGCTATACAAAGGGTGGAAGATCAGCAAGATAAGCGGAGTCTGGGGTCCTGACACTGAACTTCTACATCCAGGCTTTTTATTTGTTTGTGTGCATGCTAAGTCACTTCAGTCATATCCAACTCTTTGTGACCCCATGGACTGTAGCCTGCCAGGCTCATCTATCCATGGGATTCTCCAGGCAAGAATACTGGAGTAGGTTGCCATGCCCTTCTCCAAGGCATCTTTCCAACCCAGGGATGGAACCTGCATCTTCCTGCAGCTTTAGTGAGAGAGAAATATACTGAAGACACTACTGAGTCCCTGTCTGCTGAAAGTGAAAGTCGCTCAGTCATGTCTGACTCTTTGCTACCCCATGAACTATATAGTCCATGGAATTCTCCAGGCCAGAATACTGGAGTGGGTAGCCTTTCCCTTCTCCAAGGGATCTTCCCAACCCAGGGATCAAACTCAGGTCTCCCGCATTGCGGGCGGATTCTTTACCAGCTGAGCCACAAGGGAAGCCCAAGAACACTGGAGTGAGTAGGCCCTGTTTAGCCAAACTTAATCCAAATTGATAACGGGATCCATTGAGGTTTAACCCAGGAATGAAGGAATGGGTCAACATGGAAAATCTATCGATATAATTCAGCACATTACAGATGAAAGGAGAAAATTTAGGATCATATCTCAGTAGATTCTGGAAAAGCACTCAATAAAATTCCACTCTCATTTTTTATTGAAAAATAAAAACTCTTAGCCAGCTAGAAATAGAAAGGAATTTCCTTAACTGGTAAACGATTTCCATCAAAATCTGCAGCCAACATCATCATACATCTAAGTGGGACTTAGAAGATATTCACTAATATCAGGAATGACACAAGAATGCTACACTCAACAGTGAACTAGAAGTCCTAGTTGATGCACTAGTACAAGAAAAAGAGATTTTACTTTTATCTATTTATTTACTTATTTGACTGTGCCATGCAGCTTGTGGGATCCTAGTTCGCTGGCCACGGATTGAACCCACACCCTCAGCAGTGGAAATGTGGAGTCCTAACCATTTGACAGCCAGGGAATTCCAAGGAATTTTTAAAATATAGATTTAAAAGAATATTCTCATTTGCAGAACTGACTACATTAAAAAAAAATCATGATTTTCAGACAAACGTTGGGTCTTAATAAGACAGAGCAGCAAGATTGCTGAATACAAAATCAACATGTAAAACCTAATAGTGTTCCCGTACATTGGTAGTACCCAAGGATACATCTAACAGGGAAAAAAGATCCCCAACTTGAGATTGTCCACAATGCCTTCCTTCTGGATCATGAAAAAATCCTGCTTCCTAGCTTCCCCATGTCTGCCCTTACTTCCCTCAAATTAATTCTTCACTCAGCAGCTAGTGATCTTTTGTAAACATAAATTAGATCATACCACACCCCTTCTTTAACCTTTCAAAGGCCACTCATTAGTTAGAATTAAATTCCAAGGGGAGTTTAGGGAAGAATGGATACATGTATATGCATGGCTGAGGCCCTTTGCTATCCACCTGAAACTATCACAATACTGTTAATCCAGCTATCCAAGTGTCCAAGTGTTAGTCACTCAGTCGTGTCTGACTCTTTGCGATCCCGTCAGGCCCCTCTGTTCACAGAATTCTCCAGGCAAGAATACTGGAGTGGGTAGCCATTCCCCTTGTCACGGGATCTTTCCAACCCAGGGATCGAACCTGGGTCTCCTGCATTGCAGGTGGATTCTTTACCGTCTAAGCTACTGTACTCAAATATAAAATAAAAAGGTTTTTTAAAAAAGAATTAAATTCCAGTTCTTTATCATGCCCATGCTCTACATGACCCGGCCCCATCTATTCTCCGGTCCACTGCCTCAGAACCACCCCATCCTGTTCCACACCAGCCATATGAACCTCTTTCAGTTCCTGAAGCATGTCCCTCTTTCCTCTTCCAGTGCTGCCACACAGTGCTATTCCCTCTTTCTGGGATGCTTCCCGCAAGCCCACCCGCCTCTCGCCCACTATCACCTGAATGTTGCCAGTCAGCCCGCAAGTCTCAGCTTGAATGTCACCTGCTTAATCTGAATAAAGTCCCTTCTCTCTTAGCGCCTGCTTTTTTCTTTCACATGACCACTGTAATGTGCAATAATATCCCATTACTTGTTATACCATAGTGTGTAATCATATTTTTACGCATGCATTGTTTTCTTTTTAAACTTTATTTAATGTATTTATTCATTGGCTGAACCACACAGCCTGTGGGATCTCAGTTCCCTGACAGGGATCAAACCCACACCCCCTGCATTGGAAGCAGTTTTAACCACTAGACCTCCAAGGAAATCCCACTCATGGATTGTTTCTTCATTGCCTTGATTCCCTTCGAGGCCATAACTCCTATGAGGGCAAAAGTCATGTCTTTCATGCTTCCCAGAGCGTTTAACAGAAGCTGTCATATAACAGATGCTTAAGAAGTATTTTCTAAATGAGTCAATCCGGGAATGAATGACAGAGTTTGCTGATTTAGCTCAAGTCTCAGCAGCATGCCTGCTATACTCTTCCCAGGATTCAGGTTTGTGTGGAGGAATGGGGGTCTGTCTGGATGAGGGACCAAGAAGCCTCATCAAGAGGCAAATGGGGCCTCTTGGGCTTGGTTGATGGTCCATGGTTCAGCATTAGAGTTGGCAGCAGGGTTCTGAATACAGAGCTGCACCTAGCCATGACTCCTACCCCACCTCTCAAGAACTCAAGTCACGGACTTGCAGGATTCGGTTTGCCATGAAGTACAACTTTTCTGAGCTCTTTATGGTATATTAAGAATTCAAAGGGAACCTTCCTGGTGGTCCAGTGGCTAAAGACTCCACACTCCCAATGCAGGGGGCCTGGGTTCGATCCTTGGTCAGGAACTAGATCCTACATGCTGTAACTAAGACCCAGTGAAGGTAAATAAACAAAGAGAATTTGGAGGACAGGAGCTTTCAGGAATAATGGGGGCAACAAGGGTGTCTTTTTGCTGTCCTCGATAGAGACGTTCACAGCCTTAAGAGCATTTGGAGCTGCAGGGAGCTAACATGAAGAGGAGGAAAATGGTGCATCCCCACAGGAACCTCAAGAAGTCTTGATCACACACGCACAAGATACTCCCAGGGGTTCCCAGAAATAGCTGGGGGAATTTAGGGAAGGTCTAAAAGCCCAGAAACAGCTGCTAGGGACTGCTACGGGCACTCTAGTTTTACTCCTTCAGGGGGTACGGCCTGGGCCACACAGATTACCAGGAAACTCTTACTGCCAGCCCTAGGCAGGTTCCCAGACACCACACTTAGGGCCACTGGCCTGGGAGCAGGGCAGCCCAGAAGGCAGATGGGCCACTGTGGCACTGCTACCTGGTCATAAGGGAAAGAAAGCATCTTCCACAGGAACCCAACAACAGAGGGATTCCTTCCAGTGTTCCCTCCAGAGCTCTCAGTGCTAATTTTTCAGTTGGAAATTAAGAAAACAATCTTTCTGAGGCCATCTCATGCCAGAGAGTGGCTGTTGATTTCTTGGGTACAACACAGACTCAAGCATATAATAGGTACCCCCGACTGGTTAAATGCTTGTGTGAGCCAAATGAGGAGGAGTGTTATATCGACCAGGGGTCCCTGAGAGGCAATCTTCATGTTTATTTGTTTCTTTTTGAGCTCACTTACTTGTACACCACAGGAAGTCAGCAGGGACTAGAAAAATCCTGTGATCCTCTGTAAAGCACAACTGCTGGAGGCCTACTCTGCACCCACCTGCTACTGCTCCCTACCACCCCCTTCCCTGGACCTCTGTATATCTCCTGTCCACTGCTCAGCACCTGGGACAGGCACTGGAACTAAGAGAATTCACTTTAGATCTGATGACTGCCCGGGGTGGGGCATCTCTGTGAAGAACCTCTGTGGCTGCTCTGACGCCTCCCCAATTAAAGGGCTTGTTCCCCAGGACCAGGAGGAAAGGGTTACAGGGAGACCAGGCCTTTGAGGTCCTGATGCAGCCTCTCTCCTCTTCTCCCCCTGCCCACAAGGCCTGAGATATCCCCACTGGGACCTACCTCTTGTCTTCTTCCACCTGTACACCGATGGAATGGAACTCTCTTCGACTCCTATTCTCTGTGTCTGAGTCCGAGATAGTCTCCACCTGGTGGCAAGGTTGGGGAGTCAGTAGGCAGGGCTAGACCAAGGCCCTTAAGTTTGAGGGCCAAGGGAAAAGGGCAAGCGATGCCTGAGCCTCAAGCCAGAGGGCAGATCCTGCAAATATGACCTGGCTGAACAGGACGGCAGACCCAGGAGGTTAGATGCATTAAGGTTACAACTTCTGGGCACTGCTCTCCGCTTGCCAGGGGTGATGGTGCCAGGATGAGGGATAACGATGTGGGCCCGGCTGTTTGAAGCAGCAACCCCACCCCACGCCCCGTCGATGATCATTCTAAGAGCAAGCAAGGAAAAGGTCTGTGTATCCAGAAGGCCTCACTGACCCTCTCAACCCATTCTCAACATGGCCAAGGCCATACAGAATCCATGGTGTTAAAAATTTAAGCAACCAAGAAAACGCAAAGTTTTGTTGGCGCCTCCTCCTGCCATACCTGAACCCCGATGGACGGCCGCCACTTCCGCTGCCGCGCCAGGCTCCGCAGCTCCTCCCTGCCAGGAATGGTCTTGATGATGAGTGTGGGGGGCTTGGGGCTGGCCCGGGGTGGCACCGGCGCCAACTCCAGGGTGCGCGCGCCCATGGCCGGGCCGTCCAGCCCGTCCGCGGAGCTGCAGCGCCGGGCTGGACCCTCCGCCGCGGTGAAGCTCTCGTGGGCGGAGTCGGTGCTGCTCTGGGCGGTGATGGAGATGCGGGGCGGGGCCTGGCTTCCCGGCGGGATGGGGGGCGGGGCCTTTCTGAAGTTGAAGGCTGAGGCCAGGGAACCCAGAGACACAGCCGATGAGAAACGCCGTCCCAGTAAGTCTGTAGCCGACCACCCCCCACACCCACGCGGTAGCACAGGACCCAGCAGCCACGCCTAACCCATGTGCCGCTACGTAAAGAACCACGGATCATTCCTTCACTGGCCCAGAGAGGCGAGCGAACCGCCCAAAGTCGAGCAGCACGGCCGCAACCAGGGCCGGAGCTGGAACCCAGATCACTCTCCAACCTAGGGCTGGACCAGGGGCAGAGAGGGCATACTCACAGGAGCCGGGCCTCCCTGAGACAGAGGCAGGGGCAGCAAGGAGGGGCAGGCAGTCGTCGTCTTGAGAGCAGCCAGCCTGGATGGCCCGGAGGTAGCTGTGGCTCCGCATGCGGAAACAGCCGGGCAGATCCAAAGCGTCCACGGCCTGGGACTCCAGTTCCCCAAATACGGACCCGCACATGGCCTCCAGCTGCTGGTTCAGCTCCTCGCTGAGCTGGGTGCAGGGACCAGAGGACAGTTACCGTGGTGCTCGAATGGGGGCGTGTCTGAGGCACTTTGCCTTAGGAACATCTCCAGTTCTGCAGAGGCTGGGGTCTCAGTGTGAGACTTCCGCATTTGGACTAAAAGAAACCCCCAGCCCATGCAGAGAAAGATGGAGGCACCTCTGCCCTGTGCCGGTCCCGGGGCCTGCTTTGGGATCAACCTTGGTGTCTAATCTTTCCTCTAAATACTCCTCCCTCTGCCCCAGCTATACCTCTCCCAGGCGGCGCCATCTTCCTCTCCACCTGATCCCATCCCCTCACGTTCTCTCACCTGACCCCTGGGGGAGAGGACAAGGGAGCTGACAGCCAAGTATGGGGGGTGGGTACTGCAGGGAAGAACAACTGTTACTATTTACGACCTGAAAAAGTGAAAGTCGCTCAGTCTTGTCCAACTCTTTGCGACTCCAAGGACTACAGTCCACCAGGCTCCTCTGTCCATGGAATTGTCCAGGCAAGAATACTGGAGTGGGTTGCCATTTCCTTCTCCAGGGGATCTTCCCCAACCAGGGACTGAACTCAGTTCTCCTGCATTGCAGGCAGGTTCTTTACTGTCTGAGCCACCAGAGAAGCCCATTTATGACCTACTGCATTACAAAAATGATCGAAAGCAACCTATAGAGATATAATCATGTGGAAGGAAGGAAATTAATGAGTACATATGGAGCAAAAATTATCACCCTTGTAGTGTTTCAAGCCCTCCCCCACCTTCTGCCCACTAACTAAGGAGGGACTCAGCCTGGTTCAGCCTGCAGGTTCCTACCCTGCCCTCCTCCTCTGAGGGAAGTTCAGTCATTGAGGATCAAGATTCTTATTTTTGGTTTTGATAGTTTGTGATGCAGAATCATTTTGTGATGTGTTAAAAAAGAATTTCAGCAACTAAGGAAAAGCAAAACAAGAATTTTGTTCATGGAACCATGCGTAACACTGCACTAAGACTAAATACACCAGAGGCTGTTGTTTCATTTGTTTTGAATGAGAAAACTGGCAAAAAGAAAATATAAAGGTACGGAAGAAGGTGGGTTAGTGGTAAACTCAACACTCAGGGAACAGGATGGTTGCATCTTTGACCCTGAGCTTCAGAACAGCCAACGCTTTGAGTATAGGCTGTGGGTTGTCTGCAAGGGCTATGTTGTAAGACTCAGCTGGACTCAAATGCTGGCTCTGCTACTTCCTAGCAGTGTGGCCTGAGAAAGTCATTTAAAGTTTTGGGGCCCCAGTTTAATCACCAGTCAAATAGGAAAGATAATGGTACCATACTCGTAGGGCTATTTAGGGAACTCAAAGAAAAACATGGGAGGCACTTGGTGCAGGTAAGCCCTCCATCTGTGCCATGTGATGGTGTCAGGGCCTGCCTGGCAAACACAGGCCACCACTCATGACAACGGTCACTGAGTCCCAGAGAAATTCCCCCATGGGTGATTATGCAGAGGCCACTGGATGAAGTCATGGACAAGGTCCTCAGTAGCAACCAGAGGATGAATATGACAGCAAGTATCCCGTGGCTGCATCTTGTGACGTCTCCCAGGAAAGAGTCATGGCATCCTATTTACGTGCAGTCAACAGAGAAAGGAGTGGCTTGATCCACGTGTAAAATGTAGCTCAACATTTCCAAACTCGGCCTCCAAAGTATATATGATATTATAACACTACAGTCTACCTCAAATTAAGCAAGAATTTCCATCCTATTCTACTGATAGGCAAACCAAGGTTCAGAGAGGGTGGATGAATTATCCAAAGGTGCCCAGCATGTACATGAGAAAACCAAAGTGCTGTTTCCTGACTCTCCTGCCAGGCTGACTGAGTATCAGAATTTCCTGGAGACCTTGTTAAACTTACATTAACTTGGGCACCACCCCAAGGATCTGAACCCAGAGTTCTCTAACTCTAAGCCTCTCTTCGTTTTGACTGCTTTGAAGGTCAGAGCCAAATTTTCTGGAGATTCAGGTTCACTGATTCCAATATTGGCCCAGTAATTAAAAAGGAAGACTGTCTTCAGCTTTTTTCTAAACGAACTTCATTACAAGTGTACAGAAATTACAAAAAAAGTGTTAGTCGCTCATTCGTGTCCAGCTCTTTGTGACCCCATGGACTGTAGCCTATCAGGCTCCTTTGCCCGTGGAATTCTCCAGATAAGAATGTTGGAGTGGGTAGCCATTCCCTTCTCCAGGGGATCTTCCCGACCCAGGGATCAAGCCCAGGTCTCCTGCATTGCAGGCAGATTCTTTACCATCTGAGGTACAAGGGAAGCCTGTGGACAAGTCACAGCTCCTTGTGAGTCTACCTCTCAGTTTCCTATCTCTTGACCTCTGGGGTACCAAGCACCAGTGGTGCCAGGCTATTTCCTAAAGCTCAAGAGATAACCTGCTGCTGCTGCTGCTGCTGCTAAGTCACTTCAGTTGTGTCCGACTCTGTGCGACCCTGTAGATGGCAGCCCACCAGGCTCCCCCATCCCTGGGATTCTCCAGGCAAGAACACCACAGTGGGTTGCCATTTCCTTCTCGAGGAGATCTTCCCAGGGAAGACCAGGGATTGAACCCAGGTCTCCCACATTGTAGGCAGATGCTTTACCGTCTGAGCCACCAGGGAAGTCCTCGTTAATCAGCTATGCTGCTGCTGCTACTGCTAAATCACTTCAGTCATGTCCGACTCTGTGCAGCCCCATAGACGGCAGCCCACCAGGCTCCCCCGTCCATGGGATTCTCCAGGCAAGAACACTGGAGTGGGCTGCCATTTCCTTCTCCAATGCATGACAGAGAAAAGTGAAAGTGAAGTTGCTCAGTCGTGTCCGACTCTTAGCAACCCCATGGACTGCAGCCCACCAGGCTCCTCCATCCATGGGATTTTCCAGGCAAGAGTACTGGAGTGGGGTGCCATTGCCTTCTCCCAAGAGATAGCCTAACTCCTGCTATTTCTAGGCTAGGCTCAAGATACTCCCCAACCAGAACCAATCCAACCCAGAAGGTCACTCTGAAGCACAAGAGAGCTGACCCAAACCCAGCAGAGAGCATTTTGGCCTCAAGTCTGAACACCAAGGATAGAAGGAATTTCACTCTGTGGCTTATCTCTGTATCTCTAGCCCACTTCTGTGTGTAAAGCACTAGGTATAATATCTGGCATATAGCAGATGCTTAATAAACATTAGCAGACTTCTCTGGTGGTTCAGTGGTTAAAAATCCAACTGCCAATGCAGGAGACATGGGTTCAATCCCTGGTCCAGGAAGATTCCACATGCCATGGGAAAACTAAGCCCCAAAGCCACATCCACTGAGCCCATGCACCTAGAACCTATGCTCTGCAACAAGAGAAGCTACCACAATGAAAAGCCCATGCGCTGCAACTAGAGAAAGCCTGCACCAGCAACGAAGACCCAGTGCAGCCAAAAATAAATAATAAACACAGTTTTAAATAGAAAGAAAGAAACTGAAGTTGCTCAGGCGTGTCTGACTCTTTGCAACCCCGTGGGCTGTAGCACCCCAGGCTCCTCTGTCCATGGAATTTTCCAAGCAAGAGTCCTGGAGTGGGTTGCCATTTCTTTCTCCAAAATTTTAAAATACTTATGTATATAATAAAAATAAATAAATTTACATTGCTACTATTATTAGTAGCAAGAGGTTCTTAAATCACAATGACAATACTTCTCAGAGGCCCCTCTTTCCCAAAGGTTCTCAAGCTCTTGAAATCCCAACCATATGTTAGTTCCATGACCAGCTCTATCTAAGGCAGACAGAAGGGGGGTGAGAAACTCCCCAGGGCCACACATCTTCCATCTCTACTAGCCAAGAGGAACTTCTAGAGTTCCAACAAGGGACCAGGACCCAAGAGAAATGCAGACTTTTATAGACTCTCAGAGGAATATTGCATCTGAGCTGATCTTTACTGCATTACAAGTATGGAATTGTAACATTATGCTGTGAATTCTCCTATTTTCCCTATACAGCCTTCCATCCTGCTCCCCCTGACACTTACTTCCAGGTGAGTCAAAATCAAAAAATCCTCTTGGGAAATAAGAAGCTTAACCTTTCTGCAATCCAGACACAGAATCAGTATTTCCAAGGCTGTGGGATATTTAAAAGAAAATATTTTGTTTGGGTTTAATTGAAAACTGTCTGTACTGGTGCTGGTGGGTCCAGCTGGGGGCGAGGCAACATCCTGTATACGCATTTGGCTTAGATAACTTTGGAAAACTCTCTCATTTAAAAACATTCTAAAACACTGGATAAAATATAACAAACGTTTTATATGCATAGCTGAGCTCACAAGAAAGCGAGATAAGTCCCCAGGGGACAAAAACAAAGAGGAGATTGGAAAATCAGAATATTAACTGTGTGAGCCAATGCTGCAAACAGCCCAGTGGAGGTGGGAGGTAGGGGGAAGGGGGAGCTGGTCTCAGTAACCAAAGGACTTAGATCTTAACACCCACTTGGGTGTAGGAGTAAGGCTCTGGGCCCACATGAAGCATGGAATTGGAAATGGGAACCTGCATACAAGTAGAAAAGGAGAAGGCTTTGATAAAATGATAAACTAGAAAAAAAATCAATTATCAGCACAGACTGATGACAAAGGAGTTAGTCAGCAGTCTAGGCACTGAGGAGGGGGGACAGAAGATAAATTCCCTAAGGATTTACACTCACAAGGTAGTTTTCACACAGACACAGGATTTTGTATCTACGTAGGCCAGATCCCTCCCCAGATTAAAAATTAACATAAAATGGTTGCAGACCAAGAACAGTCTAACAGAGCAATCTAAAAATCTGGGGGACCCACTCTTAAGCCAAGCTGATGAGGATGATCACAAATAAAGCTCCACTGAAGATGAACTCATATAAGAAAGTGTGATCTGACGCGGCCCCTAAATCTTCACCTCCTGGCATTCACACTCTTGCACAGTCCCCTCCTTTCGAGCGCAGATTAGACCTATTTGTCCACTTCTAATGAAAAGAATATGGCAGATACAATGGCATGTCACTTCTGAGATTAGATCACAAAAATACTAGGGCTTCCATCTCGGACACATTCTCTCACTCTCTCAGAGCCTTTGCTCTGGGGGAAGCAAGTTGCTGTGCTGTGAGCTGTGTTATATTGTGAGCCATACGGTGAGTCCCACACATTACGGATATGAAGCCTGCGGACCGTAGGTGAGCATGGAAAGAGATCTTCCTCTAGTCGAACCTTGAGATGACTGCAGCCTTGGCCAACACCTTGATAAAGCCTGTAGGACATCTGACCCAGGTGGCACCAGCTAAACTGTGCTCAGACTCCTGACCTATAGAAACTGTGAAATAATAAACAATTTTTGTTTTAAGACTCATGTTTTTATTGGTTTGGTTTTGGCTACACTGGGTCTTCGTTGTGCTGTGCAGGCTCAGTTCCTGGTCGAGGGATCAAATCTGCATCTCCTGCACTGGAAGGCAAATTCTTAACCACTGGACCATCAGGAGAGTTCCAAGACACTATGTTTTGGGGTTATTTTTTATGCAGTAATAGGTAACTGGGCCTCCCAAGTAATGCTAGCAGAAATGCTAGCTGCCTGCCGATGCATGAGACAGAAGAGACACGGGTTCGATCCTTTGGTCAGGAAAATCCCCTGGAGGAGGGCATGGCAACCCACTCCAGTATTCTTGCCTGGAGAACCCCATGGGACAGAGGAGCCTGGTAGGCTACAGTCCAAAAGACAGGAAAGAGTCAGACAGGACTGAAGCTACTTAGCACAATAGGTAGCGAATATAAACAGCGACATAAATAAGAACTAAACTTTTATTGAGTTAAGCCATTGAGAATTCAAGGTTTATCTGTTATAGCAGCTAGTATTACCTTAGCTAAAGCAGATTAGCTTTTAAACAATGTTTAAACTTTCTAAAACTTAAAAGATAAATAAAGCTAAGGATAGAATAAAAGCTTTGAATAAAAAAAAGCAGAAAGATTTCCAAAGAAACCAATTCAGATTTCTAGGCGGAGGGAGGGGAGGGGAAAATTAAAACACAAGTAATAAGTAGTAAATGAAACACAACAGAAGAGAAAAATAGAGAACCAGAAAATATATCTGAGGAACTTACTCCGAAGGCAGCAAAGAGAGGTAAAGAAATGGAAAATATGAAGGAGAGGTTAAGATACACAAAGGAAATGATAAAAATACCCCAAATACAACTAATAGAAGTTCTAGAGGAGGGACTAGATAAAATATGTCTGTGTTAGTAGCTTAGTCGTGTCCGACTCTGTGTTACCCCATGGACTGTAGCTTGCCAGGCTCCTCTTTCCACGGAATTCTCCAGGCAAGAATACTGGAATGGGAAGCCAGGCCCTTCTCCAGGGGTCTTCCCGACCCATGGATTGAACCTGGGTTTCCTGCATTGCAGATGGACTCTCCAGGGAAGCCCAGATAAAACAAAGAAGAAGAGATATTTTAAGAGATAATAATGGTGGTTTAGTTGTGAACTCATGTCCAACTCTTGCGACCCCATGGACTGTAGCCTGTCAGGCTCCTCTGTCCATGGGATTCTCCAGGCAAGAATACTGGAGTGGGTTGATAATAATAGTCTAGTCATTAAGAATTTTCCAGACTTCTGACTTCAGACACAACAGAGTGAGGATACCAAACCCTATGCCCTAAGACAACTATAAAGCTGCACAAAGCTCTCCAAAACAACCATTTTATCACTCTGAAAATCAATCAAAGTTAGACAACAAAGAAACACATTCATGAAAATTGCTGGACTTTGGGTAAGAACAATGAGTCTGTAGTGTCCTCACCTGGAGTTGATCCCATAACACAAGTTCCCAGCTCTATAAGTTGCAATAGTTGAACTAGGGTGGACCAGGCTATGAAAACCAGGTGCTTAACTGCAACTAACAAAGGGGGCTCACTTTATTTTGAGCACTGTCCATTATAGTGTCAAGAATAAGAATAACCAGTGGCACTAACAGGTTGAGGTTTCAGCACTGTTTGGGAGCAAGCAATGGGACTGGCAGACTAGACAGGAACTTGATGGGGAATTCTAGAGAGGAAAGATAGCCACAGAGAGTTTGATAAGCACTTCACATAATTGGGGTTAACTAGAGGCTGGGTGCATGTACCACAAAAATCAGAAAGGCCTTGAGCCCACCCACATATCCCTGGCCAATAGAGGCTATGCATATGTACAAAAGAAATGTAGGAGAGCCTGTGAAAAATAAAAGCCAGAGCAGGCTTGAAAACATCAATATTCCTCAGCTCACACATAGAACCATAAAAGGAGAGAAAGGAAGCCTTACTGGCTTGTAATTTTTGAGCACAACCTCTGATCAGTCTCTGGCTGGACACTAAGCTATGCAGAGACAGGGTCAACCCCCAGGAGACCAGGCTTTAAAATAAAATCAAGAAAGAAAAAAGTTAGTGGAGACATCAGAGGCTACATCTGGCAAGGTAGATAGATTTCACAGATTTAGACCAGGAATTAGCAAATAAACAAAGCAACAGCAATCTTCAAGAGGTAAAATAAGAATCCAGAGTTGCTACAACATATTAAATAAAAGGTTCAGTATTCAACCAAAAATTTTACGACACATGTAAATAAACATGAAAATGTGAATGTCCCTGGATGTTTGATTTACTATACAAAGACTACAAGGCAGGTATTATAAGAATGTTCAAAGAACTAAAGGAAATCACATTTAAATATCTAAAGAAAGTATGACAGCAGTGATGGCTTTAATAGAAAATCACAATAAAGAAAAAATTTTTAAAAAAGAAGAAAAGAATCAAATGGAAATTCTAGAACTGAAAAGTACAAAAACTGAAATTTAAAATTGGCTGGAAAGGCTCAGCATAAAAAGTTATCAGTAAAACTTAAGATAATCAGCATAGATTAACCAATATAAAGAATAGTGTGGGGTGAAAGATTGAACAGAAATGAGCAGTGTCTTGGAGACTTATGGGCAACATCAAGTATATCAGTATGTATGTAATGGGAGTCCCAGAAAAAAGATGAGAGAGAGGAAGAAAAAATATCTGAAGAAATAATGGCCCCAAACTTTCCAAATTTGCTTAAAAACAGTAATCCACAGGTCAAAGAAACTCAGTGAATCCAAAGTAGGCTAAATACAAAGAGATCCATACCCAGACACATTACAATCAACTTTCTAAAGACAAAGAGAACATATTTTGTAAGAAAATCTTAATAACAACAAGAGAAAAAACAATTCATTACATACCAAAAAAATTATTAATTGACTTTTCATCAGAAATCATGAGCACCAAAAGCAGTGATGTTCAAAGTGTATAGCACTCAGTGTATAGTCAAAGTGCTAAAAGAAAAAAACTATCAACCAGGAATTCTATATTCAGCAAAACTATCCTTCAAAGAATGAAGGAAAAATAAAGACGTTTCCAAATAAATACAGACTGAAGAAAGTATTGCCAGCAGAGTTACCTTATAAGAAATACTAATGCAAGTTCTTTCGGTTAAAAGGAAGTGACACCCAATGGTAACTCAAATCCACAGGAAGAAATGAAGAGCACCAGAAATGGTAAATATGTGAGTAAATATAAACATGTTTCACACTTTTTCTCTCAAATTCTTTAAGAGACATATTTTTAAAAGGTTAAAAAAGACAGAAGAGTGTGCAAAGTAATTATTCCATTACTGTTATCAGTTTATAATAAGTTTTAGCTTATAACACATAGATAGAAAATATATATGACAATAATAGCACAAAGAAGGGAGAGGAAAAGGAGATATATTAGAGCAATGCTTCCATATTTTACCAGAATAAACTAGGTTTTAATTAGTGACACATGTAATTCTTAGTGCAATCACTAATCCACTAAATAATAAAGGGAATTAACAAAATAAAACTGTACACAAAATATTTAATACAAAAGAAGGCATTAAGGAAGCGCAGAGGAACAAAAATGACATGAGACAATCCAGCCAAATCAGTAATCACATTAAACGTAGACAGACAAAACACTCATTCAAAAGGCAGAGATTGTCAGACTGGATCAAAAAGCACGCAGATTGAAAGTAAAAGGATGTCAGCAAACAGGAACATGAGAGAATGTTCCAGATTTGATGAAAGACATGAACCCTCAGATTCTGGAAACACGTGTGTGTGTGTGTGTGTGTGTGTGTGTGCATGTGTGAGCATGCACGCACACATACACATCATTGTGAAACTGCAGGACACCAAAATCAAAGGCAAGGTCTTGACAGCAATCAGAGAGAAGTGAAAATTACCAACAAAGACAGTTGGGTTAACAGCAGCCTTCTCAACAGCAACAACAGAACAGATGACGGGGAATATTTTCAAAACACAGAGAAAATAAATGTCGACCTAGAATTCTGTAATAAGCTAAATTATGTTCTGTAATAAGCTAAACTATATTTTTGGTTAAAGGCAGAATTTGCCGCTGACATGTACTGAAAAAAATTACTAAAGAATTTACTTTAAAAGGAAGGAATGAGAGAATTCCCTGATGGTCCAGCGGTTAGGATGTGGTGCTCTCACTGCCTGGAGCCCAGGTTCAACCCCTGGTCAGGGAACTAAGATCCCACAAGCCACATGGCACAGAGAAAAATAAAAGGAAGGAAGGAAATGTAAGAAGGTATAGTGAGAGGCAACTAAAATAGTGTACATGCTAAAGTACTAAAGTACAAACTAAAATACTGCCACAAGCACACGTGAGAAAGGAGGCGAATATCAAAAGTCAATGGAGGAGACAGGGGATGGAGCAAGTAACCTGGAGAGGAAGGAAAAGGGCACCCGCAGTTTGGTTTTGGACATTTTAATTTTGAGATGTCTACTCAGCATCCAAGCGAGATTTCAATACACAGTTAGATATACATGCCTGGTATTTATGGGAGAATGTGGGCTGATGATAAACATTTGGAAGTCATCAGGCTCTCAATAAGCTTGAAAGCCATGAGCCTGGATGAGCTTACCCAATGAGTGAGTGTAAGAAGAAGTCCAGGAACTAAGCCCTGGAAAGCTCCGGTGTTTAGATCCTGAAGAGTTTGTGGGCCCCAGTGACACAGACTGAGAATAGGCAGCTAGAGAGAGAATCTAGAAGAATCTGAAAGATGTGGCATCCTCAAGGCCAACTGAGAAAAGTGTTTCAGAAGGAGAGAATCATCAGCTGAGTTAGATGTTGCTGATGGATCAAGTGAAACAAAGAAGGGGTATTAACAAGTAAGTTTAGCAACACAGGCTGGTCTTATGTGAAAAGATGACTGTGCCAGTCAAGATTCCCTGATTCAGGAAATGTAACAAAGAAATGCTGAGAGACAGCAGCAGCAACAATGAGAGCCAAGGAGGAGAGACTTTAGCATTGCTTTTTGCATTGCCTTTTTTTCCCCAGCAAACAGCAAAAATAGCTAACCTTTACCGAGTGCTGGCTCTGTGCCAAGAACACTATTATGATGCCTATTTTTAAATAGGGAGAGTGGGGCTCAAAAAAGTCAAGAAACTTGCCCCAGGTCACTCAGCTGGTAAAGAGTGGAGCTGGAATTCAAACCCACCTCAAGCATTTAATTGCTAAACTGCACTCACTGCCTTCTTTAGTTAAGGGGAAAGTCTATACTTAGGTATAGAACTCACACTTATAAAATACCAGTTTGGGACCAGCTTCCTTGTGTTTGCATATATTTTCTCACTGAACTCCCCAAACCCCTGTGAGATAAGCATCACTACAATTGTCATTTGCACCATGAGGAAACAGAGGCGTTGAGAGGAAAGTATCTTGCCAGTGGTCCCCAGGGTGGAGTGGAGGGGAGAGAGCTCAAGCCCTGATCATCTCTGAGACCGAAGCTCTGCCCTCTTCAGTCTGTGCAGACAGTCCTGCCTTTTACATGGGGCGGGGGAGCTGGAGCAGTCAGACCAGGACAGGGCTCGGGAAGCTCAGAGAACTGACAGTGCCCTTCCAAGTTCATCACTTGGAGGATGCTTAGCGGTTTTTAAGGATGTGACTCTGAGATCCTCAGTCTGATTCAGCTCTGAGAACCCAGGGCATGCTTCCCAGCTCCCCAGGACCAGACCTGTGCTCTCTCCAGGGGCAGATTCCTGATTTTTAAGACCAAGGCTGAGCATGGGAGCGAGTCCTCCTCCCTACCCCTTCCCCCTGGCATGCTGGGCTGCTTCCTACCTGTCCAGTGGTGAGGGAACGGCTGTAGCCAGGAATGGAGCTCCGTGGGTGGATCCGGGGTGGGACACAGCAGCTGGGAAAGGTCAAAATTCCAGATTCAGAATGGGGGTCTGCTAGGAGGTGGGGGAGGGGAATGAGAGCAATGGGGTCCCTGAGTGGGTTCTGTTCCTCAGAAACCCCCAGAATCTCCAGGAGGAGACTCCTGAGTAAAAGGACTGTGCTAAAGAGGCATTCAGATAGGGGCTTTCACAGGCACCCCCTCTTCATACGGGCCAGAGCAAGCCTGCCCAGTTGAACCCTAAGCAGGGAGCCTGACTGGCACCCATGCAATGCACACCTCCTGCAGGCACCCAGCAGCAGCTTCCTGCCCCCTCCCCATCCCCCAGCTCTCCCTGTCCTTACTTGATCCGGGCCTGGTCCACACTGGAGGAACGGCGAGTGGTGAAGCGCCGGGCGACCGCTTTGGGAGATGTCTTGGGGCTGCCGTCTGAGTCTCCGCTCTCCTCATCCCCCATGGCTTTGATGTAGCTGCCGCTCCGCATCCTGCGGCAGGGGATCTCCCCGTCCTTGCCCCCAGTGGGGTAACCCCCCCAGTCATCTTGCGGCACCTGCAGGGACAAGGGGCCTCAAGTACCTACTAAATCGGGAAGCCGGGACCCTCTTTCTTCACTGCCAGTGGGAGATACACAGCCTTGGCTCAAGCAAACCACGCTCAGGAATATGTCAAGCCAGATCAGGTGAGGTCTCCCCTACAGGACATGCCTCTTCATCCTCCATGGGCCTTCTGCTACTTAACTGAGGGCCATCTAAAGAGTCTAAGGCTCCCACGATAGGTACCAAGAGGTTGAAGCTCAGAGGCCAAAGTGACCTATGTCAATCTCACCCCTAGTAGTAAGGCAGCCCCTGACATCAGTCACCTTTCACCCCTCCTTCTCCTTCATCCTCTTAACGTGCTTACATCCCAAATCCTCTGATGTCCCCCTCCCTTCTGTGAAGAGCCACAGGAGTGACATCAGTTTGTGTGTCAGAAAGAGCACTTCAAGAGTCCAAACAGAGGTTGGATTGTGGAGAGCCAGGAGCAGGGCAGGGGCTCAAGTGGTGAGAGGGAGACCAATTAAGAGGCTGATGCTGTTATCCAGGCAAGAGATGATGAGCCCTAAATTAAGACAATGACAATGAGGGGGAAGAGAAGATGGAAATGAGAGGTGTTCAGGAGCATCAGTGAGCCTGATTAGACATGGGAGGTGAGGGGGCGGGGAGGAGTCGTGGAGGACCGGGAGGCTGCCGGCTGAGGACCTGGGGGATGGTGGCATTGCTCACTGAGCCACAAAATCCCAGAGAAACAGATTTGGGGGAAAGGTGATAGGTTCAGGGTTGAGCATCTTGAGCTGGCAAAGAACTGTGGAGCAGGTGGTTGAGTGTTTGGTTCTGGAGTTCAGTGGAGAGATCTGAGCTGGAGGCAGACATGGGGGAGTCATGGGTGGCAGCTGAATCCATAGGAGTGAATGAAACAGCCCAGAGGAAAGAAGAAAGAGAGGTGGGCAGGAATCCACTGACATTTAAAAGGGGGACTGCGAAGAAAGGGAGAGGAGCCTATGAAGTCACCTGAAAAGGAGTGGGCAGATGGGTGGGAGAGAAGTCAGGAGAACGCCCTGTCACGGAAACAGGAGACATTTCCAGAATAGAAGGAGTTGATAATGTCAAATGCCACAGTGCATGCTAAGGTTAGCGGTTTGGGCTGGGGAGTTAGAACCATATTCAAATTCTGGCCCCATCACTTGCTAGCTGTATAAATGTGAGCAAAGTTGGTTAAACTCCACCACAGTTTCCTCATCTGTGAGCTGGTAATGATAATTACGCCTGCATCACAGCACTGGTGGAAACAATAAACGAACCAACAGAGAGTAAGGGTTCGAAGTTAACTATCATAAGTGAGCATTGAGAGATACCTTTAAGGAGGGCTCTCAGGAGGCCATTGGTGACCACTGCCAGGACATTTCAGAGGCCAGGAGTGTGGAAGTCAGTCCAGTAAAGGGGCAAATGAAAGGAAATGGTGGAGTCTATGCTCTAAGAACTTGGAAATGAATGGGAGACAGGAAGGAGATGGAAGAGGGTATGGGGTTAAGTAAAGTAGTTTGGTTTTTTTTTTAGGATGAGAGCGATCTGGCCATGTTTGCAGGATGAGGGAAAGTCAGTAAAGAGAAAGATAGTCTTTAAATGTGGGGAGGAAGCAGGGACAGTTCATGGATGGAAGGGATCCTGGGGAGATGGGCTCGAGCCCTATAGAGGGGTCACTGTGGGATGCGTGGTCCTTGTTTCATCTCTGAGCCAAGAAGGAAGGGGATGATGGGGGCTGGGGATCTTGATGAGTCTGCAGGTGGGTGAGGGAGTCCGTAATGGTTGGCCTATGCCCGTTGAAAAGAACAGGCTAAGTGGGGGTGGGGGTCAGGGTTCGGGGAGAGCATAGCGTTCCAGAGAGGAACAGAGACTCTAGGTGAGGCTAGATGAGAGGCCAGAGATCAGTGTAAGAACAGGGACTCAGGGATGGGTGGGCCCCATGAAGGAGCCCTCGGTGGGAGGACAGGGCTGAGTGGGGGGCTGGGCTCAATCAAACGGGAACACAGGGAGGAGATGAGGCTCCATGAAGGAACAAGGGCTCCAAGTGAGAAGGGGGGTTCTGGAAGAAGTTTGCGGGAGACCTGAATCTAGTGGGAGAATAGAGTCTCAACAAAAGGGCTGGGCAACCAACCAAGACACCTGGGCTGATGCGGCCAGCTTCCCCTGCTTTTGTTCCAGGGGAGTACAGGTTGTCTGGAGAGTTTCTACAGCCCTTTGTTCTCTGCCAAACAGGCTCAGACTTCCCAGTCCTCAGATCCCCTGGAACCCCAGCCCCTGATTGATAAGGCCTCCCCTTCCCCATACTCTACAGAGAGCAGCCACAGGCAGGCAGAGGGAGGTGGCAGGCCAGCCAGGACACGCTCTGCCACACTGCAGGGTTCCCACTCCATGGCCACTGCAGAGCTGCCGGCTCCTCTGCAGGACGCTGTGAGGTGCATGTTAAAAAGGAAGCCCCCAGGGAGGTCAGGGCAGCCCTGGAGAAGCAGCAGGGAGCAGCAGAGTGGAGGCAAGTCTCCAGGGATGGCAGAAGAAGGGTTGGTGTTCTCTCCTGAGCCCTTTCTTCTGGACCCTTCAATTCCCAGTTTAGAGAACCTTCCTACCTAGGGAGAGGGCAGTGCAAGACCAATCCTGAATCCTAGAAGTCTCCAGTCTCCCCTTCTGTCTCTCGCCCCTTTCTGCTTCCACTATGGCCCTTGAGCTTTAGCAAGTTCCCCACCCAGGAGAGCCCTAACATGTGAACAACTTACCCAAAAGGCCAGTGATACCCAAAGGACACGTGCAAGCTCAATTCTCCATGCCTCTGAACACGCTGCAGCCTCTTCCTGGAACACTCAGTCCTGGAAACACTGCACGCGACTAACTCCAACTTGTCCACTGCGCCTCTGTTCAGGGGACACTCTTCCTAGAAGCTGCTCTGAGCAGCCCCTGGCCACCACCACCCAAGTGGGTGAGGTGTCTCCTCTGGGCTCCCAAGGTTCCCAAGGCTCTCTCCTCTCGCCGCTTCCCTGCACTCTCTGTGTGTGCTGTGCTTAGTTGCTCAGTCATGCCAACTCTTTGCCACCCCATGTACTATAGCCTGCTAGGCTCCTCTGTTCATGGGGATTCTCCAGGCAAGAATACTGGAGTGGGTTGCCATGCCCTCCTCCAGGGGATCTTCCCGAGCCAGGGACTGAACTCAGGTCACCTTCATTGCAGGAAGATTCTTTACCATCTGAGCCACCTGGGAAGCTACCTTGTCTATCCCACTGTTAAACTGTGAACTCCTCCAGGCAGCATCTGTGTCTGCATCTTTGCATTCACAGCACCCAGGGAACACTCATAGAATGAATGGATGTCGATTAAGTATGTGAAATGTGGGTTTGGGGGATAAGTCTACTGGACTTCTAGAACTTGTCTAGACTCTTTCTCCTCCAACTATAGGAGGGCTCACACATCAGGGGATGTGGGAGAGGAGCAAGAGACAGAGAAGAGGAAGGTGGATGGCAGGAAGAGTCCCTAACCCCATCTCTATAGGATGATGGAGAGGGGACAGTGAGGGATGGACCAAGGCTCCCTAAGAAGAAGGGGTCAGAGCTCCCAGCCTCACCTGCAGACACCATAGAGGTGGTGAAAGAGGACAGGGACAGTGTGTCAGTTATCAGCTGCACCATCCACTCCCAGGAAGCCCTAGCCCGCTGCTGGGTCTGGAGCTCAGACCTCAGTGTGCGCCCCAGCCCAGCAAAACCCACAGGACAGGTTCCCCGGCTCTTCCACAGCCTCGTGGGTGTCCCACCGCAGGTTCCCCAGAATGACAATACCATCAGAGGCACATTCTGGAAATAACTGACCTTCATATCCAAACACTATCTGGACCACCCAGATTTGGGCTGAAAAAGGTCTGGAGAAGGCCTGGGGGCAAGACAGCTGCTTTCCAACTGCTGACCTCCAATCTTGGGGAAGCACAAGCAGGCAGCCCCGCTCTGTCCTGTTCACTGCTCACCCTCAACCTCATTCTGCCTCCAGCCTCACAAGACAGAGGCCGGCACAGCTTGTCCTAAACAGCAGGTAGAGGAAAAGTCTTCCTGGCACTGACATACGACATCAAAATAGAAGGGCCCCTTTACTGCACAAATGGGGAAACTGAGGCTCCCCAAGGGGTTCAAGGTGTTACAAGAGAGTGAGGCAGGGGAGAACCCGCTGCCTCCAGACCCGTCATCATGGGAAGAGCTGGCTCCCATCCAACCCCTTCCACAGCCTCCGGGGCAACAACACTGGTGAGGGCTGAGGATCCTGTTCCCCACCCCCACCAAAGCCTCACCTGCAGATAGTGATAAGTCCTGGCTTTGGCCTTAGCCTCCGGCCCCAGGAGCCCCTTGCTGGGCCCAGCCCCTGGGTATCCATCCCGGCCCTGGCTGACCATCATGGTATGCCAGGCACTTCGCTTGACCGATTGTCCATCCAGTGACATGGACATGCCAGTGCAGGCAAGACAGCGGCCTTCCGACCCCCCCGAGCGCCCCTTGAAGCTCAAGTCCCGGTAGGACCCATCCGGAGCCTCCAGGCAGAAGGGACCCCCGGGCTCCCCAGGGGGCCGCCCACCGGCCAGGAAGCCGCTGTCACTGTCCAAGTTGTCATCGGAGCTCCACCAGCCCGCGGCCTTGGCCTGGTGCCGGCCATCCCCCTTGCGGTCCTTGCTCTTACTCCTCTTGCCATGCCGGGACTGGTGGTGGTGGTGGTGGTGGTGGTGATGGTGGTGGTGGGAGGCGTGGGGGCCTCCAGAGCTCGGGCCTGGGTAGCTGTCTCCCCCGGAGCCACCTCTCCCCTCGGCCTTGGGCCCGTTGTAGTCCCGCTTCCCTGGAGCCTCCAGAGAGTGGGACTTGGCGAACAGCTTCTGCACGGAGTGGACCAGGTGCCGGATGCGGCTGGGGCTCTCGCTGCGGGCCTCGGGGGCAGCGCCAGACCCCGGCCCGGGCCCGGGCCCGGCCCCCGCCGGCCCCCGCTGGTATGGCAGCGTGTGGAAGCCATCCTGTTGAACCGGCAGCTGCTTTTCAAACTGGTCCAGCAGTGTGGGAGGCAGGCGGGGGGCACCCTTGCCCTGCGGGTGGCCCACACAGTCTTCACAGGTGTCGAAGGGGCCCTGGCCGGGGTACATCCTGGGGAAGGTGCTGCTACCCCCCCCAACCCCGGCCCCTCCTGGCCCTCCCTCGGGGCCTATGGATGGCCCCTCACTCAGGCTCAGGGGCCCTTCAGGAGAAAGGTGTCCCAGGCCAGCTCTTGGGGCACAGAAGCGGGGCTCGGTGGAGAAGGCCTCCCCGGAGCCCACCAGGTACGGGGCCCTGGCAGCAGGGCCCACGTCCATATGCTGCTGGTCGGCAAAGCGGGCTGGGCGGGGATGGCTGCCTCGGTCGCCATGGTAACCCCTCATGGCCTCAGCAAGGGCTCTTCATAGCGCTGGGGGCCAGGCCCCAGGAACCTCCTGGGAAAATAGGGAGCAATGGGATTAGGATCGAACAACAGGCCACTTGACCTGAAACTTTTATCAGGTATTCTTAGAACTGCTTAGGTAATGCATATCAGTTCATTGTGGTTAATTGTATTGTCCTTAAGGGCTTAAAAGTCATATAGACAAAGACACTCACAAGGGCACAAAATAATATCACCATTCATCAAATGCTGCAAAGATGATAAATACTTATTCCCAAGAGAAAATGTCCTCAACCAAATGGTTTTTTAAAAAATCTTAGGTAACCAAAAGTAAAAAGATACCAATACAAACATAAAAACAATAGTCAAACATACGAGCCATTATGTGAACTAGCTTCTAACAAGCTGGTGTGAGGCAAACTGAGCCAGCGCCACACCTGTGTCCCATCCCTACCCAATTCCCCTGCTATGAAGAGCCAGGGCTCTGGATCACAGCTCCCAGAAGCAATAACCAAAGAGAACGTTGGACCCAAATCTACATATCCATCACGATTCTGTAGGATAACCCCTCCCCTTCCTTCCACACCCAGTTCCTTCCATCTGGCTGGAGGCTCATTCTCCCTCCCCTCCAGGGCTGAGACAGGAAGGGATAACCTGAGATGACTCCTCCCTCCTCTTCTGGGTTCCAAATACTCACTGATGAAATTCCCCCCGTGCCTTTTACCGCCACCCCCATTCCAGTGGAGGAGAGGTCATGAAGAAAGGAGAAACGTAAAAGAGGAATGCTGGCTATTTAGGCAGCATCTGAATCCTAAACTGGGGTTAGAACCCAGGAGTTCCTCCTCCCAGGAACAGTGGGCTGGCAGGGCAAGGAGGTGATGGAGGGAAAGCGTTGGAACCAGTGGCCCTGGCCCCCAGCCCAGGCTTGCCAAGGCTACAGGACAGAGAGGTCAGCTCTCAGCAAGAACTGCCTCCAATCAGGACTCCAGAGCTGCCAGGACAGGAGCTGCAGCAGGAGGGAGTGCCAGCAGGAGGGACGGGGACCAAGGAGCTGGCAGACGGCGCCCTCCCTCATCCCAGACCAGGCTCCTGGGCCATCTGCTGACTGTGAGGAGATGACAGCCTCAAAGACCCCAGACAGCAGCACCTCCAAGGCTCACCCGCCCTTCCCCCCACCATGGCCTCCCCATACCCACCATGGTTCAAGCTTTTTCCAGACCCCATTCACAGTTCATCTCTGAGGACTTGCCATGTACTGGGCACTGTGCATACTCAATGCTCTCTAATCCCCCTGAAATCCTATGTGTAGATGTTACCCACATCTGCCCATGAGAAAATAGCTCAAAATGGTAAGGTCACAAAGCCGGTAAGTGGGTGAGTCACTTTGCATCAAGATTCAAACCCAGGTTATTTTGACTTGAGAACCCTATCCCCCAGACTCTCCTACCACTCACCATCTGGGGTGTCCCATCCTTGGTGTCAGGATCTCCACCGCCAGGCAGAATCCTAACTTCAGGAGGCTCAGGACCACTGGCTCCTAAACGGAAAGAAAAGGGTGGTAAGCAAAGAGGAAAAGAGATTCTCCCGGAGTCCTCAGAGGACTGGTCTCTGGCCTTCACAGTTTCCCTGCCCAACCCCCCAAGCCAGGACTGATTGGATCCCCCATGATGCAGAGCCTCTGGACCCCCAGGGAAATGAAGTTGGCTTAATTATGCAAACGCATGCAAATAAGCTTACAGGTTGGACTACCTCCAACTGCAGGTGTCTGTGTGATCTGTCCGTGGTGCTGAGCCTCTGCATTTTCATTGCCCTCAAATATGATTCCATTCCACAAATATTTGTTGAGCAGCTACCATACCAAGACTCAGAGTGAGACATGAACAGAGGTGATTTTAGAGTGGTCCCTGTCATTAAGAGGCTTATAGTCTAACAGGGGGACCAACCTTTCACATGAGAGGGTTATTTTAGGTCCCTGTATTTTTGCATAAGCTGCTCCATCCTCCTAGAATCTACTTTCATCCACCCCCCAACACATTCCCCTGGCTAACACTTATTCAGATTAAGCTCCACCTTCCTTTGAAGACTTTTCTGGGTTATGCCTCTCTATTGCGTTTTTAGAATACCCTGGGTTCCCCCATGAAAGCAACTATCGCATTGCACTGAAATTGTCTGTTTCAGCTTCTGTCTCCCCAAGTAGAATCCGGTCTTCTGCAGAGTAGGAACCAAATTCTATTTATCACTGGATCTCCAGCACTCAGCTCGGGGCTTTGCCCAGAGATGGTACTTAACAAGTGTTCACTAAGTAGATGAATAAATGACTGTGCAGGAAAGAGGTTCCAAAATGTTAGGCCAGTTAAGATGAGGGCAAGAGCAGATCCAATAGAGGGAAACTGAGGACGACTTCCCAGAGAAGAGTGTGCTTGAGATGGAGAACAACATGGCTGTGTGTCAGGGAGATGGAATTCCCAGCGAAGGCAAGAACATGTACAAAGGCAGAAGAGGTGGGCAAATAAGCAATTTTGAGGGGTGGGATGAGAGAGTTCCAGCAGACATTTGGGGTTTGGAAAACACTAGGAAGAGATGGGGGAGAGAGAGTCAGAAAGGAAGACGACTCTGAAGTTTGCAGCAGCCGTGACTGGAAGACTAATGATGCCATTATTAGACACAGGGATGTCAGGAAGAAGAGCTAGCTTTGCAGGCATGATTAATAGTAGTGGAAGAGACACAGTCAGACCACAAGAAGAACTTCCTGACCCTGAGGGATGTGAGACAATGAGGAAGATTGTGAAGTCTCCTGGGAATCTTCCATAGAGGGGAGGGTAGGACCTGTCCAGCCTCTGGCCCACCCTATGGCCTGAGCTGGAGAGGCTGTTGGTTACCCTGCCTGGAGGGGAACTGGGGTAACCTTACAGATATCAACTGCCTATCTCCAGATGACAATTATTCTCCACCTTTACCCCTCTCTGGGGAAGCAGAGAGGACTTCAGACCAAAATGGCCTCTCAAATAGTTATTGGAAAAGCACCTAGAAGCATCTCTCCACCTTGGAAAGATGCTTTGATAGCTTGGTCTTTCATCCATGGCGCAGTCCTCCTCCTCCTGCCCCAACCAGGACCCATGTCTGAGACTCACAGCACAAAAGGCCAGTTTGGCAGAAACCCAGACCACCCGGTTTGCTTCATCTGTGGCCACATCAAGCCTGGGAATGTCCACACCAATGGTTTGGACATCCCCAGGTTTTCCCACGTCCCCCACCACTACACAGGTGCTGCTGCCAGCCACTGAGCCTTCATCAAGATCTTATCAAACTCAGTCTCTCTAGCATTGATCCCAGAGGAGGGCATGGCAACCTACTCCGGTATTTCTGCTGGAGAATCCCATGGACAGAGGAGCCTGGCAGGCTCTAGTCCACAGGGTTGCAAAGAGTTGAACACAACTGAAGCGACTCAGCACATACGCATGCACCATGCTCCCCCAGCTTTAGTCTCAGAGGAGATGTGCCCCTGTGTTTATTCCTCTCCAGATAAAGCACTCCCAGGGTAGTGCTCCCTTTGTCCTACAGGGTAGTACTTGCTAGTGGAGAAAAGCACAAACCCTGACACCCCAAACCCTCAGGCCACCCGGAGACCTGGTGACCCACCCTCTCGAAGCCTAATGATACCTGCTCACCTATCTCCAAGGATTTTAGTATCAAGTGATACAACGTACATGAAACCACACTATAAACTCTAAAGATTACGCAATATAGTCCCCCATGTGAAGCCCTCATTCTGGATTTGCAAAATCCCCCATGTCCAAACACTACACAATACAATCAAATTCAGATTACTGGGGGAAAAGGAAGCTATCCGATTTCTGGATCTCTTAAAGAGACGATTTAATTGATATAGATTTAATTATATAAACTTCCTCCTATATCTCATGATTACCATCACATTCCTTCTGCTGCCTCCCCATTACTAAACATAATCAATAAGAAGGAAAAACAAGCAAGGAGGGGACTAATAATTCAATCCATCACCATGTCCTATGGATTTTGTTTCCTAAAAATAGATCTGCCCACTTATTTCCATATCTACCAAATCACTGTCGGCTGACTGGCCAAAACTCATTCTCAATCTCCTTTCCCCTTTCCCAGACTCCCTTGTACCTAGAAGTCACATGATTCACATTTAGATAATAATATATACATAAAAAAATCTGATGAGAGTCTCTGGGAAAGATTTTGCCTTTATAATACAAGGGGCAGGACTTGCCAGTACCATTCTTCCTTTCTTTTCAGCTTGAATACAATCACGATGCCTGGAGCCAGGGCAGCTGTCTTGCCACCATGAGAGCGAGGCATAGAGAATCACAGAAATGCCGGCCCTGGAGTCACTGAGCCAGGAAACCAACAGAAGCAGTTGCCTTCCTCCAGGCCTAAACGCAGGAAGGAATAAAGTCCTCTTTATTTAAACCACTGTTGGCCAGATTTTCTGTATTTGCAGCAGAAAGTGCTGCTAACTAATCCAACTACCTCAGAACAGCATCTCCTGCCTGGATGTCTGCATAAGCCTCCTAAATGGTCTCCCTGTCTCCATTCTTACCCAGTTCCCCTCCAAATGGTCGTTTGGAAACACAAATCTGATCATGTCACTTCCCTGCTTAAAACTCTTCACTGGCTTATTGATGTTCTTAGGATAAAATGCCTTAACCCATCCAACAAGGCCTGCAGGCTCTGGCCCTTCCTGGGCTTCCAAAATCCTCTCACAACACGCTCCCTCCTTGCTTCCTCTGCTCCAGCCAGGCTGGTCTTTTGCAGTCCCACAATCCCTCCCATCAAGGGGCCTATTTCCCTCCCATCTGGAAAGCTTTTCCCACCTACCTCTGCCTTGCTAACTCCTACACACCCTTCAGATCTCAGCCCAGTTGTTGCTTCCTCAGGGAAGCTTCCTCTGGCCTCCCTGACTAGGTCAGATCCCCCTGCTGTTTGCTCTCAAGGCACTGTGTGCCTCTATAGCTCTTCTATCATTACCATTTTCAATTTGTGTGATTCAGAAATTGTCTGTCTCTCCCATTAGAAGGTAAGCTCCATGAAAGTGCAGGAATTCCATCTACCTTATTCACTGCATTATCTCCCCCATTCCTAGAACAATGCTTGGCAGATGGCATGTGTTGGAAAAGAACAAGATCCCTTCACTTATGACATTTTAACTGCCTCCTTGGAAAAGTCCCTGATGCTGGGAAAGACTGCAGGCAAAAGGAGAAGGGGGCGGCAGAGGATGAGATGGGTTAGATGGGATCACCGATTCAATGGGCACGAATTTGAGCAAACTCCAGAAGATGGAGGAGGACAGGGGAGCCTGGCGTACTGCAGTCCATGGGGTCACAAAGAGTCGGAAGTGACTGAGCGACTGAACAGCAACAGAAATGCCAAGGGATAGATATTACCCCGCCCTGCAATTTGCAGGAGAAGACACTGAGGCTGGGAGGGCCTGACAGACAGTCCCAAGGCTACACAGCCGGTGGCAAACCCAGAAGTGAAACCCAGCGTAGCCTCACTTCAAAGGCCTTAGCTTTTCTCCTTCCCACACTGCTGCCCAGGGAAGCCAAACTGATTAAACACCATTCTGAAGGAAGGCAGTAATGGATTTGTTTTTTGTTTTTTGTTTTTTTTTTAAAGAGAAACACAAAACTAAGAACCTCACACATACCACACACTTCAGAGGTAACCAGAGTGTGGTTTAGCCCTTTCCCCTGTGTAAGTACTGGATTTGTCCCAAGTCCAAGGTCAGAAGAGTAGAGAATAGAGGAGGCTCCTTGAAGCCCTCGGACAACTCTGGGCGCTGGTGTTACTTTCCCCTGTTATATGGCACCAAGCCATCTACCTACTTCCCCAGGACACAGCGAGCTGCCCAGGGGGTGAACCTCTGGGCCCAGGGAAGCAGCCACTCTTGCGATCGCCTGTGACTGGCTGGGAAATAGGGGGGTGAAGGAGGCTAGGAGGGTGCCGCGTGTGACACGCTCTCCGATGCAACTCACATCTTTCTGGCATTGGAAGAAGTGGCACACATGCCGTCACCAAGAAATTACCCAATTTAGCACCAACTGCACAATCCAGCAATTAGTTTCTTAAACCGGAACTTGCTGGGGCTGCCAGGCTGGCGGGGTTGTTGTTACAAATCTCACTGGGAAACCAGCTGTGTAATTCGCCAGGAGGTTGTCACTGCCCCAAGCAATTACCTTCCAGAAAAAGAATAGAAAATGGAGGAAGGAAAAGGGCTGCAGAGGAAAAGAGTCACGGTGCTTTCCTTTCCTCTCCCCCCGGGCCCTGCTTGGTCAAGACAGCTGACTTTCCTTTCTTGAGACCTAGGTGACTCCCAGATTCCCTGCATCAAAGTAGTTCCTGGTATAGCCTCTGCTGTCAGACTCTCTGGGTTCAAATCCCTTTCCGTTCACTTGCTAGCTGTATGTACCTGGGCAGGTGGTTCGCCTCGCTCAGCCTATTTTCTCTTTGTACAATTAGAGTTATCAGAAAGCTATGAAGGCTGTGAGGGTCAACCAGGTAAAGCATATAATACTGTGCCTGGGACGTGGTGAATCCTCAATAAAGGAGCGATAGGTATTTGTATTTTCATTTTTATGACTTTCTCCGTGGGTTTACAGTGTGACCTTGAGTAGGTCACTTAATCTCTCTGGGACAACTGTATAAGACCAAAGGTATTCTACAGGAAAAAAAAAAAAAAACAGTTCTGAGACTTCCCTGGTGGTCTAGTGACTAAGATTCCTCACTTCCAATGCAGGTGGCCCAGGTTCGATCCCTGGTCAGGGAACTAGATCCCACATGTCACAAGTAAGAGTTCGCATGCTGCAACTAAAAAAGCTCCGCATGCCGCAAGTAAGACCTCGTGCAGTCAAATAAATAAATACATATTAAAACAGAAAAAGGCAGTTCTTACTCAAAATCATCCACACCTGCACACTCAAGGATCAAGGAGCCTTTGACAAAGGCCAGTGTCTCAGAGGTGAACACAAAGTGATGATTTGGGTTAAAAATTTCAAAAAAGCAAGTATTAACTGCATCACGCCTTCCCCCAAGACGCTGTCTGGAAGAGGTACATACTGGACATGATGGTCCAGATGGCAGCAAAGGGTACAGTTGCTCTCTGGCTGGGGATCAGCCTTCTCTAGTCCCCTCACACTGAGCCTCTGAGGTCATCCCCATACCAGTTCCAATACGGCAGAACTTACAGCAACTGAGGCCTGGAACTCTGCTCGCTGCTGTAGGCCTGGGCTCCTCCATGGCTGTGGGTGGAGGACCTCAGGGCTTTCCCTTCCTGTTCCCCTTCCCTGGGTCAGCCTAACCAGAGTGGCCAGGAGTCTGCCTCAGTTTCCCTTTCCAGTCCTCCTCCCCCGTATCTTGACAGCAGCTTGGAGGCTGAGGCTGTTTTGTCCACTGTGAAGGGGCCAGCTACTGGGGAGCCCTGACACAGAGCCTCTGACCTGTATCCCATGCTCACTGATGGGCCTGCCTCCTCTGGCCTCCACCTTCTCCTGCATGCAGGGCTGTCGGAGCCCCCTTGACCATTTCAGCACTGGCTCTGTTCAGCTCTCTTGGGCAGGATCTCTGCCGTTGGTCAGCTTTCCTCACCCCTGGCCTCTCTTCACCTCGCTACCCAGACTTGCCGCTGAAGACTCAGCATGCCTTCTGCCCAACCTCCACCCTTCGGACCCGAGACAAACATTCTCTTCCCCTCACTGCCCCAAAAAGTGGAAAGAAGGAAGGGTGAACAGAATACGAGGGAGGGTTGGGATATTTTTCATTCACTTTTATTACTTTATTTAATGAACTCCTCCTGGGGGGTTAGGGTAGGAATTTTACAGAAAATGGGCTTACTGCTCCCAAACACTTGTGCCACAGGAAGATCCAAAGGCTAAATCCATCTCCTGACCCACCACCGGCCGGCGCTCAGCCTGTGAATAACCCATACTACCTATAATCTCTTTGAAAATCCCACCTCAGGGGGCTTTATACTTGATGTTCTCTCTGCTGGAACACTCTGCCCCAGATATTCCCATGGCTTCCTCTGTCTGATCTTTCAGGTCTCAGCTCAGAGAAGCCTTCCCTGACCACTCACTAGCTGAAGTCGAGCTCCCTCCCCCAGGAACGCTCTACGTCACCTGTTTTCATTGCCTTCACAGGGCTATCGCTCTTTGAAATTATTTTCTTTATCTAGCCCATGTTTATAGTATGTCTCCCCATAGCAGAATATAAGCCCCAGGGCGGCGGGGACTGTGCCTGTCATGTGCTGTGGCACTCTGAGTGTCTAGAACAATGCCCAGCATGCACAGGTGTTCAGAAAGTATCACGTGTATGGCTGCACGTCTTCACTTTCCACTCCACTCCTGTGCCCAACAGCCCATAGACAGCACCTCCGCTCCTTTCCCCCTAAGGGCTCTGGAGAGCCTCTGGAGGGTGTGGTATTAGGAATCCCACCACCAAATCCAGCCCTGCTCATCATGTTTATCTAGCCCTTCTCAACTGGCAGGTAAGGATGGTCCTTTTTCAGCCCCATCTGGGGCTCTCCAGATGTGCCCCTTTCGCCTTCAAGGAAGGCAGTGAGGGGGAAGAGGAATGGGGTGGGGGAAGTTACCCTCCCAACACTGCAGAGCAGGAGGAGAGACCACAAGGAAGGGAATATCCCAGCTCCAAATAGCTCTCTTTCTCCAGACAATCTGGGCTCCAGCTTCTCTCCCAGCAGATGCCATGTGGCCAAGAGGTGCCAGAAGCAAAGTTCAGGCTTTTTCAGGGCTGTCAAAGGCAATAAGCGATACGGTTCAGGCTGCTCAGGCTCACACCTCACCCCCTAGCTGCAGCCATGGTCAACTGCTTTGGGCCCATTCTTTCCTTTTTGTCAACTGATCAGTCCTCAGGAGGGTCTGCCTGCCCATGCTCCCCCTTCTACCTGCCTGTTTTGGGGAAGACATCCCAGGCCACCACTGAGAGACAGACCACCAGGATTAGAATCCTACAGGACCCTGGTCAGGGATAGCTAGCGAGAGAGCCTGTGGGTCCTGGGCCTCCTGGGTCTACCGGTTACCAGACGTGAAGCCTTAAGTCTCTGGACCTCTCTCTCTAGTTCAGTGTCTTCACTTTTCAAATGCGAGCAAGCATGGGTCCAATCTCACCACGATGTCATGAGTATTAAGGTCATGCAGGTGAAACAGCGCAGCGCTGAGGGTTAGCTCCTGACAACCAGGGAGAAACGGTGAGAACCAGTGAGATCTGGAAGCAGGGCCTTTGAGAGGACTTCTCAGTCTCCGGCAGAGGCTGGAGCCACACCTGACTCAGATCTGGGTCAGAAGTCCAAAACCGAAAGCTCACTTGTTTCACGTTTCACCCAGGACCTTCTGCTTGCCTGGCTTCTTTTTCAAGACCTCCCACCCCCGGAGATGCTAATGACAGCAGAGCAGCCCCAGTGGTCAAAGGTGATGGCATCTGAGGGAACTAGAGGCCCCTGATCTGTAGACCCCAGCAATCCCTGCAGCCAGGGCTGGTGGTCTCTCTTCCAGCTCCAAGGATCTGGGAGGGCAAGTCCAGAGTGACGTTTTGCTGGGCATTGCAAAGACAACCATCTGCTTCCAACCATTTTCTCTCAGCCTACCTGCATGACCATGAGTCTCAATTCTGTCATCTGTAGAGCAGGGCTAACAAAACCTACCTCCTAGGTTGCAGCAATGAGTAGCCAAGTTGATCTGTCCAAGGCAACTAGCACATATGTTTCCAAATGTTGGCTACTTCTGACTTTAGCACCTTAGTGTCTTCTTTTATTTGTACGTGTTTGGTGGAACTTGGGCGATTGCTTCCCTGGGCTCCAGAATGCTACCAGCCTTGAGCCTGCTATCAGAAAACAACAGGCAGAATCCCCCGTCTATGGCAAGGGTCCACTGGGCAGCAGTTTCTCAGCCAGGTCAGGCCTGTGGCCTGTCCTACTCCCTGGCCCATGGGTCTTGTTCCCTCATGAAGCCCACCTCCTGGGCTAGCACACTGCCCTGCAGGCTCTCTATGTGGGTTAGGACACGGGCTGCCTGCTGTCTTCTCCAGGCCTCTCCCACAGAGGAGTCAAGCACAGAGCTGGGCCCCATGAGGGCTGGCTGGTTGGTTAACAGCCAGGTTCATGTGGTGGCACCTCTCACCTCTCAGCTGTGTCTGGTCCTCCCCCAGCATCCAGGGTATCTTAACCCTCTGCTCTCTTCTCTAGATTTCTGGGCTTAGCAGAGCCAGGACCACAACAGGAGAGAGAATGGGGACAGGAGTCAGCACAGACTGTAGGATTCTTCCATATGGAAAGCCTGTCCCCCCACCTTTGCCTCCGATGTGGTTCAGGCATCCTCTCTTCCAAGAAACTTCACCTAAGCTTGCCCACCTCCTCAACCCCAGGGCATACCTTCTCTAAGGTCCCATACTTCAACACAGTAGGATAAAAATGTGTTTGCAGGGTGTGAGCTCCTTAAAAACCAGGATCCATCTGCTTTATCTCTGTAAACAAAACCTGGCATAGACTAGATGCTCAATAAGTTCAGGTTAGTAATTGAGCCATCGAGAAGTGATACCCATCTGCTGGGGCATAGAAATCAGGTGAGAAATGGGAGAAGGCATGAGGGAAACGACTCCCTGCAGCTGGACCAGAACTCTGCAGCAGGCAAGGCTGGTCCAGTGTGATGTGGGTTTCCTGAAGAGCTGGGAGTATCCTGTCCAGGGAGGCATATAAGCGGAGATTGGAGAACCACCTTGGAGGATGGTATAGGATCCATCGAAGCACAGAACACATTTCAGATCTCACAACCTCTGGCGCCTTTCAACTCCAAAGCCTAAGGCTCAGCTCACTGAATGCCTGCAACTGAGCAGGCACCGTGTCAAGTGCGAAGTGTACTTTTTCGTGTAGTCCTCAAAACCATCCTTTGCAGTAGGTGCCATTATCACTCCCATTTTACAGATGAGGAGACTGAGGCTGAGAAATGTAAAAACTGCCCAAAGTCACACAGGTGGCAGAGGATTTGAATATGGATCTGGTCCTGGCCTGACACTCTCAACCACTAGGAGAGCAAGCCCTGGCACATCTGAAGGAGCCTCTCTCTGGCCAAACTGGTCTGATGAGATCACCAAGTGGACTCCCAGTGTGCCCTGACTCATCACTCAGCCTCAGGAAATCTCCACCCTTGCCATCCCTCCCCTTGCACATGGGCATCCATGGCCCCAAGAATGTTTATTCACAATTTAACACATGTGTTCTCCAGAGGAAGCTTACACAGCCATGCAGACTCATCCAACACAACTCACATGGCATCTGTCCTCAAATAACTAGTCACCGTCACATAATGTGCACACACACATACAGACTTGTTCCCACAAGGGTTCACACATGTGCATTTTCACCCAAAGGACATGGATGCTCGTGCACATGGAAGCTACAGACACAAAACCTCACATACATCTTCACATGTTTATCCCCATACAACAGATACCCATGTTCATCTCACATCGCTTAAGCACCCATGTCTGCTCAATGTCATACATCAAATCCTCCCCCAACAAGAACTTTATCCATTGTTCCCAGATCTAATACTGGGCCCAGGTGAGCAATGGTGCTGCCTCCCTCTGGGGTTGGCCAGGCAGCCCTAAGATGGGGAGATGGCTCAGCCTGCCTGTGATGGATGGAATTAATCTACTGAGCTGGAGAAACTAAATAATTAAATCCCTAATCACCCTCCAAGCCAGCCCAAGCCAATATAGCTGAGGGAGGGAGGGGGCTCTCAGGCCCAGACCAATATCCTAGAGAGGAGGAGGGGCTTGGGAAGAGAGGCCTAGACAGAACCCTCTAGGAGGGTTCTTTGGAAGGCAGACAAGCAGCCATGGTTCTCCAGGGCTGCCAGCCCTCCCTTTCCACGTGAAAATGGAGCAGCTTGGGAAGATGCCCCACCAGCACCCACTCATACAGAATGAGAGGTGGGGTACCATCTTCCTTTCACCAGCCCCAGAGCCCTTCCTGTCTCTCCAGGGTGTGGGTCTTAGGAGAGTAAGGGGATGGGGGGCAGAACATTCAAAGTGCCCAGGACTAGCATCATCCATGGCGATCAACTGCCCAAAGGGGCACTGATGCAGAATCAGTCAGGCCCCAGCCACCCCTGGAAGAGGCCCTTCCCCAGCCTGGCGCAGAGGGCCAGGAAGGGCCCTCCACACAGGTGCGGCCTGCTTCCCTGGAAGAGGGGCCAGCACGTGACTAACAGGCTGAGGAAGGAGCAGAGGCCTGGGCAGGGGGGCTCAGGGAACGAGCCTGGGAACAGGCCCCAGTCTGATTGGCTGAAAAGTGGGTCATTTTCCTTTTGAAAAATAGGGAGAAAATGGAGAAGTAGGTCGGGCTCTCAGCCCCTCAGCCCCAGGCACCATCCCTTGTGGGGTGGGGCGAGAAGGAGAGGTCGGCACCTCCCAAAGCCCCCCGTCTCCCCAAGGACCCCACTGGGGCCCCTGGTACAGGAGGCCAAGGTCATCATCACTCAGGACGCCCAAGGACATGCACCTTCTGAGGCCAGGCCGAGAGCACAAGTCTCACCTGCCCTGGGGGCCCTGGGCCCAACTGGAGGGGTGGGGGGGGGGGGGCTCAGGCACGCAGGACCTAGAGGAGCCCCCTCCCATCCTCCTGTCTGTGTGGTGCCTCCTCGCCTCTCTTCTCCCTTTCTTCAACGTCCACGTGGGCAGAGTCGTTGCCATGACACCGCGGGCAGGTGGGCGGCTCTGGCTGCTGTCTCGGCCCAACCCCCATGCTCAGAGCCCAGGTGGGAGGGGAGCGGCGGCAGCGCCCCCGCCCCTGGTCCAGCGGCGAGCAGAGATTGGCAGAAGGCCCCTGTCACACACCCCAGAAGCCCGACGGGTCTCTAGCTCTTGGAAAGAAAGCAACCCAGATGCAGGTTTGGGGGTCTCGGGGAGGAGCTCTCAAAGAGGACTTGAGGCCTTCATCCCCGCCCATCCCCGGCCCCTCGGAGTCAGGGGGCGGCGCCGGAGGGGCTGACCCACAGCCCCCACCTCTTCCTCCGTTTCTCACCCGCCGGCCTCCAAGCTTCCCCCAGGTTCTAAGTTTCCGTCGCTTCAGCCTAGACGCCGAATGGTCCTACCTGAGAGCTAACCTCAGTGCCTCTTTCTGCAACGCAAGCTCAAGTCTCCGTGCTCTCTCCTTAGAGAGGAAATCAGACCAAGCTGAGACTCTCAGAGAGACTCCTCCCCTACCACCAAACCCCAGTCTGTCCTAGAAATTGGGTCTCCATTCCTTGGGTGTCCCCAAATCCCTGAACTCGCACACCCTGGGGCAGAGGGGAACCACTCACTCCGGAGTCCATGCCTCCGGTCACGGCTGCCACCCTACTAGGAGAAAGGGCCAGAGAGGAGCAAGGGAGAGGAGGAGGGCCGCTGAAAGATCGGGGCTACCCAGTGGATGCCCTCTGAGGATGCTGTCCTGCCTGCCACCACATCTGGCCTCAGGAAGTCTGGGCCTGGCCAAAGGTTGCTGCCTCTGAGCACCCCTCTCAGGGTCCATGTGCCTCCCCCACGTGTCTCTAAGTCTCTGTGACTCTGACTTCTGAAGACCCTTTCCACTGCTCAGGACCCAGGACGCTGCCCTTGCTTGCTGAGGCAGAAGCCCTGCATCACTGACCAAATGGAACCTGCCTGGCAGTCCTTTGAGCCGGTTGACAGAGGTAGGCGGATGTGTGGAGAGCATCAGCCAGGGTTAGCTGGAGGATGTCCAGCTTGTCACTCGGTGCTCATGGCATCCATACCATATTAACATATAAAGACATCTTTACTTTCTTCCTTAGCTTCCTTTGACTAAGACAGTAGATGTGACTGGCTAAACTATGTGTGTACACGTGGGCCTGTGTGTGCATCCATGCGTGTGTTGTGTACACTGTATCTCCCTTTCGCCACCTCCACTCCTGATGTTCTCCATCAGGCCACCCTCATCCTAAATTTCCACCAAAGCTCTTCCAGCGGGCTCCTAACTGGTCTCCCCACCTTGTATCTTGGCCCAGCCCCATCCACTCTCCTCACTGCCTGCCACTGTGATGTACCTAAGGTCTGTACGTAGTGAGTGCCTCTGAGCCAGGCACTTCTCGGAACACAGTGCGTGCCAGAGCAACACCAGATCTCTTTCTGCTCCATTTTCATGAAGTTTATATCCTAGTGGAAAAGGAGATGCTGAGCAAATGCATGAAATAATGGAGGTGGTAAGTGCTGAAATTTTTTTTTTGAGGTGAGAGGACAGCATGACAAGGGGGCTATTTAGGATAGACTGTGGGGGAGGCCTCTCCAAAAAAGTGACTTTTGAGCGAAGACTTGAATCAAGTGAAGGAGTAAGTCACGCGGGTACCTGGGGGGAGAGCACTTCAGGCTGAGGGGAAAGCAGCAGCCCAGAGATGAGGCTGTGCTCAGCTCAGCGTCTTTGTGGAACCGAAAGGAAGCACTTGCAGGGAAGGAACTTGCAATCAGGGAGGTCACTGGAGGCTACTTTACACACAGCACTTCTGTCACTCAGGGCCTACCAAGCAAGCACTCAGGATTTCACTCTGAAATGGAAAGCCATGGGAAAGGCATGATTCTGCTTCCCCACTGGCTCAGACGGTGAAGAATCTGCCGGCAATGCAGGAGACCTGGGTTCAATCCCTGGGTCAGGAAGATCCCCTGGAGAAGGGAATAGCTATCCACTCCAGTAGTCTTGCCTGGAGAATCCCATGGACAGAGAGGAGCCTGGCAGGCCACAGTCTATGGGGTCGTATAGAATCCAACATTAATGAGCAACTAACATTATCTTAGGCTGGCTACTTTCATGGGAAAGCTCTCTGGAGGAGGGGCTGGCAAGGGAGGAGGTAGGGAGACCAGTTGGGACATTTCCTATCACTGAAACACCACAGACCGCCCCCCTTAGCCCCCATGAATACATCTGTCCTCCTGCTTTCCTGAACAATCTCCTTACTTGGATCCAGGTCTAGATTGTAAGTTACCTGAGGTCAAGGACCATCCCCAGTGTCCGGCACAGTACATGGCATGAGATAGACATTGGCTGAACGAGTGGGTGAATCAGGGGAGGCACATATGATAGAAGAGGGACTCTTCGTAAGCTGTTGTTAACCTGGGTGAGTGAGGTCATGGGTTGCCATCAGGCCAATATTAGGACACACGTGCATGTTAATTTGCTCCAATCATGCTTTACTGTTTGCGACCCAATGGACTGCAGCCCACCAGGCTCTTCTGTCCATGGTATTCCCCAGGCAAGAGTACTGAAGTAAGTTGCCATGCCCTTGTCCAGGGAATCTTCCTGACCCAGGGATCGAACCTGCACCTCTTATATCACCTGAATTCTTTGTTACTAGCACCACCTGGGAAGCCCAATTGTAGCAAATGCCTACATATTTAGTAAATGCATACATATTTTGCATACTCTGTCTATATACATATGAGCGTTAGCATCTATGTTTATATTAACAAATCCCTCTTTGGGTAGGTATATTCCTGTAGATTTTTTCATATGTACACATTAGAAAGTGCATTTATGTTGAGTTATGCATATTAAGGCAAAGACAAGTGATGTACATGTGTGCACAGGCTGATACACACACGTGGACCTCCATAAAATCCCTGCCCCTTTCATCCACTGAGCCCAGACTGTCCTGTTTGATTCTTGAAACCTCAGTAGTAATGTTAATGTTCAAGCTCTCAAACTCTTTCCCCATATACACTCCTGGGCACCATAGCATTTGATCAGCCTTGAGCTCAGCTCCCTTACTCAGCTGTCCCCAAGGCCTAAACAGGTTTCTCCTTTGCAAACTCCCTTCATATGGATGGTGTGGGGAAGAGTGAGGCCCCATGAAAGATAATCTGAGAGGCCTCAAGGAGCCTGATTTTTGGAGAAGAGCTACAGGCATCAGAGTGGATCGAGTTCAAGCCTGTGTGAAAACAACTTTTGAACGGCCCCAGTGTTTAGCCAGAATCTCTCTCTTTCATCCTTTCTGTCACATCTATTTACGCGGTGACAACTTATATACATATATTCATATGCTGTTCATTCATGTGCTGCCACGTACATGCTCACATGCATACTTACGTTCACATATACATATGTTTGAGTGAGCACCCCACCCCCCCAACAGGTTTAATTAGGTAATTGCCTTTATAGTCACATGAATACCTAGATGCATACGTAGAGTGCTACATATCTATACACATGTGTCCATGCAAACTCACAAATGTGTTTGTACACATTCATACAGCACTCTCACACTTATGTATGGGCATGTACAAAGTCACATACACACTCACAGGCAGAAACATACGGGCACAGGCACCGGAAGAGCAGAGACACCCAGCCTCTCCTCCGGCTTTTCTATCCTATGCACAAAGCCGGAAGTCCCTCTTCTCTCCAAGTGACACCACAAGCTTGCATTTGCTCTCGCCTCTTGCCAGTCTCCCAGTTCTTTCTGGAAAGTTGTTCCTATTATCAATAAGATATGCCCCACTCCTGGACATACTCCATTTCTACCCACTCAGAGAGAAAAAAAATGTCATTCCAAAAAAGGGCTTTGTTATCCCCTTGTCTCATGCCTGGAATAATCAGTAGTTCCACAGACAACCTGGGAGGCAGGGAACATGAAGCTAGTGTACCCAGACTAGGAGCACCTTTCTCCACCCAAAAGGCAGCCCCCACTCCCATATATCTAAAACTTTTTAATTCTAAAAGGGGAAATGAAGGGAAAGTATTAAGGCCAGGATTCTTCCTCGCAGCCCCTCTGGGTATGGTCCACAGCTCCCAGATTCCAAAACAGCTATTGGGGCAGAGAAAAGAACAGTACAAACATTGTCTCTGGGCACTAAAACTTCTTGGGATGCCTCTCTTCTTCCCTAAAGGGCAGCTTCATGATGTCCAGTGAAACCCTCCCACCCCTGGAGGCTTAGAAATGTAAAGAGTGGGGGTAACCTGGGCTCACAAGATTAAAAGAAGCAACCAGAGCAGGAGCTGGTTAGGGAGCAGGGAAGCAAACTGAAGACCCCTCCCAGCAGGAAAGCAGCTGCTGGAACACTAGATCGTGAATGTAGCAAGACTCTCCAAGGGGCCCCGGAGAAGGGGGTGGACATCCAACATTCCATGTGGGGGTGGAGGGGTGACTGCTTCAGGCAGTAGCAGCAGCTCCAAAGTAAAGTCTTATCAAAGCTGTTATGTAACCAAGAGAGCTGAGTAGAGCACAAACACCTCCCCTCCCCAAACAGGCACCCACACCCACACCCACCACCTCCCAGCACCCACAGCACAGGAAAACTCAGCTCCTCCCAAGCAACAGAGAAGAATCATCTTGACGAGTTGCATGAAAAGCATGATGGGGGAGGGGCTCCTTATTAACCAGAAGTCACATCTGGAACGGTTAGAACTGGTTCCATTTGGGGTCCCTAACTACCTCCCCTTTTTTCTTGAACTCCCTGCCACACCCATTTTTTGCCCAGCATCCAGAAACTTTCTCCTTCCTCTCCCCTCAAGAAGGATGCCATTTGAATATTTGATTGTTCTCCTGGGGATGGGAGGTGAAGCTGCCATCATCCACTCTTGCCTGTTGTTCCCCCTCCCAGTCTCATCTGCATGTCCTGACATTTGGCTCTCATCCCCCTGGGATGACAAGAGAAGGGACCCAGAGAAATAAATCCTTGCTCTATTCCCTTCAGATTTACAAAGATGGAGCGTAAGAACCCAGAAACTGAGATGATCCTGACCCTAAGTGAGTGGGGAAAAGATTTACAAAGAAGCTGAGGATTGAAATCCAGAACCCCAACCCCCCAATTTGAGTAGTTTTTTTTCTCCCCCATATTTCCCTCTTTTCCCATTGCCCCATCACTAGTAGCCTCCTCCTTCTCTGCTCCATGGCACTGAACAACCCCACCCACTCCTTGAGTCCTTTGCTTGGAAACCTTCCTCCCCAACAAAAGTCTCTCTCAAATGCTGCTCTGAGCTGTGGCTGGGCTGGGCAAAACATGAGACAGGCTTGCAGAGTATTTCACTGCCTGTTTCCTGAATTCAAAAGTATGATGGGCAGGGGTATGCTACATGGTATAATTACCCAGAACTCCTGAGCTCTACCCAACCCAGTCCTAAACTGGCAAAACTTGAACCCTCTTAATTCAGATCTGCCTTGAGCCTGAATTTCTGGGACCCAGTAGGAGAAAGGCTGATGCCAGTACCCCCAAGCTTATTGTGCTAAAAACTATCCAGAGAAGAGAGCTCACAGCAGAAACATCATCATCTTTCCATACCCGCACACTAACCATATGGTAGTTTAGAAAGGGGAGGAGGAACTGAAACAGGAAAAGAGGGGTCCCTTCCCAAATACTATTAAGAACAGTGAGGCCTAAGGCCAGAAGAAGGACCCCAAAATCTATCTGTCCATTCAAGGACTCTGTCCTTGGAAAGTGGGTCATTTGGAAGAATTTTTCCAGTGAGCCCTCAACTCTGCCCATCACCGGTCCCTCAATGCAGCCCCATTCAATACTCAGGACAGTTCCAAAGCAGCAAATCCTATCGAGTCAAATTCAGCACCTGGGACAGCTCCCAGCCACTCTGCGGCCCCACTGCCAGAAAGGCAGGATGCCAGAAACGAAAGGCTTACCCCACTATACACCCTCTTTAGTACAGAAGCCCCTCTCCCCTGCCCCTCCCACACTCGCTCCCATCCACCGGAGGCACCTGGTACTCCTCCTTTCTCTCTGTGTCCAAAGAAAGAAAAGAAACCCAGACACGAGACTTCCCTGAGTGAGCCTAGAGAGAGGACCCCACCCACCTCCTTTCAGCCCTGAGCCTCTCAACGGCACTCACAGCTGGTTCTAAAACCACTTTCCTTCTCAACCACCACCCCAAAAAATAAAAGAAATACTCACGTGGGGGCTCCCAGCCCTGCAGGCAGATGTGGTGGGGGGAGGCAGAGACAGGTAGCTCCCCACACCCTGTTCTGAGCCCCCTTTCTGAAAGAGCCAGCTCCCATCTGGACTGGGGGGAGGAAAGACATGTGGAAGCACTGAGTGAGGGGAGGGGAGAAAGAAGAGGGGAGGAGGCAAGAGCGGGGGACTGCAGGGTGGGGATGTCGGGATAGGGGCGAGGGAATCCTTTTTAATTTCATTCTCTCCCCATGTCTACATCAGCCCTGCAGGCTCAGCTCTTTAATATTTACACACAGGAAGAGGAGAGGATGAGAAAGAACAGAGAGTGAGGGGGGCAGGGGATACCTGAGCTCAAAGGGGATAGAGGCAGGAGCCTTGGAGAGCTGGGTGCTCACACCATCCCCAGGTCATTTCCATTCTGAGCTCTTGACTGGAAGGAAGAAGGAACTCTGGGACCATTCTGTCCCTTTGTTAACAAGACACTTTGAAACAGCATCAGAAAAAGATCAGATCCCCACCCACATACCTGGACACCCCCACAAACCCAGATTTCTTGGGTGCCTTATGTTCAGATGGTAGAGGCAGTATTCATGCACAAGCATGTTCTGATGCTTGGAGGCATGTTTGCATGTGGGCTGCTGTGTAAAGGCACATGAACATGTCAGCTAGCATGTACAGGTTTCTACAAGTATGTTTTCAATATATGCACATGTAACAGCCCCTGCAATCATATGCAAACTTATATAATCAAATGTGTAAACCAGTCCCCAAGCAACCTCCCCACAGGTCCCCAGCTACAGCCCCAAGGACAAGGCCACCCACCTCCCCAGACTCCCTTATTCACAGTCCCCTCCCTCAAAGCCTCACTTTTTCTTTCTGTGACATGGGGAGAAGGGATGGTGGGAAGGCATGCTGCATTTGAGCCCAGGGACTTGACAAGTTATTAGCAACGATGAGCTGGCAGCTCGTTACCATAACGATGTTGCCACCACCTCACCCCAGCTCAAACCCAGACTCCCCAGACAGCAGGAGGCCCGCTGAGCCAGCAGCCTTCAGACTGGGGGGTTGCGGGGGGGAGGGAATCAAGACATATCGCTTGTAGAGTGGAGGGTACGCAGCTGTTCTTCCAACCCCTCACTGAGAGACCAAGCTTTGAATCTACCAAGTGGGAATGACGTCAGACTCTGGAAAGGTTTCCTGACCATGGGGCTGGTAAGATACTGGAAGGGGTCTATAGAAACCCCTCTAGACAAAAGCTTCTGTTGTCATTTGCTCCTCTGTCCCCTCACTCAAAAGAATCTCTTCTACTGATCTTAGTAGATTACTAGAAAAACCGAACAAATAGGAGGCTCTTCTATGAATTTTGATTTTCCCACCTGTAAAATGGGAACACTTATCTTTATTATTTACCCGAGACTCTGGGAAAGTTTAATCAGAAAGAGTTTAAGAGTAACCACAAACCCCTCCAAAATCAGACAAGCCCCAGAAGCTTCTCTACCTAACTGGAACCTATAAACCTATAAACTAAGAAACTATCAGGCCAACAAAATGCATCAGAAACTGGATGGTATGAAGCAAAATGGAGCTCAGCCAGCCCAGGTTCCAACATCAACTGGAGAGAGATGATATGAGCTGCCAGGTAGCAGCCAGCTGCTGCCACAGAAGAAAGTCTGGGAGTCTGGCCTGCAGCAGTTTCAGCCCCTCACTGGCAAGAATTAAGAGATGCCATGGCCTACCTCAGTGGTGGGTATGGCTAGGAATCCCCATTCCCAGGAACATCTGTTAACTCCTTCTCTTTGGAACGGGGTCCCAGGTCAAAGGGTCTATAGCCTTAGGATTATTGAGTCTTTGCTTCTTTTCCCCAAATCCCCTCTGCTCTGTTTTAAGGAGCAAAAGGTGGGAGTGGGGGTTTCCAGGAATAGAAAGCAACACGGAAGGTTGGAGAGTTCCTGGGCTAAGATAGCTAGGAACCCACAAGTTTGCTGTGTGACCTTGGGCAAGTCCTCTCCCTTCTCTGGGCTTCAATCTCCTCACTTTGTAATTAAGAGATTGGACCAAGTCAGTTCTAAGTTTCCTCCCCTGGCCATCATTCTGTAACTACATACAAGCTCACTCCTTGGACATGAGCCCCCTGGCATAAAATGCAGTGGGCACTGCCTGCCAGATCGGTGGGCCGTGGGGGTGGGGATGCGGGGGTTGTATCTGAGGCTATCGTCCTATGTCCATGCTCCTTTTAGAAACACCTGCCACCCTAGTCCTCCCAGCTCCCTGTTTAGACCCTGATTCACTGCCAACTCACGAAGCCTCTCCCACCCCCCTCCTCTCTTCTCCCCCTCTCTCCCAGCTAGGCCTTGGCAGCTGGGTGCAGAAGTAGCCCCAGCACTCAGGGAATGCTGGGTGGAGATGGAGGGCAGTGCCACCAGGGTCAGAGAGAGCACACCAGGGAGCACCACTCTCTAGCCTTGGCCCAACCCAGCTCTTCGGGTCAGCAAAAGCCCCAGGTTGGAGTCTTTCTGAACCACTAACTAGCAGTGTGTGATTGTGGGGAATGCAATTCAACTCTCAAGCCTCAACATCCTCATCTGTAAGTGGGTATTATATTAGGTTGAACCACATGAAATTGCTGTTTTTGTAGGTAAAAAGCAAAGACAGTTGAATATTGGTAATTTCATATGACTTAACCTGCCCTGCCTGTTTTCTGGGGCTGTTAGGAAGAAGAGAAAGAATTGAGAGGGGAGCATTTTTCAAAAGCCCTGAACTGATACAAGGACATTGTCTCTTAAATTATTATTACTTCAAAGAGCTTTTGCACAGACCCACCTGGAGTCAGTGGGCTAAACCAATGACCCAGAACTTAGAAATTGAGCACTTGGAAGTCTAGAGACAGCCACCTGCTCTGATGACTAAGAACAGGACAGAAGCCTCCACCTGGCCTCCTGAGCCCCTGGTGCTAAAGGGCCCTTGGTGAAACATCCCTGGGGTGACACAAGTTCCAGACCTCAAGAAGGAGAAGCACACACAGGCACTTACGCTCCAGCTGCACCCCCGCCCCATAACCCCCAGGGGCCTCTGTGTCCAACTAGGACACAATCAGTAGCATCACAGAGGGTACCCCGCGGGGTAGGTGAAGATGGGAACCAAGGTGGAAAGTGCCATGCAGCTCTTGCCTGAGTCGGGTGAGGAGTCCCTGGGGAAGGGGTTTGATCTGACCTCAGAAAAGTCCCATCTCTCTGTCCCCTCCCCAGCACCTCACCAGGCATCCGCTGGGTGAGGAGGGGACAAAGCCTAGGTGTGCGTGATTACGAATGAACCCAGCTCAGATACATTCTCACACAGCACGCACCCCCCAACCACACACACGTTCACGCAGGCCACAGATACCCGAACCCACTCTCCGAAACAGTCACACCAGCACACACACATCCGTTCACATACACACTCAGAGGACCTCCACCCCCCCCACCCCAGGCACACACAGTGACAACACGCACACTCATTCACACACATGTTCACAGATACATACACGGAAACACCCTCCATACTCACACTGCATACACCCACGGACACGCACACACTCACCCACAATGACACACGCACACTCTCGCTGCATACACTCACTGGCACACACAGCCACCCACAGACCCACACGGTGACACACACGCTCATCACAGACACACAGTGACATGCAGTCACACTCACACACCTGCAGAGGAAAACTTCTCTACGGATCTCCCTGAAACCTCCACTTCCCCCCACCACCCTGCTGGCTACTCCCGCTCAGACCCAAGCCTCAGCCGGGCCGGGGCTGGGCCGGGGCTGGCGGCCCCGCGGCTCGACCCCAAGAGCCGGTCCCCGCTCCGCGTGGTCTCCCACCCGTCCCTCCGGTCAGGCCCGCGGGCAGCCAGGCCCGGGCGGGGGCGGCGGAGGAGGCCCAGCCTTCCCCCATCCCCGGACCGGGAGCCGAGGCCGCCGGAGCCCGGGGCGTGGGCGGCGCCGGGGCCGCAGCCAGGCCGAGGCTGGGGGGCGCTGCAGAGGGCGCGGCGCGCGCGGCCGGTCCCCACCCCTCCCCGCGGCTTACCTGGCCCGGCTCGGGCTCCGGCCGGGTTACATGGTGCCGGCGGCCCGGGCCGGGGGCGCTGCGGCGGCGGGCGGGCGGGAGGGCAGGGACGGGGCCCGGCACTGCGGAGCCCCCGGCGGAGGGGCCGCGCCGGCTGCGGAGCCCCGAGCGAGCGCCGAGCGGCAGCGGGCGCGGGAGCGGGAGGCGGCCAAGCCACGGAGGCTGGATTTCCCGGGGACCAGGAAGGGGAGGCGGGGGGATCCCGCCCGCGCGCTCCGCCCCCGCCCCCGCCCCCGCGCAGGGCTGCCGAGCCGGGAGCCGGCGAGAGGGAGGGGGCCGAGCTCCCCGCCCCCGCGCGGGACCCGGGAGGGCCGAGGTCGCCGCCAGCGGACGGCCGCCCGGGTCTCCGAGGAGCGCCCGCCTCGGGGAGGCTGAGCGACGGCGCCGCGAGGCCCAGGCGGGGGTGCGAAGCAGCTCCCCCTCCTCGGGGACCACCGGGTCCGCGTCCGCCGGGGACCCAGGAACCGGCACACACAGTGTCACGGTCACGCACGGCCGCCTAGGCACAGGTCCGAAGCCCGGAGACGGGCGCTTGGGGAGAGAGTCACACAGCCTCCCAGACAGGGTCTCGCGCCCCACCGAGGCACAGTCACGCCCTGAATGTCACACAGCCCCCGGGGCGCATCCCTCTCGGAGACGCTTTTCGGGTGGCGCGGATGAGCTACCCGCCTGCAGCTGCTGGCCGCAGGTCTAAGGGCCCCTCTTCAGCCCTGCGTCCCCGGCTGGGGCGCCGTGCCGGGCTCAGAGCCACAGACTGGAGAGAGTCCCTCACCCTCAGCCCAGGCAGCCCCACTGTGTGGAGGGAAAACCGCGCTCGACCTGCGGACTTTGCCGGGGCCCCACCTGTGCCCACTGTGTCCGCCCACCTCTAGGCCCTGAGCCAGGGGTCGTGCCAAGGCGGAGGCGGGGTGGGGGAGGGAAAAGGGACGGTCCGGGGCACAGCCGGAGGCTGCAGAGCCGGGACTGAGGCTGCGGGAGCCAGGAGAGGCGGAGGAGAGAGGACTGCAGCAGTCCCTGGCTGGAATCCGTCTTGGCGCCCAGGGCGATGCTGTAATGGGGGGGAGGGGGCCGCACCGGGGAAACCGCTTGGGGAGGGGCTGGCTCTGGGTTCTGATTTCCTGAGGTGGGTGTGAGGGGAGCTCGGCCTCAGGCGCTGAAAGTTGGGGTGGAGAGTAGCGTGCATCCTTAAAGCCGTCTTCCCTCTTCCTTCGTCCACCTTTTCTGGTCTGGAAAGCTGGGATGGTGAGGCTAGGGAGACTGACCATCCTCCTCTCTAGGAATAGACAGACCTTGGAATAGTTCTGATTCAATATCCACCCGACAACCTTCTCCCTGTACCTCTTTGGGGCCACTGGCTCTCCTTATATAAAGGGGGAAACTGAAGATAGAAGTAGCAGTCACAGGCCCAAGTGAATAAAAACTGGGAGTCACACCCTTTCCCCATTTCCCAAGAAGACGTTTAAAGACGCCACATGACATAAAGTTCTGGTGGGAGATAGGCAGACTGGTCACCTGTCCTGCTGCCTGCAAGACCTATTCAATCAAGAAGTTTCAGCCTGAGCTAAGGTTGCAGAGAATTCCCAGCCCAGAGATCAGCCGAGACCAGATACCAGGGAAAATCAGATAGAAAGTTGATCCTAGGAACCCACTTTAGAACTGCAAGAAGCATCTCACTTGCCATGAAGCATAAGAACAGCCTTCATGCAGTATGTTAAAAGGCACCACCACGTTTTCTCTGCTTTTTTTTTTTTAATTATTATTATTTTATTTATTTTTGACTGTGCTGGGTCTCCATTGCTGCCTGCAGGCTTTCTCTGGTTGCGGTGAGCATGGTGCACAGGTGTCTCATTGCAGTGGCTTGCTTTCCCCAGTCGCACAGGCTCTAGGGCATGCAGGTCCAATGGTTGGGGCACGTGGCCTTAGTTGTCCCACAGCATGTGGAATCTTCCCGGAACAGGGATCGAACCCATGTCTCCTGCATTGTCAGGCGGATTCTTTATCACTGGACCACCAGGGAAGTCCTTCTCAGTTCTAAAATGTACATTCTGTTCACTATTCTGAAATTGGAAATGCATCTTAACAATGGATAGGGACATTTTATGTGGTTCTCTACTTTTCTCTTACAGTTTGTATAAAAGAGTTGACATGTTTTAGAAGTAAGAAATGGTGTCGTTTTCATCTGTTCCTTCCACAAATATTTACTGATTGTACCTGGCACCTTGCTAGCCTGCTGGGGCACAAAGATTAGTCAGACAGGCTCTAGACAGTGTTCTCTCACACCCATCCAGTAGTGTATGAGGGAGATGGAGAGGGAAATCAGTCGTTACCCTCAGGGCCAGCTTCATGGGAGTGTGAGCGGTGCAGTCACACAGAGTCCCACGCTTACAAGCCTTATGCTCTGCTGTCACTGTTTTGAAATTCTCAGTAATTTTTTTAACAAGGGACCTTGCACTCCACAAATCATGACTGCTGTGTTAAGAATTCCATGCCTTAATAGAGATGAGCACTAAATACTTTTAGAATCTAGAGCTCTGTCTGGGTGAAGAAAGGTAGTCAAAGAAGTCAAAAAGCATAACGGAAGCATTTGAATAGAGTCTCCAAGATGAGAAGAGAGAACTAGAGAGCCACACAGGTTCAGAGACAGAGAAACTCATCAAAATGTCAGTCAAGCAGTATGGCAGAGTAGGTGCCTGGTTGATCCTCCCACTGAAAACATGATATATTATTTTTTTAATGATAGATAAAATATATTTTTAAATCTTCTTAAATGCATCAATGAGCTGGTAAAAAAAATAAAAATAAAAATCCCCCCCAGCCAAAATCTAAGTGAAGACAGAACCAGAGAAGTAAGCAGAGCACTGAAGCCAACTTTAGCCTTGGGGACTATAATACCTTGGTTGCAGAAGTGGCACTTATTTACCCCTCCATGAATCCATGATTTTTCCATATGACTTTGCAACTCCCTGCATCAAGAAAGGGCTCTGTTTTCCCACTCCTTAAATTTGGATGGACTTGTGACTTGCTTTAACCAACAGAATATGGAAAAAGTCATGGTGTGTCTATTCTGAGTCTAAGCTGTAAGAGGCTTGCCTGCTTCTACTCTTTCTCCTGCTCTTCTGCCTCCTTTGTGAGAACAAGCCTGGTAACCTGCTGTTGGATGAGAGACAAGATGCAAGAGAGCCTTGCTATCCAAGACAAGGTAATCAGAGATCAGCCTGTAACCAGCTGACCCCCAAACATGCAAGAGAGTCCAGCCAAGAGCAACAGAGACATATACCTCACTGTGGCTGACTGTAGACACTTAAGTGAGACCAGGTAAATGAGAAGAACCACTCAATCGGTCTGAGGACTGTTGAGTAATAATAATGCTTATTAATTGGAGCCACTGAGAAAACCACTATTCTAAAACACACATGTACCCCAGTGTTCATTGCAGCATTATTCACAACCGCCAGGACATGGAAGCAGCCTAGATATGGTTTGACAGATGAATGGATAAAGAAGGTGTAGTACATATATACAGTGGAATATAACCCAGCCATAAAAAAGAGCGAATGTGAATCGGTTCTAGTGAGGTGGATGAACTTAGAGCCTGTTATATGGAATGAAGTAAGTCAGAGAGAGGCAGGTCAGGTGGCCTGGTATTCCCATCACTCTCAGAATTTTCCACAGTTTATTGTGATCCACACAGTCAAAGGCTTTGGCATAGTCAATAAAGCAGAAAGAGATGTTTTTCTGGAACTCTCTTGCTTTTTCCATGAGCTAGCAGATGTTGGCAATTTGATCTCTGGTTCCTCTGCCTTTTCTAAAACCAGCTTGAACATCAGGAAGTTCATGGTTCACGTATTGCTGAAGCCTGGCTTGGAGAATTTTGAGCATTACTTTACTAGCATGTGAGATGAGTACAATTGTGCGGTGGTTTGAGCATTCCTTGGCATTGCCTTTCTTTGGGATTGGAATGAAAACTGACCTTTTCCAGTCCTGTGCCCACTGCTGAATTGTCCAAATTTGCTGGCATATTGAGTGCAGCACTTTCACAGCATCATCTTTCAGGGTTTGAAATAGCTCAACTGGAATTCCATCACCTCCACTAGCTTTGTTCGTAGTGATGCTTCTAAGGCCTGCTTGACTTCATATTCCATGATGTCTGGCTCTAGGTGAGTGATCACACCATCGAGATTATCTTGGTCATGAAGATCTTTTTTGTACAGTTCTGCTGTGTATTCTTGCCACCTCTTCTTAATATCTTCTGCTCCTGTTAGGTCCATACCATTTCTGTCCTTTATTGAGCCCATCTTTGCATGAAATGTTCCCTTGGTATCTCTAATTTTCTAGAAGAGATCTCTAGTCTTTCCCATTCTGTTGTTTTCCTCTATTTCTTTGCACTGATCGCTGAGGAAGGTTTTCTTATCTCTTCTTGCTATTCCTTGGAACTGTGCATTCAGATGCTTGTATCTTTCCTTTTCTCCTTTGCTCTTCACGTCTCTTCTTTTCACAGATATTTGTAAGGCCTCCTCAGATCCTCAGACAGCCATTTTTATTTTTTGCATTTCTTTTCCATGGGGATGGTCTTGATCCCTGTCTCCTGTACAATGTCATGAACCTCCGTCCATAGTTCATCAGGCACTCTATCTATCAGATCTAGTCCCTTAAATCTATTTCTCACTTCCACTGTATAATCATAAGGGATCTGATTTAAGTCATACCTGAATGGTCTAGTGGTTTTCCCTACTTTCTTCACTTTGAGTCTGAATTTGGTAATAAGGAGTTCATGATCTGAGCCACAGTCAGCTCCTGGTCTTGTTTTTGTTGACTGTATAGAGCTTCTCCGTCTTTGGCTGCAAAGAATGTAATCAATCTGATTTCGATGTTGACCATCTGGTGATGTCCATGTGTAGAGTCTTCTCTTGTGTTGTTGGAAGAGGGTGTTTGCTATGACCAATGCGTTATCTTGGCAAAACTCTATTAGCCTTTGCCCTGCTTCATTCCGTACTCCAAGGCCAAAAATTTGCCTGTTGCTCCAGCTGTTTCTTGACTTCCTACTTTTGCATTCCAGTCCCCTATAATGAAAAGGACATCTTTTTTGGGTGTTAGTTCTAAAAGGTCTTGTAGGTCTTCATAGAACTGTTCAACTTCAGCTTCTTCAGCGTTACTGGTTAAGGCATAAGCTTGGATTACCGTAATATTGAATGGTTTGCCTTGGAAACGAACAGAGATCATTCTGTCATTTTTGAGATTGCATCCAAGTACTGCATTTCGGACTTTTTTGACCATGATGGCTACTCCATTTCTTCTAAGGGATTCCTGCCTGCAGTAGTAGATATAATGGTCATCTGAGTTAAATTCACCCATTCCAGTCCATTTTAGTTCGCTGATTCCTAGAATGTCGACGTTCACTCTAGCCATATCCTGTTTGAGTACTTCCAATTTGCCTTGATTCATGGACCTAACATTCCTATGCAGTATTGCTCTTTACATCATCGGAAAGCTCTTTACAGCATTGCTTCCGTCACCAGTCACATCCACAACTAGGTATTGTTTTTGCTTTGGCTCCATCTCTTCATTCTTTCTGGAGTTATTTCTCCACTGATCTCCAATAGCATATTGGGCACCTACTGACCTGGGGAGTTCCTCTTTCAGTATCCTATCATTTTGCCTTTTCATACTGTTCATGGGGTTCTCAAGGCAAGAATACTGAAGTGGTTTGCCATTCCCTCCTCCAGTGGACCACATTCTGCCAGACCTCTCCACCACGACCCGTCCTGCCTCTTGAGAAAGCTATATGTAGGTCAGGAAGCAACAGTTAGCACTGGACATGGAACAACAGACTGTTCCAAATAGGAAAAGGAGTACGTCAAGCCTGTATATTGTCACCTTGCTTATTTAACTTATATGCAGAGTACCTCATGAGAAACGCTGGGCTGGATGAAGCACAAGCTGGACTCAAGATTGTCAGGAGAAATATCAATAACCTCAGATATGCAGATGACACCGCCCTTATGGCAGAAAGTGAAGAGGAACTAAAAAGCCTCTTGATGAAAGTGAAAGAGGAGAGAAAAAAAGCTGGCTTAAAGCTCAACATTCAGAAAACGAAGATCATGGCATCTGGTCCCATCACTTCATGGGAAATAGATGGAGAAACAGTGGAAACAGTATCAGACTATTTTTTTGGGCTCCAAAATCACTACAGATGGTGACTGAAGCCATGAAATTAAAAGATGCTTACTCCTTGGAAGGAAAGTTATGACCAACCTAGACAGCCAATTAAAAAGCAGAGATATTACTTTGCCAACAAAGGTCCGTCTAGTCAAGGCTATGGTTTTTCCAGTGGTCATGTATGGATGTGAGAGTTGGAGTGTGAAGAAAGCCGAGTGCCAAAGAATTGATGCTTTTGAACTGTGGTGTTGGAGAAGACTCTTGAGAGTCCCTTGGACTGCAAGGAGGTCCAACCAGTCCATCCTAAAGGAGATCAGTCCTGGGTGTTCTTTGGAAGGACTGATGTTGAAGCTGAAACTCCAATACTTTGGTCACCTGATGCAAAGAGTTGACTCATTGGAAAAGACCCTGATGCTGGGAGGGATTGGGGGCAGGAGGAGAAGGGGACAACAGAGAATGAGATGGCTGGATGGCATCACTGACTCGATGGACATGAGTTTGAGTGAACTCTGGGAGTTGGTGATGGACAGGGAGGCCTGGTGTGCTGCGATTCATGGGGTCGCAAAGAGTCGGACACAAGTGAGCGACTGAACTGAACTGACTGAACTGAAGTCGGAAAGAGAAAAACAAATATCATACATTAATGCATATATATATGGAATCTATTTTTAAAAGGGTATTGAAGAACCTCTTTGCAATGAAGGAATGGAGATGCAAATGTGAGAATGGACTAGTGGACACAGTAGGGGAGGGAGAGAGTGAGACAAATGGAGAAAGTAGATCAACATATATATACCATCATGTGTAAAATGGATAGCTGGTGAAAAGTTGCTACATAACACAGGGAGCCCCATCTGGCACTCTGTGATGACCCAAGGGGGTGGGACGGGGGGAGGGGAGGGAGGCTCAAGAGGGATATATGTACAAATACAGCTGATTCACCTTGTTGTACAGCGGAAACCAATATAACATTGTAAAAAAATTTTTAAATAAACAAATACAACACTATGGGAAACAAAAATAATAAATAAAATGTTCCCAGATAGGTAGTACCCCAGGTGTCTAGCAGAAGAAAACATAAATCTTTGTTAGAGGAACTCACTTTCATCTCAGGATTCAAATAATTTCCAGCAATAAAGTTCCAAAGAAAATGAACAGCAACAAATAGCAGAAACACATCTACAAAGGAGCCAGTTATTAGAATTATGAGACACAGATTATAAAATATGTTTGATATATTTAGAGAAAATAGTCCTGTTGCTTTTGGCTTGTTTTTCTTGTCTCATTGTGCTGGCCACAGAACAATGTTAGGTAGAAGTGGTGATGGTGGGTACGTTTGTTTTGTTCAGAATTTGAAGGCTCCAACACTTTTTCTTTAGGACAATACTTACCGTGGGATTTTTGAATACCTCTCTTGATCAGGTAAAGGAAGTTCCACTTTATTGCTAATTTACTACGAATTTTATCAAATATATGTTGAATTTTTCAAAGGTTTTTTCTGCATCTTTTGATATGATCGTATGGTTTTTCTCCTTTAATCTATTGTGATCAATTCCATTTCAGTTCAGTTCAGTTCAGTCGCTCAGTCACGTCCGACTCTTTGCGATCCCACGAACCACAGTACGCCAGGCCTCCCTGTCCATCACCAACTCCCGGAGTCCACCCAAACTCATGTCCATCGAGTCAGTGATGCCATCCAGCCATCTCATCCTCTGTCATCCCCTTCTCCTCCTGCCCTCAATCTTTCCCAGCATCAGGGTCTTTTCAAATGAGTCAACTCTTTGCATCAGGTGATCAAAGTATTGGAGTTTCAGCTTCAACATCAGTCCTTCCAATGAACACCCAGGACTGATCTCTTTTAGGATAGACCGGTTGGACCTCCTTGCAGTCCAAGGGACTCTCAAGAGTCTTCTCCAACACCACAGTTCAAAAGCATCAATTCTTCAGGGCTCAGCTTTCTTTATAGTCCAACTCTCACATCCATACATGACCACTGGAAAAACCATAGTCTTGACTAGACGGACCTTAGTCGGCCAAGTAATGTCTCTACTTTTGAATACACTGTCTAGGTTGGTCATAACTTTCCTTCCAAGGAGTACGCGTCTTTTAATTTCATGACTGCAGTCACAATCTGCAGTGATTTTGGAGCCCAGAAAAATAAAGTCAGCCACTGTTTCAACTGTTTCTCCATCTATTTGCCATGAGGTGATGGGACATTTATTAATATTAGTATTAAATTTCACTAGTATTAATTTTACTTTCCTGAGATAAACCAAACTTACTTGAAGAGTTTAGCGTTTATTTTACGTATACTATTGGATTTGATCTAGCAGTGTTTTGTTTTGGATTTTTGCATCCTGTATTAATAAATGAAATAACCCTGATGTCTTCCTGTTTTTTTGTTATTTAGAATTTGGTTTCTAAGTTATTCTTGCTTCATAGAGTGTGTTCTTGTCTCTGAAGAAGTTTGTGTAAGCATAGGATGATTTGATAATTGTAAGTTTGGTGAGACCCATCTGTAAAGCCATCTGGCACTGGTGCTTTTTTGTTGTAACAGAAAGTTTTTTGTTTGGCCTTGTTTTGTTTTACTATTACTTCTGTTTCTTTAACAAGACATTCATTTACTTTTTTGCTGCCCTGTGTGACTTGTTTGATCTTAGTTCCCTGGCAGTGAAAGCACTGAGTCCTAACCACTGATGCACCATGGAATTCCCTAACAGGACTATTTCAAGGACTATTTCAAGTTTTCTATTTCTTCTGCATCAATTCCAAGAATTTATATCTTGCTACGAATGTCTATTCTGTCTAAGTTTTCAAACATATTGTCATAAAGTTAATGATGAAATTCTCTTTTTATTTAAATTGGAGGATAATTGCTTTACAATGTTGTGTTGGTTTCTGCCATACAATAATATCAATCAGTCATAACTGTATATGTATATCCCCTCCCTCTTGAGCCTCCCTCACGCTCCCCTACCCCACACTGCCCCTCTAGGTCATCACAGAGTGCCAGGCTGGGCTCTGTGTGTTACACAGTAGCTTCCCACTAGCTGTCTATTTTACGTAGAGTAGGGAGCTGGTGATGGACAGGGAGGTGTGGCGTGCTGCGATTCATGGGGTCACAAAGAGTCGGACACGACTGAGCGATTGAACTGAACTGAACTGAGTGTATATATGTCAATGCTACTTTCTCAATTTGTCCTACCCTCTCCTTCTCACGCCGTGTCCACAAAGCCATTCTCTGTGTCTGCGTCTCCATTCCTTCCCTGCAGAAGATAGGTTTATCAGTACCACGTTTCTAGATTTCACATACATGTGTTGATATATGATATTTGTTATTGTCTTTCCAACTTACTTCACTCTGTATAACAGGCTCTAGGTTACATCCGCCTCGCTACAACTGACTCAGATTCATTCCTTTATATGGCTGAGTAATATTCCATTGTATGTATATTATCTTTTGAATCTGCTTCCTCTGTAATTGGGCCTCCTTTAGAATATGTATTCGTGCCATCTCTCTTTTTCTTGATTCTCATTGCCAGAGACTTGTCCATATTTTAAGTATTGTAAAGAATTTTTTTTTTTTTGCTTTGTCGATCTTCTCCACTGTATCTTCTAATTTCTTGACTTCTGCTCTTATTTTTATTGTCTACTTCCCTCTATTTTCTTCAAGTCTACTCCTTCTTTAAGTCACTGCTTAAATTGGAAATGCAGTTTCTTAATTTTTGGCTTGTCCTTTTACTCTTTTATTTTTTCTTAAATGTTCCACAGCTCTTTTTCTCTTTGGTTGCGCAGGATTTAAGTTGCTTCGTGCAATGTCTTCATTGCCAAGTGTGGGTTCTTCCTTGTGGTATGCAGGATCTTTAGTTGCAGGCATGCAGGATCTACTTCCCTGACCAGGAATCAAACCCAGGTCCCCTGCTTTGGCAGCATGGGGTCTTAGCCACTGGACCACCAGGTAAGTCCCACTTTTTCCTCTTTTTTAAATATAAATTGAAAGGCTGTAAATTATTTTTTGGAATTCCTTGCTAGTCCAGAGGTTATAACTTGGCCTCTTCACTGCTAAGTGAGGGCCTAGTTCCATCCCTGATGGAGGAACTAACATCCCACTAGCCTTGAGGCACTGAACTCCCCCCAAAAAATTACCCTTGAAAAACTATTTTCACTGCATTTCACATGTTTTCATTATCATTCAATTCTGAATATTCTAAAATTATCATTGTGATTTCTTCTTTGATCTGTGAGTTATTCGGAAGTGTGTTAGTCATTTCCAAATAGCATTATTTAGTGTACATTTTTGTTACTATCTTCTAACCTCATTGTATTGTAATCAAAGAATCCTGCCTGCATGATTCTTATTCTTTGGAATTGCTCTGTGACTAGTACATAATCAATGTTTGTAAAGGTTACGTGCTTCCTTGTGGTAGTTAGTCTCCAAGGCGGCCCCCAGTTATTCTCCTCTCAAGGTATTTATTCTTTTGGGTTGTCCCCTCCCACAGTGAAATAGGGCTGTTATGTACAATCAATAGGACACTGCAGAAATAACAGTATGTGACTTCTGAAGCTACATCGTAAAACATTTCACAGTGTCCATCTTTCAGTCTGAAGTTGCTCACACTGAGGGAAGCTAGCTGCCATGTCATAAAGACACTCAGCCCTGTGGAAAGAACTGCCTGGGAAGGAACCAAAGCTTCCTTCCAACCACTAGCACCAATTTACTAGTTACGTGGGTGAATCTGTTTAAAAGCAGATCCTCCAGCTACAGTCAAGTCATCAGAAGACTGCAGCCACTTACAACATTTCTGTGACTGTCATGAGAAATCTTGAGCTAAAACTACCCAGCCAAGCTGATCCTAAATTCCTGACCCACAGACACTTAGAGATTTTTAGAATGTTTATTTTTATTTTACACTACTAAGTCTGTACAGCAGTGGATAACTAAGACCGTTTTGGAGACGATTTTGTACTCTCTAATTGTACAAAGGAAATTTATGTACAGTCAAACTTCTGTTCATTCAATTTTATTGTTTTTATCTTCAATATGTTTACTGAAACTTTATCTGCTTGACTTGTCCACAATTTTTTAAAACGTGCCGAAATCTCCTATTATGACAGTGGATTTGTCTATATTATATTGTAGCCCTATCAAATTTTCTTTATGTAGTTTAAGGCTACTTCGTTAGGTGCATACATGATAGGATTAAAGAGGAAAAATAAAGCTATCATTATTTTCAGATGATATAATTGTCTGCCTAGAAAATAATCTAAAGACAAATTATTGTATTAGATCTAATTGTATTTAGCCAGGTGTCTGGATAGAAAACCAATTTACAAAAGTCACTTGCATGTTTTCACATTAACACAATAATAAAACACGTAATTTGTAAAAGTATGTCACTTACAATAGCTATAGTGATATTAGATATTTAATATTAAATCTAATAAAAGATACATAATAGCATAAATATTTACTCAAAGTCATTTTTAAAAAGACCTAATCAATGGAGAGATATTTCACATTCATGGATAAAAAATGATAATTTTTTCATGATGTCAGTTCTTCCCATTCAATGTTATTTCAATTTTAAAAAATGTAATTTGATAAGCTGGTTCTAAAATCATTATGGAAAACTAAAAAACCAAGAACAACTAAGACATATTTTTTTAAACTTTTTATTATGAAAAATATCAAACATACACACAAATATATAGTAGAGCGATTACTATAATCCCCCCACCCCCATGTATCTATTGCCTATATTCAATTATTATTATTAATTCCTGGCCAATTTTGTTTAATCTGTATCTTCTAGTCTCCCTCTCTGTATTATTTTGAAGCAAGTCATAAACATATTTTATTAATACATATTTTAGTATGTATATAATGATCACGTTTTTAAAATTTGACAATCCCTTAATATCATCAAACATCTAGGGAAACAGCCAATCAATTTTTCTGGCTTCTCTTACATTGTACAGTGGACCTTTGAACAACATGGGTTTGAACTGTGTGTGTCCACTTATACGCAGATTTTTTTCAATGAACGTGTACTACAGTACTGAATGATCCATGGTTGATGGAACCCGCAGATGTGAAACAGTGAATATGGAGGGCTCACAGTAAAGTTATAAATGGATATTTGACTGCTCAGAGGGTCAGCTCCCCTAATCCCCTACATTGTTCAAGGGTTGATTGTAATTGATTGATGTCACTTAAGTATTTTTTAATCTATAGATTCCCTTCTTCCATTTTTTGTAACAAGTGTATGTGTTGTAAAAAAAAAAAACAAGATTGTTAACCTTGAGAAATTCTTACACTTTGGATTATTTTTTACCTGCAGAGTTATTTATCATATTTCTTTATCCTTCATATTTTTTATATATTGATAATTAGATCTAGAAGTTTGATCAGATGTAGGTTCAATTGGGGGGCAATAATTCTTCATAAGTAGTGTTATATATTTCTATCAATAAGTGTATCATATCATAATCTCTCTTTTGATAATGTCTCCTTTTTATTGTTTCTAATGAGACTGCAAAAATGATGGTATAACAGTTTTATAATTCCTTCTTCAATAATTAGCCGGAGCACTTTTATAAAGTAAAATGTCTATCAAGAGAAACTTCTTTCCTCCATTATTTCATTACCTTATTGTATGGATTGTAGAGGAAAAGCGGAAAAAACATGACTATTTTTCCTTTCAGTTTTCAGTTTTTAAACAAGGAGTTGGATAAAAATGAACCTTGACCTCAAAAAGTAGAGAAAAAAATCTTTGACCACAAAAAAGAATTTCAAAATGGATTGTAGACCTAAATGTGAATGGTAAAATATTTAAACTTCCAGAAGAAAACAAAGGAGAATATCTTTATGACCTCAAAGAGGAAAAATATTTCTTAAGCAGGATACAAAATGTGCTACCTGTGTAAGAAAATAGACAAGAGGATTCTGGAACTATAGCGGAGCAGGAAGCCCCAAGAACCTGTCTTCCCGTCTCGATACCTGCATTGTCAGAATCTGTCTGCTGTAACTATTTTGGAGCTCTGGAGTCTACTGAGGGCTTGAAACGTCCAGGGGGAAGGCTTGGACAGTAAACTGCTGCTGATTTTGGTCACCTTCAGCTTTTAGTACAGTAGCAGCGGTGCATTCCCCATCTCCAGTCAGGTAGCAGGCAGCTGTGCATGTGTTCCCAGGCCAGCTTGCAGAAACCAGTGTGCAGAAACGGCCCTGTTCTCCAAGTATCAGAGATCTATGTTCTGGTCGCTCAAAGCCATTTCTAATAACAGAGGGTAGACAAAGAGGAAGCGTTCATTGTTTCTGGATTTCCTCCTATTATTGCAAGACCCAGCCCCTCTGGCTAAAGTGATTTCCAGTGGATTTATGGGGCTGGAGCCTCTTTTTCCCTTTCATTTTCTTCTTTTCCATTTTTGGAACACAGACATTAAAGACCAAGATATTTAAAAGCAACTACATATTCAAGAGAAATTAGAGTGTCACCATGCATGCCCAGGAAAAGATACAGGCTCAGGAAACACCTAAGAAGATATTAACTTTACATCACATGTTGATCCTTGGTACAGAAACAGCCTACAAGAATTTATTTGAAAAAAAAAAAAAACAATAGCAAACCCTGGGGATGAAGGCAAAATCTGATTTCCAGAATTGCCACATTATTAGATTAAAATGACTAGATTTCAACAAAAAAAGTCACAAAGCACACAAAGAAATGGAGAGGTATAGCTCATTCAAAGAAAAATAATAAGCCAACTGAAACTGTCCCCAAAAGAGACCTAATGGTGGATTTATTAGCCAAAGACTTTAAAACAACTGACAATAAAAATAAAGCAAAAAGATATTCTGGAGATGAAAAATACAATAACTGAAATACACATTTACTAGAGAGTTTCAAAGGCAAATGTGAGCAGGCAGAAGAAAATATCAGTGAACTTGAAGATAGAGCAATGGAAAGTCTTGAGGTTGAGGAACGGGGAAAAAGAGGTTGAAGAGAAATATACAGAGCTTAAGGGACCTATGGGGCGCCTTAAGGGGTTTGGGGGGCAAGGAGGACAATGTACCCATCGTAGGAGTCCTAGAAGGAGACAAGAAAGAGAAAGGACCAGAGAGAATATTTTTTAAATCTCCCAAATTTGATGAAAGACATCTATATAAACATTCAAGAAGCTCAGTGAATTCCAAGTAGGTTGAACCCAAAAAGACCCACACTGAGACTAATTATAACTAAGTTTTTAAAAGGTAAAGACAAAGGGAATTTTGAAAACATATCAAAGAAAAGCAGTTTGTCACAAACAAGGGATCATGATTAAAATAGTAAGCAGATTTCTCATCAGAAACTTTAGAGGCCAGAGGAAAGTGGCCAGTATATTCAAAATGTTAAAAAGAACAAAGTTTGGCAAAGTTGTTTTTCAAAAAGAAGGAGAAATTAAGACATTTACAGATAAACAAAGCTGAGGAAGTTTATTACTATCAGATCTGCCCTGCAAGAAATGCTCAAGAGTCCTGCGAGCTGAAATGGAAGGACTCTAGACAGTAACTCAAAGCTGTATGGAGAAATAAGATCTCACTAAAGGTAAATTCATGGACAATTATAAAAGCTAGGATTATTGTAACAGTGATTCATAATTGTATATTTTGGGTTTTTTCTACATGATGCAAGAGATGAAACATTTAAAGAAAAATTAGTATAAAACCTAATATTACTATTTGGCTTGCAATTTTAAATCTTGTTTTCAACATAATTTAGGATACTAATGAATTTAAAAGAATTATTAGTTTATATTATAGGACACATTCTACATAAAGACAAAATTTTGTGACATAACAACTGAAAGAAATGGGGACAGAGATTTTTGTATGTTATTAAAGCTAAGTTAGTAAGTTCAAATTATTGTGTTATAATTTTAAGATTTTAAAATGAAATCCCCATAGTAACCACAATGAAAATAGCTGTAGAGTACACACAAAGGAAATGAGAAAGGAATTTAAATATTTCACTGCAAAGAAAAAAACACCTAAGCACAAAAGAAGACAATAATGCAAGAACAGGAGTGGCTGTACTCATGTCAGACAAAATAAAATTTAAATCAAAATGCATTACAAGAGACAAAGAAGGACATTATGCTGAGTAAAATAAGCCGGTTATAAAAAGATAAATACTACATGATTCCACTTATATGAGGTACTTAGAGTAGTCAAAATCATAGAGACAGAAAACAGAATAGTGATTGCCAGTGACCGGAAGAGGGACTGGGGAGTAATTGTTGCTATAGGTATAGAGTTTTGGTTTTGTAAAAAAAGAAGAGTTCTGGATATGGATGGTAGTGATGGCGGTACAGCGACATGAATGTACTTAACACCACTAAATTATACACTTAAAAATGGTTGTGAGGGTAAATTTATGTTCTATGTAGATTACCACAGTTTTTTAATTGAAGAAAAATATTAACAAATTTGAATTTTGTTTAAATTAAGCAGATGTTCACTAACAGACACCGTTAAAAGAAGGAAAAGGCAAACCACAGACTGGGAATACATACTTGCAATATATGTATCCAATAAAGAACTCATAACCAGAATATATGAAGAATCCATCCAAATCAAGATGAAACAAAATAACAAGCCAAAAATTTTAATGAGAGAAAAATCTTGAGTACTTCTCAAAAGAGGATCTCTCATTGGCCAAAAAACCTCAGTTGGATATCACACCCAACAGAATGACTATATTTTTAAAAGAACAATACCAAGTGCCAGTGCGATGTAGAGCAACTAGAACTCTGATATATTACTGGTTAGGGTGTGATGGTACAATCATTTTTAGAAAACTCTTTGACCGTATCTCTTAAAGCTAAGCACACCTACATTATGACTCAGCAGTTCTACTCCTAGGTGTATATCCCTCCAAAATAAGTGCGTATGTTCATCCCAAGACATGTACAAGAATGTTCATAGCAACTTAATTCATAACGGCCCCAAACTGAAAACAACAAAATAAATGTTAGTCTATTGATACAATGGAAATCACTCAGCAATAAAGAGAACAAACTACTGCTACATGCTACAACATTGAAAATGTTATAACCTTGCTTCTTAAAATGTGGTCCACAAACCAGATGTATCAGCATCACTTGGGAGATTATTTATTAAAAACACAGCATCTAAGGTCTTACTAATCAGAATTTGCATTTTAACAAATTCACTAGTTGATGCAAATGCACTTTGAGATTTGAGAAGCACTATTCTGATAGACAGTTAAGTAGATGTATATACATGTAAATTTTCACCAATCTATACATATAAGATAATACTTCAGATTGCACATATCCAGATCTATACATTTAAGATGCACTCTATGGCTTATTTAAATTCAATCAAAATTAAGATAATTGAATAAAAGCAATGATTTGGTTCACTAGTATTCTGAAGGGGATCAATGAGGATTTTTAAAATATCATTGCAACCTCATGGATTTAAACATACTTGACATATTTTAATACACTGAATCAGTTATTTCACTTTTGCTCTCTTTTTCCCATCTTTGACCAAATGGAGTCTCTTCAAGCTGATGGCTGGGAAATTTGCAACCCCAGAAATCTTGGTGATTTCTTTATTTTTTAATGTAAGAAAATATTTCAACTCATTTTGTACATTTTCTGTCTAGATCTGAAAAGAAAAAAAACAATTTCTCCAAGGAGCCAGGGTCCTTTTATTTTTTTATTTGTATATTTATATAAATACATATCAATTATATAATTGTATAACCAATAAATGTTTAACTATATAAATATGTTCTATAAAAACATAAAAGATAAAGATATATATAAGGATTTATTATAAGGAATTGTATCATGCAATTATGAAGGCTGAGAAGTCCCCAGGCCTATAGTCGGCAAGCTGGAGACCCAAGAGAATCACTGATATAGTGCTAGTCCAAGTCCAAAGTCCTGAGAACAAGAAGGGCATTTGGTACAAGTTCCAGCCTGAGTTCTACTGCAGAAACAAGAAAGGACCAATGTCAACTCAAAGACAGTAAGGCAGAGAAAGAATTCTTTTCTTACTCAGCCTTTTTATTCTATTCAGGCTTCAGTAAATTAGGTTGAGGAGGGAAATCTGCTTTTTACAAATGTTAATCCCATCCAGAAACACCTTCACAGACTTACCCAGAAATAATATTTAACCAAATATCTGCATATCCTGTGACCCAGTCATGTAGACACATAAAGTTAACCATCACAGAAGTATGTTGTTGTTCAGTCACTACGTCGTTTCCGACTCTTCAACCTCATGGACAGCTTGCTGCACACCAGGCGCCTCTGTCCTTCACTATCTCCTGGAGTTTGCTCAGATTCATGGCCACTGAGTCAGTGATGCTACCTAACCATCTCCCTTGTGCTGGTCCCTTCTCCTTTTGCTTCCAATCTTTCCCAGCATCAAGGTCTTTACCAATGAGTCAGCTCTTCACATCAGGTGGCCAAAGTGTTGGAGCTTCAGCTTCAGCATCAGGCCTTCCAATGAATATTCAGGGTTGATTTCCTTTAGGATTGACTGGTTTGATCTCCTTGCAGTCCAAAGGACTCTCAAGAGTCTTCTCCAACAATTTGAAATCATCAATTCTTCAATGCTCAGCCTTCTTTATGATCCAACTCACATCTGTACATGACTACTGGAAAAATCGTAGCTTTGACTATATGGATCTTTGTTGGCAAAATGATGTCTCTGTTTTTCAATATACTGTCTAAGTTTGTCATAGCTTTCCTTCCAAGGAGCAAGTGTCTTTTAATTTCATGGCTGCAGTCACCGTCTTCAAGTGATTTTGAAAGTGAAAGTGAAAGAAGCTCAGTTGTGTCCGACTCTTTGCAACCCCATGGACTATAGTCCATGAAATTCTCCAGGCCAGAATACTGGAGTGGGTGGCCTTTCCCTTCTCCAGGGGATCTTCCCAACCCAGAGATTGAACCCAGGTCTCCCACATTGCAGGCGGATTCTTTACCAGCTGAGCTATGAGGGAAGCCCCTCCAGTGATTTTAGAGCCCCTAAAAATAAAATCTGCCAATTTTTCCACTTTTTCCCCTTCTATTTGCCATGAAATGATGGGACCAAATGCCATGATCTTAGTTTTTTTAATGTTGCATTTCAAGCCAGTTTTCACTCTCCTTTCACCCTAAACAAGTGGCTCTTTAGTTCCTCTTCACTTTCTGCCATTAGAGTGGCATCATCTGCATATCTGAGGCTGTTGATATTTCTCCTGGCAATCTTGATTCCAGCTTGTGATTCATCCAACCTGGCATTTAGCATGATGTATTCTGCATATAAGTTAAATAAACAGAGTGACAATATACAGCCTTGGCATACTCCTTTCCCAATTTGGAATCAGTCAATTGTTCCATGTTTGGGTCTAACTGTTGCTTTTTGACCAGCTTATGGTTTTTTAGGAGACGGGTAGGGTGGTCTGGTACTCCCATCTCTTTAAGAATTTTCCAGAGTTTTTTGTGATCCTCACAGTCAAAGCCTTTAGCAGAGCCCATGAAGCAGAAGTAGATGTATAAGAAAATATTATTCTGAACTTGTATTAGTCCCAGGTGGCTTGGTGGTAAAGAATCCGCCTGCCAATGAAGGAGATGCAAGAGATGCAGGTTTCATCCCTGGGTCAGGGAGATCCCCTGGAGGAGGAAATGACAACCCACTCCAGTATTCTTGCTGGGATAAACCCATGGACAAAGCAGCCTGGCAGACTGTAGTCCTTGGGGTCACAAAGAGTTGGACACAACAGAGCACACACACAAATTTGGATTAAGAACATTTTCTTAAATAAGACAAACAAAAAACACTGTCTAGGAAAGATAAGACTGATACACTTGACCATATTAAAAATCTTCTATTCGTAAATTATCTTAAAGAAAATGAAAAGACAAGCTACAAATGAGGAGACATTTGTAACATACATAACTGACTAAGAATTGGCATCAAGCCTCAATACCACTACTAGAGAAATGCAAATCAAAACTGCAATGAGGTACCACCTCACACCAGTCAGAATGGCCATCATTAAAAAGTCTACAAGTAACAAATACTGGAGAGGGTTTGGAGAAAAGGGAACCCTCCTACATTGTTGGTGGAAATGTAAATTGGTCCATTCACTATGGAAGACAATATGGAGTCCTCAGAAAACTGAAAACAGAATTACCATATGGTCCAACAACCCCATTCCTGGGTATATATTTTGACAAAATTATAATTCAAAAGGATACATGCACCCCTATGCTCATAGCAGCACTATTCCCATAGACAAGACATGAAAACAGCCTAATGGACATATAATAGATACGTATATAATAGATACATAATATACCATTAAGTACTGCTCAGCTTTAAAAAAGAATGAAATCATACTATCTGCAGAAAAATGGATGCAACTAGAGATTACTATACTAGGTGAAGTAAGTGAAAAAAGAAAATACCATATGGTATGACTTATATGTGGAATCTAAAATATAACACAGTGAACCTGTCTACCAAGCAGAAGCAGACTCATAGAGCACAGACTTGTGGTTGCCAAGAGGGAGGGTGGGGAAGGGATGAACTGGGAGCTTGGAGCTAGCAATAGCAAACTATTATGTATAGAGTGGATGGACAACAAGGTCCTACTATATAACACAAGGAACAGTATTCAATGTCCTGGGATAACCATAATGAAAAGAATGTAAAAAAGAATATACATATATACATATATATATATATATATATATGTATGTATGTATGTGTGTATGTATGTGTATAACTGAGTCACTTTGTTGTATAACAGAAATTAACGTAACATTGTAAATCAACTACATTTCAATTAAAAAGAATTGGCATCAAGGATTTTGTAATTTCTTTATATGAATTTCTTCAAATGAATGAGAAAAAGATAATCAAATAGAAAAATGCATGGTACAAGAGTAAGGTACATGAGCAAGATATATGAGTAGGGAATTCTCAGAGGAAAGGCCTACGGCCAGTATACACTCAGAGAGATGCTCAAACTTATTAGTAAACAGAAAATCAAGACCGTATTGTGATACTAACTTACACCTATTTTATTGGCAAAAATGAAGATATCTGACAATTTGAAATGTTGGAGAGAATATAGATCAAGAAGATCTCCTGTATTTCATGTGGAGGTATAAATTTGAACAACGGTTTTAAAATAATTTGGCTACAAAGTTTATTTCATAAACCCTCAAGGATAATACCGAAGTATCAACAACCAACACCACATGGGTACTGCCCAAATAAAACAGATGCCTGGCCAACCAGACTGGATGCTAGCCAATAGTTCTACTGGTGTGCACTGGCTTATTACTAATCCTATTTTCACTACAACTCAGCATTCCACCTCTATTTACATACACAGTGGAAACTTGCTCATGTTTATACAAAGATAGATATAAGAATATTCATAGCAAGACTATGAATTAGTTAGTAGCTATTAATGCCTAGTCAAAATTCCCAGTAACAGAAAAATGGATAAAATAATCATGGAATAGTCACACAATGGAATTATAAAGAGCATGCCAAAATACGGGTAAATCTTAGTTAATATAGTGTCAAATTTTCTCTAAGTCCCAGGAGATTATATACACTGCAATATGGTTTTTTTCATAAAGTTCAAAAACAACTAAAACTGAACAATATATTTAGGTCACATAGATTAAAAAACTGTAAAAACAAAAAAGAAAGGGAATAATCATCACAAATTTAGGAAGAGGGAAGCACGGTTATAAGATGAAGAGGACCAGACAGGTAGCTCTCCTAGTTGTTGGATGGTGGGACTGCAGGTATTCACTACATTGGACTCCCCTGATGGCTCAGAGAAGAACGAATCTGCCTGCAATGTGGGAGACCCAGGTTCAATCCCTGGGTCAGGAAGATCCCATGGAGAAGGGAGTGGCCACCCACTCCAGTATTCTTGCCTGAAGAATTCCATGGACAGAGGAGCCTGGCGGGCTACAGTTTATGGGGTTGCAAAAAGCTGGACACAACTGCAAGACAAACACTTTCACTTTTATACATACATACATATTCAAATAAGAGGTCTATGTCCAATGATACCAGTGACTACGAACCAAGGGTAATGATTTATCCAATTCTGTGTATCTCAGATTCGTTGAAAAATAAAAGGTGATTTTGTGAAATATGAGCAAAGAGCAAGGATTTTTAAAGAATGACCTAGCAGATAAGAAAAGGAACTAAATATAATTTCTAGGAATGAAAACTGTAATAGCTATAATTAGAAACTCAATAAATGGGTTTAACAGCCAAGTGGATGCAGGTGCTAACAGAACAAGTGAAACAAAAAGATAGGGCTGAAAAAATACATGCAGGAAGCATCATAAAGCTCTGAGAAAGAAGGGTTAAGGGATGTGAAGGGAACATGAGATGACCTAGCATACTTCTAATCAGAAGCCCCCCGAAAGAGGGGGAGAACAGGGCAGAGGCAATAAATGGTGAGACAGCAGCTGATGATTTTCCAGAACTGATAAATATATCAAGATGTAAATCCCCAACAAATTTCAAGTAAACAAATAGAAATAAATGCACACCTACAACATCACATTAAAACTGTAAAACCAGAGATAAAAGAAGACTTAAAAGCAGTCAAAGAAAAGACAGGTTGTCTTCAAAGAAGCAATAGACAAGCTAACCACTGACCTCACAAAGCAACAACAGACACCCAGAGGACAATGGATCAGTATGTTCAATGCGCTGAGAAAACGGTCAACTTAGAAATCTATGCCCAGTTAAAAAAGACTTTTCAAGAATCATGGTGAAATAAAGATGTTTCAGAGAAGACAAAGATCGAAAGATTGCCATTAACAGACTTTACTAAAGAAAATTATAGGAGGAATAGAGATGCAGACATAGAGTACAGATACATGCACACATGGGGGAGGGGGACGAACTGGGAGAGTAGCGCTGACGTCTATATGCGCAAAACAGATAGCTACCGGAAAGCTGCTGTACCATACGGGGAGCTCAGTTGGATGCTCCGTGATGACCCCGAGGTGTGGGATGGGGAGGGTGGGGTGGGAGGGAGGCTCAAAAGGGAGGGACTGTATGTATACATACAGCTGATTCACTTTGTTTTACAGCAGAAACTAACACAACATTGTACAGCAATTATATTCCAATAAAAAATAAAAAGGAAGTTCTTTAGACAAAATATCTTTTCATGTAAAAGTGATCTCAGATGGAAGGTTAGGATGCAAGAAGTAATGAAGAACAAAGAAAACAGTCAATATGCAGATACATATGAAAAAGACTTGACTGTATAAAACAGTAATAAAACACGTTGGTGGGTTTTTCAAAGATAGAATTAAAACATATGTCAACAACAGTATATATCTCTGGAGAAGAAGGAAAAGAAGAGAAATAAGTTTCTAAGACCCTTGTATTTGGGGAGAGGAGGATAAAGGGATCTATTAACTTCAGACTTTGATAAGTATATATGTTAAATTTCCTAGAGTAGTCAAAAAAAGAATAGAAATAGAATACTTCCCAAACAGTTGTAGACAAATTGAAATAAATATCCTTGATGAAAGTGTGAATCCCAGTACCATTTCAAGATGATTAGACTGTGGGTGTGATGATAGGAGATAAGATTAATGATAAACCAAGTCAGATTACAAAGGGTCTGAGGAGCCCAGCTGAGATGTCACACACCTAAGCAATGTGGGGTCAGTGAGGTTTTGATTTAGGTGAGACTAACATGATCAGATCTGCTTTAAGAAACAGCACTTTAACAACCACGTGGATATAGACTAGATTTTATGTACATACACACTCACACATTTATATAAAATCTCACAAAGATAATCAGAAACCTCAGACTTTGCCAGGAGAGGAATACAAATATCTCCCATTGACATGCACTACTAAATCTTGGTAGCTTAAAACCCAGACCTTGGGACTTCTCCGTGGTCCAATGCTAAGAATCCACCTTCCATTGCAGGAGATGTGAGTTCCATCTCTGGTCAGTGAACTATGATCCCACATGCTGGGGGTCTACTAAGCCAACACTCACAACAAAGAACCAGTGCAGCCAAAATTTTATTTTAATTAAAACATTTAAAAAACATGAGACCAAGATGGTAGAGGAGTAGGTGGACATGGAGTACATCTCTCTCCACAGATGCATCAGGAATACACCTTCAGACACAGAAGTGCATGCAGAACACCAGCTGCGAGAGGACAGGAGTCCCTGACCAGGGGGAAAAGAATACACAGAACCACGCAAAACTCGGTAGGACAAAGGAACTAGGGGGGAAAACAGGAGTGTTAGTAGGACTGCACCTGCCTTCTGCTGGTGGGGCAACTGAAGCAGGGGTCCAAACCCCACATCGGGCCGACTGTCTGGGTCAGAGGAGAATATTTTAAGGCTGAGAGTGAAACAGCTGACTTGTGGCAGCCTAAATGGAATCAGAATCAGACAGTCCTTGCTGCAGTCATGCATACCCCGGACAGGGATGCAGGTCCCCTGGAAGGCGCAGAGGCTGGGAGCTGGAGTTTAGGGGTTGTGGAGCAATCCCAGGGCGAGGGCTGCTGTTGACTGCAGACAGACAGATCGAGGGGATGTGAGGGAGGAGATTGTGGTGGGAAATGCCTATGGAGAAAAACCGGGCAGCCACAGAAGCAAGGCAATACTGCTGAGTCACACATAGCGGGTGGAGCCATTATAATAGCCTCTCTCTCCTCACATGCCATGGGCACCTGAACAATAGAGAGGCTGGCCCATCAAATGCCTGACGCACTGAACTACAGAGCAGGGCCCCACTCAAGGTGGGGTGCCTTTAAGTGCCTGAAGCTCCAATCTACAGAGTAGGACCCCAGCCAGGGGGGCCCCTCTAAGTGCTTGATGGGCCCGTCAGCAGAGAAGGACCTCAGGCAAGGGAGCCTTCTAAGTGCCTGAATTGGTGGAGCTACAGAGAAAGACTGGCCAAAGAGGCCTTCTGATCGCCAGCTACAAGAGGCTGGAAAAAATACTCTGATAGGGCCATAACTCCTGTGGCAAAGGCAGTCTGTGTCCCTGCACACCTGGCGCCGCCAGGATCCCCACAAGCCAAGCAGCCGTGCCACCTTCACGCTCAACTGTCACTGGGGCAGAGCTGCCACAGGCAAAAAGTCTTGCAACTATGCACACAGGGTCACTTCAGTCATGTCCAACTCTGCAACCCTCTAGACTGTGGCCTGCCAGCCTTCTCTGTCAGGGAGGGGGTCTCCAGGCAAGAACACTGGAGGGTATTGGACAGTACAGGTTGCCATACCCTTCTAGAGCACTGTATTTCCTGCTGCCCTAGTCGCCAACTCCCCTGAGTACCTGGTGCTGCCAGAACCCCTGCGACCCAAGCAGCTGCACCGCCTCCACACCTGGCCCTCACAGGGGCAAACCCAAGTCCTCCAGGGCAGCCACAGGAGCAAACCCCAGTGGAGGACCCACATGCAGAGATGGAAATAAAACTACTATTGAAACACAGGGGCAGTGTGGCTAAAGATGGAGACCCCAAACCTTCCCACCAGCTCTACAAGCTGCTGATTAAATCCACATGATCAACTAGGCAGACTCTGTGTCAATGGAATATAGGAAAGGTCATTGAGAGCTCCCACAAAAGAAAGCACACTGGTCCTGATAGCCGTGGACATTGGCGGCAAGAACAAACAGGAGCAGTACCAGATTAGAATCTGAGCTGCCCCCACAGCAGGTCCAGAGATCAGCATCGTGTTGGAGGGCATGCTAGCGAGGTGAGTAGGGCTGTGACTCCCAGCGAGCTAAAGGACTCTGACAGCAGTGACTCAAGAAAAACATTTATTATTCTTAGATTTTGACTTGTTCTGTAGATTCTTTTGGATTTTTTTTCTTTTTTTTTTTTCCCTTTTTTCCCTCCTCTTTTGTAGTTGTCCGTTTTATCGGCACTATGAAATCTAACTAAGCTTTTGAGCTTTTTTTTTTCCTCAGTCACATTTTTTTTGTTGTTATAAACCTCTGCCTCTGTGTTGGGCTTTTGCAGTTCTGTGCAGTTTTCTTTTCTCTTTTTTTAATTTTAATTTTTAATATTTTAAACCTATTATTTTTCTACATTTATTTCTTTGTTTGCTTTTCCTACTGTTCTTTTCCCCTTGCAGTTAATCTTTAATGTATATAAATCTTTATCTACCTCTATTTACGTTTGAATATCTATTCTTTCTTTCTTTTCTTTCTTTCCTTTCCTCTCAACATATTTGTTAGTTTCATTTTCATTGCTTTATTCCCCACTTGGCATCTTGCTTTAGTTTTGTTTTCCAGTTTGTGCTTTAGTTAGTTTCGTTCTGGTAGATATAATGTTTGGTTTCCTTTGTTCACTGGGTCAATCTATTGTACTTTATTTTTATTGGACTGTTTCGATTTTGCTTATAGTTGTATACATATATGAATATATTCAGTCACACTTTTGATTGTTGTTATAAACCTCTGCCTCTACATTGGGCTTTTGCAGTTCTGTGGAGTTTTCCTTTTTTTTCCCTTTTTCCTTTCTTCTTCCATTTTTTTTTTTTTACTTTTCTCCTTTTTATATTTTTAATTTATAAAACCTATTCTATTTTTCTATATTTATTCCTTTGTTTGTCTTCCCTACTATTCTTTTCCCCTTGCAGTTAATTTTAATGTATATAAATCTTCATCACCTCTATTTAACTTTGCATATCTATTCTTTCTTTTCTTTCATTCCTTTCCTCCCAACATATTTGTTAGTTTCGTTTTCATTGCTTTATTCCCCACTTGGCACCTTCCTTTAGTTTTGTTTTCCAGTTTGTGCTTTAGTTAGTGTTGTTCTTAACTGTTAAATATAATTTTTTATTTCCTTTGTTCACCAGGTCAATCTGCTGTACTTTATTTTTATTGGATTTTTTGACTTTGCTCATGGGTGTATATATATATGTGTGTGTATGTGTATATTCCATTATTTTAATTATTATTTGCCTGATTTTGTAACTGCCATTTGTCTGGGGTTCATCTTTGGTTTCTCATTTTTGAATATTTGTTTTAATTTCACTTAATGCCATAACAAACCACCTGTGGAATCTTCGTTCCTGATCAGAGATCAGGCCCTGAACCTTTGGAGTGGGAGCACTGACTCCAAGACCCTAGACTAACAGAGAACTAACCTTAGGAGGTATCAAATAGTGAGAACTCATGCAAAGGAAACCACTTGAATACAAGACCCAGCATCACCCAACCACCAGTAGCACCCTGTGCAGGACACCTCATCTAAACAACAAACAAAACAAAAATACAAGCCCAATCATCAGCAGATAGGATTACCACCTCACTAAGCCTTGCCCATCTGAGGAAAAATGAACAAACAAAAACTCAGCACAAACTTCACCCTATAAGCTTACACAAACCACTGGACCAAACTTAGGAGGGCAGAAACCAAAAGGAAGAAATAATTCAACTTTGAAGCCTGGGAAAAGGAGACCTCAAACACATAAAGTTAAAAAAAGAAATAATGAAAAGGCAGAGAAATACTACACAAATGAAGGAACAAACTAGAAACATAGAAGTTCAGATAAATGAAGAGGAAATAGGCAAACTATCTGAAAAATAATTCAGAATAATGATAGTAAAGATGATCAAAAACCTTGAAAACAAAATGGAGAAAACACAAGAATCAATTAACAAAGACCTAGAAGAATTAAAGAATAAACCTATAGAGACAAACAGCACAATTACCAAAATTAAAAATACTCTAGAAGGAATCAATAGCAGAATATCTGAAGCAGAATAACGAATCAGTGAGCTGGAAGATAAAATAGTGGAAATAACTTCTGAAGAGCAGAATAAAATAAGAATCAAAAGAACTGAGGATAATCTCAGAGACCTCTGGGACAATATCAAATACACCAACATTCAAATTATAGGGGTCCCAGGAGAAGAAGAGAAAAAGAAAGAGTATGAGAAATTTTTTGAAGAGATTATAGTTGAAAATTTCCCCAACATGGAAAAGGAAATAGTCAATTAAGCCCAAGAGGCACAAAGAATCCCATACAGGATAAACCCAAGGAGAAACATGCCAAGACACATACTAATCAAACTAACAAAGACTAAACACAAAGAAAGAATATTAAAAGCAGCAAAGGAGAAGCAACAAGCAACATACAAAGGAAACCCCATATGCTTAACAGCTGATCTTTCAGCAGAAACTCTGCAGGCCAGAAGAGAATGGCAGGATATATTTAAAATACTGAAAAGGAAAAATCTACAACCAATATTACTGTACCCAGCAAGGATCTCATTCAAAATTGATGGAGAAATAAAAAGCTTTCCAGACAAGCAAAACTTAGGAGAATTCAGTACCACCAAACCAGCTTTACAACAAATGTTAAAGGGACTTATATAGTCAAGAAATACAAGAGAAGGAAAAAGATCTACAAAATCAACCCCAAACAAGTAAGAAAATGGCAATAGGAACATATATATCAATAATTACTTTAAATGTTAATGGATTAAGTGCTCCAACCAAAGGACACAGACTGGCCGAATGGATACAAAAACAAGACCCATATATATGCTGTCTACAAGAAACCCACTTCAGACCTCAAGACACATATAGACTGAACATGAGAAGATGGAAAAATATATTCCATGCAATAGGAAGCAAAAGAAAGCTGGAGTAGCAATCTTCATATCAGACAAATAGACCTTAAAATAAAGAATATTATAAGAGATAAGGAAGAACACTATATAACGATCAAGGAATCAATCCAAGAAGAAGACATAACAATTATAAATATCTATGCACCCAACATAGAAGCACCTCAATACATAAAACAAACACTAACAGACATAAAAGGAGAAATTGAAAGTAACACAATAATAGTAGGAGACTTTAACATCCCACTCACACCAATGGACAGATCATCAAAACAGGAAATTAATAAGGAAACACAAGTCTTAAATGATACATTAGATGAGTTGGATCTCATTGATATCTTCCGAACATTCCATCCAAATGCAGAAGAATACACCTTCTTCTCAATTGCACATGGAACATTCTCCAGGATAGACGGCATCTTGGGTCACAAATCAAACCTCAGTAAATTTAAGAAAATCGAAATTATATCAAGCATCTTCTCCAACCATACACTATGAGACTAGATATCAATTACAAGAAAAAAACTGTGAGAAACACAAGCACATGGAGATTAAACAGTGCGTGACTAAATAACCAACAGGTTACTGAAGAAATCAAAAGGGAAATCAATTCTAGAAACAAGTGACAATGAAAACATGACAACTCAAAACCTGAGGGATGCAGCAAAAGCAGTTAGTTCTAAGAGGGAAGTTTATAGCAATACAATCCTACCACAAGAAGTAAGAAAAACATTGAATAGACAACCTAACTTTACACCTAAAACAACTGGATAAAGAACAAAAAAATCCCCAAAATTAGTAGAAGGAAAGAAATAATAAAGATCCAAGCAGAAATAAATGAAAAAGAAGTGAAACAATAGTAAAGATTAATAAAACTAAAAGCTGTTCCTTTGAGAAAATAAACAAAATTGACAAGCCTTTAGCCAGACTCACCAAGAAAAAAAGAGAGAAGAATAAAATCAACAAAATTAGAAATGAAAAATGAGAGGTTACAACAGAAATAACAAAGGATTATAAGAGACTATTAAGAACTACTATCTGACAATAAAATGGATAATCTGGAAGAAATAGACAGATTCTTAGAAAAGTTCAATCTTCTAAAAGACTGAACCAGGAAGAAATAGAAATTATGAACGACCCAATTACAAGCACTGAAATTGAAGCTGTGATCAAAAATCTCCCCAAAAAACAAAAGCCCAAACAAGATGGCTTCACAGGAGAATTCTATCAAACATTTAGAGAAGAGCTAATGCATCTGGTCCCATCACTCCATGGGAAATAGGTGAGGAAACAGTGGAAACAGTGTCAGACTTTATTTTGGGGGGCTCCAAAATCACTGCAGATGATGATTGCAGCCATGAAATTAAAAGACACTTACTCCTTGGAAGGAAAGCTATGATCAACCTAGATAGCATATTCAAAATCAGAGACATTACTTTGCCGACTAAGGTCCATCTTGTCAAGGCCGTGGTTTTTCCATTAGTCATGTATGGATATGAGAGTTGGCCTGTGAAGAAGGCTGAGCGCCGAAGAATCGATGCGTTTGAACTGTGGTGGTGTTGGAGAAGACTCTTGAGAGTCCCTTGGACTGCAAGGAGATCCAACCAGTCCATTCTGAAGGAGATCAGCCTTGGGATTTCTTTGGAGGGAATGATGCTATAGCTGAAACTCCAGTACTTTGGCCACCTGATGCGAAGAGTTGACTCATTGGAAAAGACTCTGATGCTGGGAGGGATTGGGGACAGGAGGAGAAAGGGACGACAGAGGATGAGATGGCTGGATGGCATCACTGACTCGATGGACGTGAATCTGAGTGAACTACGGGAGTTGGTGATGGACAGGGAGGCCTGGCGTGCTGCGATTCATGGGGTCGCAAAGAGTCAGACACGACTGAGCAACTGAACTGAACTGAACTGAATGCCTATCCTTCTAAAACTCTTTCAAAAAATTGCAGAGGAAGGAATGCTTCCAAACTCATTCTACGAGGCCACCATCACCCTGATACCAAAATCAGACAAAGAAAACTACAGACCAATATCACTGATGAACATAGATGCAAAAATCCTCAACAAAATTTTAGCAAACAGAATTCAGCAGCACATCACAAAGCTCATACACCATGATCAAGTTGGGTTTATTCCAGGAATGCAAGGATTCTTCAATATATGCAAATCAATCAATGTGATACACCATATTAACAAACTGAAAGATAAAACCATATGATAATCTCAATAGATGCAGAAAAAGTCTTTGACAAGATTCAGCACCCATTTATGATTTAAACTTCCCTGGTGGCGCAGAGGATAAAGCGTCTGCCTGCAATGCAGGAGACCCGGGTTCGATCCCTGGGTTGGGAAGATCTGCTGGAGAAGGAAATGGCAACCCACTCCAGTATTCTTGCCTAGAGAATCCCATGGATAGAGGAGCCTGGTGGGCTACAGTCCATGGGGTCGCAGAGTCGGACACGACTGAGCAACTTCACTTCACTTCACTTCAAAAAATAGATATAGAAGAAACTATTTCAACATAGTAAAAGCCATATATGATGAGCCTACAGCAAACATTATTCTCAGTGTGAAAAACTGAAAGCATTTCCCCTAAGATCAGGAACAAGACAAGGGTGTCCACTTTCACCACTATTATTCAACATAGTTCTGGAAGTCCTAGCTACAGCAATCAGAGAAGAAAAAGAAATAAAAGGAATCCAGATCAGAAAAGAAGAAGTAAAGCTCTCACTGTTTGCAGATGACATGATACTGTACATAGAAAACCTTAAATAATAATAGTATTATTTAGGTAGTATCAGAAAATTACTAGAGCTAATCAGTGAGTTTAGCAAAGTTACAGGATACCAAATCAATACACAGAAATCACTTACATTTCTATGGACTAACAATGAAAAATCAGAAAGAGAAATTAAGGAATCAATCCCATTCACCATTGCAACAAAAAGAATTAAATATCTAGGAATAAATTTACCTAAGAAGACAAAAGAACTGTACACAGAAAATTATAAAACACTATTGAAAGAAATCAAAGATGACATAAATAGATGGAGAAAGATTCCATGTTCCTGGTGGGTAGGAAGAATCAACATTGTGAAAATGACTCTACTACCAAATGCAATCTACAGATTCTATGTGATCCCTATCAAATTACCAATGGCACTTTCAACGGAACTAGAACAAAAAATTTCACAATTCATTTGGAAACACAAAAGACCCTGAAGAGCCAAAGCAGTCTTGAGAAAGAAGAATGGAGTTAGAGGAATCAACCTTCCTGATTCAGATTATACTACAAAACTACAGTCATCAAGACAGTATGGTACTAGCACAGAAACAGAAATCTAGACCAATGGAACAAGACAGAAAGCCCAGAAATAAACCCATGCACCTATGGGTACCTTATTTTGGACAAAGGAGGCAAGAATGTGCAATGAGGCAAAGACAACTTCTTCAATAAATGGTGCTGGGAAAATTGGACAGCTACATGTAAAAGAATGAAATTAGAACACTTCCTAACACCATACACAAAGATAAACTCAAAATGGATTAAAGATCTAAATGTAAGACCAGAAACTATAAAACTCTTGGAGGAAAACATAGGCAGAACACTCGTTGACATAAATCAAAGCAAGATCCTCTATGACCCACCTCCTAGAGTAATGGAGATAAAAACAAAAGTAAACAAGTGGGACCTGATTAAACTTAAAAGCTTTTAGACAGCAAAGGAAACTATAAGCAAAGTGAAAAGACAACCCTCAGAATAGGAGAAAATAATAGCAAATGAAAAAACTGTCTAAGGATTAATTCCCAAAATATACAAGCAGCTCATGCAACTCAATGACAGAAAAAACAAACAACCCAAACAAAAAATGGGGAAAAGACCTAAACAGATATTTCTCCACAGAAGACATACAGATGGCTAACAAACACATGAAAATATGCTCAGCATCATTAGAGAAATACAAATCAAAACTACAATGAGCTATGGTCTCACACTGGTCAGAATGGCCATCATCAAAAAGTCTACAAACAATAAATGCTGGAAAGGGTGTGGAGAAGAGGGAACGCTCTTGCACTGTTGGTGGGAATGTAAATTGATACAACCACTATGGAAGACGGTATGGAGATTCCTTAAAAAACTAGGAATAAAACCACCATATGACCCAGCAATCCCACTCCTAGGCATATGCCCTGAGGAAACCAAAATTGAAAAAGACACATGTATCCCACTGTTCACTGCAGCACTATTTACAATAGCTAGAATATGGAAGCAACCTAGATGTCCATCAACAGATGAATGGATAAAGAAGTTGTGGTACATATACACAATGGAATATTACTCAGCCATAAAAAGGAAGGCATTTGAGTCGGTTCTGATGAGGTGGATGAACCTAGAAGCTATTATACAAAGTGAAGTGACCCAGAAAGAGAAAGCTAAATATCGTATTCCAACGCATATATACGGAATCTGGAAGAATGGTACTGAAGAATTTATTTACAAGGCTGCAGTGGAGAAACAAACATAGAAAATAGACTTACAGACATGGGGAGAGGGGAGGAGAGGGTGAGATCTATGGAAAGAGTAACATGGAAACTTACATTACTATATGTAAAATAGAAAGCCGACAGTAATTTGCTATATGATTCAGGAAATTCAAACAGGGGTTCTGTGTCCACCTAGAGGGGTGGGATGGGGCGGGAGATGGGAGGGAGGTTCCAAAAAGAGCAGATATATGTATATCTGCGGCTGATTCATGTTGAGGTTTGACAGAAAGCAACAAAATTCTGTAAACCAATTATCGTTCAAAAAAAAAAAAAAGACTAAGAAAAAAATAAAATAAAGAACCAAAACACCCCAGACCTTTTGAAAGCAAGCAAAAAGTGGGAGCTTTAGGCCATGACTAGCCAAGCCAGAAACCTGCTCACTCAGGATCCAACCATTTGCGGAAGCTGCACTCCACACTGGCACCGGCACCTCATTCATTACTAAGTGTCATTGTTAATGGAATTGAAATGCTGCTGCTTTGGCTTGATCTTTGAGGTTAACGTTGTCTCTTGTGAAATGGAGAGAATGCTTTTCCATGTTACGCTCAGTTGGAGAGGTCCTGCAGTGAAATTGCTTCAGCTGTTAGTTATGTCACTCTTCTCCTCACCGCCATGGATATCCAGGCAGGGACTCCACAACCTCGGGCCCTAATGATTCCATGAGAGTCACACTCCTGCTGAAACTCCATTCCTATTGATGTTATCACCACCACCAGCTCTGGGAACCAATGAAGCAGGAACTCAGCCATGCTACATGCTGGTAGAGCTGGAATTCAGCTGTAGCCCGAAGGCCATGAAACTTGGACCCTGTATGGTACTCAAGGCCAAAAATTCCATGTCTTCACTCCTTGAAAGTCAGAAAGAAAACTCTCTTAATGAATTATCAGTGGAAGAGAAGATGGGAGCTATAGCAAGGTTGACTGAGCCCCACATTGTTATAGAGATCAATGATTTGATTCTTCTAATTCTGATGCTGGGAGGGATTGGGGGCAGGAGAAGGGGACGATGGAGGATGATGGCTGGATGGTATCACCGACTCGATGGACATGAGTCTGAGTGAACTCCGGGAGTTGGTGATGGACAGGGAGGCCTGGCATGCTGCGATTCATGGGGTCGCAAAGAGTCAGACACAACTGAGCGACTGAACTGAACTGAACTGAACTGAATTTAATTCTATTACCCATGTCTCCCGGGATGCACACCCACCATCAAATCAGCTAGACTAGAATTACCTCCAGTATCAGCCACTATTTTGTACCTGGAACCAGAACTCTCTTCATTACTTAGGATCTACTGCTAGAGCTGGCTCTTGTACTCAACTCCTTTTTCTGTGCTTCAGGAGTTCCCCCTTAGTAGCTTCTGGTCTCCTTTCTTATCACCAGACTTCTGTTTGGGTCATGATTACATATATTCATAAAGAGTTCATGACTTATTTTCAGGGGTTCATCAAGACCTTCTGTAAATCAGTAGATGCAAATGGATACAAAGGGAAGAGGATTCTTTTCAGAAACACCTGAGCCCCAGTTTATATTTGTGGATTTTCAACCCGGATGCATGACTCTTGACTATCCCACATCTCCACCTCCTGTCTCTCTTGTGACAGTTCCTTTTTAACGTCTTTAGTTGTGCAACTTTTTTTCTGCTAATCCTTAGGTCATTCTCATAGATAGTCGCTCTGTAAGGAGTTGTAATTGGTGTGTCTGTGGGAGGAGGTGAGTTCAGGGTCTTCCTATTCTACCATCTTGACCACTTCCCTCTAAGAATTTTCTGATTTTCCTTCTGATTTCTTCTTTGATATTTGTTGTTTAAAAAGAGAATTGTTTAATCTCCACAACTGTGTGAATTTTCCAGTTTTATTTTTGTTACTGATTTCTAACCTCATCTGCTGTGATCAGAGAGATACTTTTTTGATATCTTTTAAAATCTTGCTGTGATCAGAGAGATACTTTTTTGATATCTTTTAAAATCTGTTGAAATTTGGGATTTCCTTGTCAGTCCAATGGGAATGGGACCTTCCAGAGCAGGGAGTGTGGGTTCAGTCCCTGCTAGGGGAGCTAGGATCCCACATGCCTCATGGACAAAAAAACTAAAACATAAGACAGAAATAATATTGTAATAAATTCAATAAATACTTGAAAAATGGTCCACATCAAAAAAAAATCTTTAAAATAAAATCTATTGAAGCTCAATTTGTGGCCTAACATACAGTCTATCCTGAAAAATGGCCAATAAGTACTTGAGAAGTGTATGTATGCTATTGTTGATAGAGCATGTTCTGTACATGTCTATTAGATTATTTTGGTTTATTGTGGTGTTTAAGTCTTCTGTCTCTGTACATTTTTTTTTTAGTATAATTTCCATTTTACTGTCTTTTCAGAGAAACCAATATTTCTTCAGTCTTTAAGGACTTGGATCCTTACATGGGCTTTGGTGGAGGACGTGGGGCAGCACCTGCAGGTCTAAATCGGGGTGGAGGTGTTCGGTCCTTACGGGCTTCCCGAGAGCGATTCCTGACTACCTTGCTGTGAATGGCACAACTCACGCAGTAATGTAGTTTCACATACAGCTTGGGAGGCATGTAGGCATCGAAAACACTCGCTTCAGAAATGTCCCTGACGGCTGCGGCCTCTACGATGTGCCGAATGACGAACTTCTTAATGGCCTTATCCTTGGGCATGCATGGGTACAGTTGGTGCAGCAAATAGGCTGCACGTGGCCACGGCCCTTTTTGGCGCGACCATTGTTCCTTCTTTTCTTGGTCATCTTGGAAGCGCCGAGGCGAGAGAGCTGTTTCTGTGCTTCTATCTGGTTGATCCATCTACTACTGAGAGTGGAGTATTGACGTCTTCAGCTATTATTGTGGAACTATCTATTTCTCCCTTCAGTTCTTTCAGCTTCTTCCTCATATATTTTGATGGTAATTTGGTGGCAAAATTTATAATTGTTCTATCATTTTGCTGTATTAAACCATTTATTAATATACAATGTCCTTTTTTAATCTCTTGTAAATTTTTTGTTTAAAGTCTGTTTTGTCTGATATTAGTACAGCTCATTTGGTTACTAATGCATGAGATAATTTTTTTCATATTTTCACTTTCAACCTGTTTGTATCTTTGGATATCAAGTGAATCTCTCATAGACAGCATATTCAGTTCAATTCAGTTCAGTCACTCAGTCGTGTCCGACTCTTTGCGACCGCATGAATCACAGCATGCCAAGCTTCCCTGTCCATCTCCATCTCCCGGAGTTCACTCAAACTCATATCCATCAAGTCAGTGATGCCATCCAGCCATCTCATCCTCTGCCATCCCCTTAGCTGCATCGTATATTTTATCCGTTCTACTAAGTTCCGTCTTTTGACTGGAGAGGTTAATCTGTTCATGTTTAATTACTGCAACTCTCTTCTGTCATTGTGTATTTGTTCTCCATATGCCTTCTAGCTTTTTTTGTCCCTCGTTTACTGCATTACTATCTTCTTTTGTGTTTAGTTGCATTTTTTTTTTTAGTGAAACATTTAGATTTGTTTTTCATTTCCTTTTATGTATATTCTAGAGCTATTTCCTTTGTGGTTTCCATGGGAATTAGATTTAACATCCTAAAATTATAACACTATAATTTGTATTTACATCAGCTTAACTCCAATAACATACAAAATTGCTCCTTTACAGCACTGTCCAAACCTCTTTCAGCTGTTGATGTAAAAAAAAATTATATCTTTATACAATTCATGCTTAAAAACATAAACTAATAGTTCTTTTAAATCTATTAGTATTCTAAATTATGTAGAAAAGAAGATTTGGAGTAAAAAACCAAAGTTAAAGTAATAACAGCTTTTGCACGCATAACTTTTAAAAAATGTGTTAGTATCTTAAATTATAGAGAAAGCAAACAAAATACACTTATAAGCAACTGTTACAATAATTGCTAAGTCGTTTCAGTCGTGTCCGACTCTGTGTGACCCCATAGACAGCAGCCCACCAGGCTCCCGCGTCCCTGGGATTCTCCAGGCAAGAACACTGGAGTGGGTTGCCATTTCCTTCTCCAATGCATGAAAGTGAAAAGTGAAAGTGAAATCCCTCAGTCGTGTCTGACTCTTCACGACCCCATGGACTGCAGCCTACCAGACTCCTCTGACCATGGGATTTTCCAGGCAAGAGTACTGGAGTGGGGTGCTATTGCCTTCTCTGTGTTACAATAATACTTGCTGTTATAACTGACCATTTATTTGCCTTTACCGACATCTTTATTTCTCCATACAGCCTCAAGTTACTATCTAGTGTCCTCTTCTTTCACTTTGCAAGATGCCCTTGAGCAGATTATAGTGTAACAAACTCCTCAGCTCTTGTTTTTCTGAAAGTCTTATTTTAATTTACTCCTCACTTTTGAAGGACAGTTTTGTCAATATAGTATTCTTTGTTGATGGTTTTGGTTTTTTTTTTCCTTTTAGCACTTTAAATTTATTTGCCACTCATGGTAACCCACTCCAGTATTCTTGCCTGGAAAACCCCATGGACCGAGAAGCCTGGTAGGCTACAGGCCATGGGGTCGCAAAGAATCAAACACGACTGAGCGACTTCACTTTCACTTTCTGGTGTCCAAAGTTTTTTGATAAGAAAGTGGCTGATAATCTTATTGATGATCCCTTGGATGTGACAAGCCACTTATCTCTTGCTGATTTCAGGACTCTCTCTCTCTCTCTTTGTCTTTTGGAAGTTTGATTATAGTATCTCTCAGCATGAGTCTTTTTGAGTTCACCTGCCATGGGGATTGTCTTGGATCTTTCTGTTCATGCCTTTCATCACATTTGAGTAGTTTTCAGCCAGTATTTTTTTACATATTCCCTCTGCTGCTTTGTCTCTCTGCATTTCTTCTGGGACTCCTATGGTGCCTATGTTCATTCACGTGATGGTGTCCCACATGTCCCTTAACTCTGTTCACTTTTCTACAATATTTCCTTTTTCAATTTGTCAGCCTCAATAATTTCCTTTGTCCTGTCTTCAGGTTCACTGTCATTTTCTTCTGCCTGCTCAAATTTGCCTTTGAATTCTTCTAGGGAATTTTTCATTTCAGTTCTTGTGCTTTGCATCTCTATGATTTCTTTTTTTGTTTGTTTGCTTGCTTGTTTTAGATTTTCTGTTTAATGATATTTCCATTTTGTTTATCCTGCTTTCTTGATTTTCTCCACACTTTCTTTTTGTTCTTTGAACATCTTTGAGGCAGTTGTTTTAAAATCTTTGTCTAATATATTTTCCATGAGATCTTTTTCAGGGGTAATTTCTATTGGTTTATTTTTCTTCCTTTGAATGGGCTACAATTTCCTGTTTCTTTGTGATATTTTGTTGAGCACTGTACATTTTAATCAGTTCTTTTAATTTTAGCCATCCAAAATCAGATGAGTATGAGGTGGTATCCCATTGCAGTCTTAATTTGCCTTTATCTAAAACATTATAATGTTGAACAATTTTACAAATGTTTACTAGCCCTTTGGATATCCTCTTTTGTAAACAACTCATTAATGCTTTTACCATTTTAAGACTTCAGTTGTATTTTTTTTAATATTACTGATGGAAGAGTTCCTGATATATTTCTGTTATTAATTATTTTTCTAAATATATGCTGCAAACATTCTCTATAAGTTTGTGATTTGCCTTTACAATCTCTAATTTTGTCATTTTGTTGAAGAAAAATTCATAATTTGAACAAAATCAAGATTATCAATATTCGTTTTATAGTTAATTTTTAACTACAGGCCTTAAATTAAGTCCTGTTTAAGAAATCTTTGCCAACCTGAAGGTAATGAAGATATCTCCTCTTTTAGATTTCTTTTAGAAGCTTTACCATTTTGTCTTTCTCACATAGGTCTATGCTTCATCTCCAATTTTAGGTACAGCACGAGGTGGAGATCAAGGTTTTTTTTTTTATATTGTTAGTTCAAAAGACCCACTTTCACCCTCACTGAATCACAGTAGCATTTTAGTTAAAAATCAGAGGACTATATAGGTGTGGATCTATTTCTTCTCTTCTACTCTGCTCCATTGAGCTAATTGTCAATTTTGGTACCAATTACACAGTATCTTAAAGCAATGTCCACCTTGACTTCAGCTTCTGGAAATGGTGAAATAGCAGGCCCCATGATTACTCTTCCACCAAAAAGAAGTAGAAAACATGGCAAAGTATATGAAACAACTGTTTTATACATTGGACACATAGTGCAGAACTGGGACCCTGAGAGAAGGAAAACAAGTGCAGTGAGCCCTGTGAATTTCCCAGAAATCTGCTTGGGGATATATTCTGGACCATGGTACAGAGCAGATGATCTGATCCTAAGCAGAATACAGAAGTCTTATTTAATTGAAACTGGGATTCATGGAGCCTGACTTAGCTTCAACTCACAGGCAAAGTTATAAATAAAAGTAACCCTGAAGAAAAAAAGCTCTAGAAATCTGGTTAAAGGTCCCCTTGGGTTTATCCTAATCTCCAAACCACACACAAAAAGGGGAATACCACGGGGCAAAGAACGTGTAAATAATTGTAAAATGAAAAGTTATTAGAGCTCACATAAGTTTTGGAGACATCCAAACTCTGAACAGTTAGAGTGGAGAGTCCCCATTTAACACCTGTAGCATTCAGTAAAGTTCTCAGGAGGATCATGTATTTGTAGTAAGGATAAATTTTGCCTACAGTAAAAGCTACTCCAAACTAGCCCTGATAAAACTTTAAAACAGTGCTCAAGAAGATCAACATGATTTGAAATAATTTAGTTGCCTCATAGTAGAAAGTACAAAGCTCTTTAAAAGGAGACACTGAAACTCAATAACATAACATCCACATACATATACATAACTTTCATATATGACTTTCTTTTGAAAGCATAACTTTTTCTTTTGAAAGTATAACTTATGAAAACATAACTTTCACAATGCCCAACATCTAACCCAAAAATAATATACATGCTAGGAAACTGTGACCCATAATGAAAAGAAAAAAATAGTAAATAGATACAAATATCAGAAATTAGAAGAATAATGGAATTATCAAACAAGGACATTAAATAGCCATCATATATGTGTTTAATATAATCAATAATGTGAAGGAAAACAGAACATGATAATAAGAGAAATAGAAGACTTGAAGATGACTACTTGGAATTTCCAGACATAAAAAATACGGTATGAAAAAGCCACTGGATGGGGCTAATAACAAATCAGACACTGGAGAAAAAAAGATCAGCAAAGTTGACAACACACAATAAAACTCCAAAATGAAGACAGAGAGAGGGGATAAAAAGACTAGGAAAAATGAACAGACTGAGTGGAACAATTTCAAGTGGGTAGAAAGAACCCCACCAAGCTGTGGGGATGATGTTGCCACCCCAGTCGGTCTGAATGGCAGCACATCTAACCAAAGAGGAAATTTCTCCAGCCTTAAAATCTTGTGATGCTTGCCTTGCTACATTTTTTACTTTTTTGAACCCATTGCCCCTTCCTTGATTCCTATTTCCCCCTTTTGGAATGGTAACATCTCTCCTATGCCTATTCAATCTTGTATTTTGGAAACACATAACTTGTTTGGTTTTACAGGTTCACAGCTGGAGAATAATTTTGTCTCAGAATGGACTATACTTTGAGTATTATTCATATATGACTTAGATGAGATGACTTCATAGAATTGATGCCAAAATGAGTTAAAGTAAAAGTGAAAGTGAAGTCGTTCAGTCGTGTACAACTGTTTGCAATACCATGAACTGCAGCCCACCAGGTTCCTCTGTCCATGGGATTCTCCAGGCAAGAACACTGGGGTAGGTTGCCATTTCCTTCTCCTGGGGATCTTCCCAACTCAGGGATCGAACCCAGGTCTCCCCTCTTGCAGGCAGACTCTTTACCCTCTGAGCCACCAGGGAAGCAAAAAATGAGTTAAGACTGTTGCAGATGTTGGGCTGGATTGAATATATTTGGTTTATGAGAAGGTCATGAATTTGGCAGGGTCTTAGGCAGCAAGGATGAAATACAATGGACTTAAAAGCTTGTGTCCCCCCAAAATTCATATGTCAAAATCTGACCCCCTCCTCAATGTGATGGTTATTACAAAGTGGAGCATTTTGAGGTAACTAGGTCATGGGAGCAGAGCCTTCATGAATAAAATTAGATAATCATCATAAACAAAACTCTTTCAGAAAATGGGTGAGAAAACATCCCAACTTGTTTATAAGAACAGCATTGTTGCCATATAAAGGCCAAAGATATTTCAAAAACATAAAACTACTGATCAATATCTCTCACAAACGTAGGCACAAAAAACCCTAGGCAAAATATTAGCAAACTGAATAAAACATTATATTAAAAAATATGTCTTGATATCTGAAAGTATAAGTCCTCCAAAGTCCTTCTGTTAAGATTGCCTTGGCTATTCTAAGCCATCGATATTTCTATATAAATTTCAGAATCAGCTGTCAACTTCCATAAAAACAATCATGCTTAGACTGTCACTGAGATTGAATTGAATCTATAGATTAATTTGAGCAGCACTGACATCTTAATAACACTGAGACTTCCAATCTATGAATGTGGTATGTCCCTTCGTTTACTTGGTTCTTCCCTAAGACTATCTTCAGATATTTTAGTTTAGAAAGTCTTGCACATCTTTCATTGAATTTATTAATAGAATCTGTGTGTGTGCATACATACACATTGGTAAATGATATTATTTTGTTTTCTCATTGCTTGCTGCTGTTTTACAGATATACCATTATTTTTGCATGCTGATCTTGTACCCAATAACCTTGGTTGTTGTTCATTGTTCAGTCACTAAGTCATGTCCAACTCTTCTAGACTCCATGGACTGACAGGCTTCTTTGTCCTTCAGTATCTCCTGGAGTTTGCTCAAACTCATGTCCATCAAGTTGGTGATACCATCCAACCCCCTCATCTTCTGTCGCCACATTCTCTTCCTGCCTTCAATCTTGCACAGCAACAGAGTCTTTTCCAAGGAGTCAGCTCCTTGCACCAGGTGGCCAAAGTACTGGAGTTTCAGCTTCAGCATCAGCCCTCCTTCCAGTGAATATTCAGACTGATTTCCTTTAGGATTGACTGGTTTGATCTCCTTGCTGTCCAAAGGACTCTCAAGAGTCTTCTCCAGCACCACAGTTCAAAAGCATCAATTCTTCAGCACTTAGCCCCCTTTATGGTCCAACTCTCACATCTGTACATGACTACTGGAAAAACCATAACTTTGACTATATCTTTGTCGGCAAAGTGATATCTGCTTTTTAATATACTGTCTAGGTTTGTCATAGCTTTTCTTCCAAGGAGCAAGTGTCTTTTAATTTCATGGCTGCAGTCACCATCTGCAGTGATTTAGGAGCCCCCCCCCCCCAAATTAAACCTGTCACTGCTTCCACTTTTTCCCCTTCTATTTGCCATGAAGTGATGGAACCAGATGCCATGATATTAGTTTTTTGAATGTTGAGTTTCAGGTCAGCTTTTTCACTCTCCTCTTTCATCCTCATCAAGAGGCTCTTAGTTCCTCTTCACTTTCTGCTATTAGAGTGATAACATCTGCATATCTGAGGTTGTTGATATTTCTCCCAGCAAGAAAATTCACTTTTTAATTCTAACATTTTGTCAGTTCAGAATTATACACAATCATCTACAAATATTAATAGGGTTAGTTCTTCCTTTCCAATCATTTTAACACATTTCTTTTTCCTTCTTTATTTCCTTTTTTTACTCACTAGAATCTACAAGAAAATGTTGAACAACATGGTGACAGCTGACATCCTTATCTATTTCTGAACTCAGGAATAAAGGGTTCAAAATTTCATAATGAAGAATAAGGTTAGGTTTAGAGCTTTTGGCAAGTAGCTTTTATCAGAATAAGGAATTCTTTCATTCCTCATTTTCCAAGACTTCTTATCATAAATGGGTATTGATATTTATTAAATCTTTTTTCTGAATCTATAAAGTTTTTATTTATTCTGCTAATATGGTAAACTACATCGATTGCTTTTTAATGTTAAATCACATCTTGCATTTTTAGAATAAACTCTCACTTGTAATGTATTATCCTTTTTATATATCATAAAAATAAGTTTGTCATAATCTTGCTTGTGATTTTTGCACTTCTGTTCATGAAGGATATTGGTCTGTAACTTTCCTTTCTTATAATGCCTTTATCATATATTGTTGCTATGGTGTTCTCACAAAATTGAGAAGCCTTTGCTCTTATTTCTATTCACTGGAAGAGTTGCTGACTAATGATATTAGTTCTTCCTTAAATTCTGAAGGTATTCACTAGTCCTCTGGACTTGGAACCTTCTTTGTGGGAAGGCTATACTTGTAGATTCATATTATTTACTGTATAAAGAGAGCAGTTCTAATTTTTATTTATTTCTAGTGCAGAACTACATCTTTCAGAGGATTTTCTCATTTCAGATGTATTATTTTTAAAATGTTTTCCTACAATTACTTCCCCTATTGCTACTTATATTGATAATTTGGCTTTTCAATCTTATATTATCAGTTTTGCAGGTTATTTACCAATTTTATCAATTCTTTCAAAGAACCAACTTTTGGCTCTGTTGACTTTATCTTTTGAATGTCTACTTTGTTTTGCATTGCTTTCTGTTCCTTATTCTTTTCCTCTGCTTCCTTAGGTTTAATTTGTGTACTTTTTTTGTGGTTTCTTGGGATGGAGGCTTAGACCATTGGTTTTAAATCTTTCCTCTTTTCTAATATATTTATTTAAAGCTGTAATTTCCTTTCCAAGCATTGCTTTAGCTGACTCTCACAAGTATAACAAAGTATTTGGAGCTCAGTGATCATGAAAATGCAATATCATTCAACTCAAATACTTTATGATTTACCTGTGATTTCTCCTTTGACTCATGGATTAATTAAGAGTGAATTGTGGGACTCCCCTGGCAGTCCAGTGGTTAGGACCCCATGCCTTCACTCCTGAGGTCCTTGGTTGGAGAACTAAGATCCCACCAGTATCAGTGAATTGCTTAAAATACAAATATTTGAAGGTTTTTTCTGATTGCCAATATAATTTTACTGGGGTCAGAGAATGAGGTCAGGGCAACTTTTGAAAGTTGCTGAAAATTGTTTCCTGCTATATCATGTTGCACCTAAAAAAAATGTTGTTGAGTATTGTCTTATTTTCTTGGGCTCCAAAGACTTTATTTTCTTGGGCTCCAAAACCACTGAAGATGGTAACTGCAGCCATGAAATTCAAAGACGCTTGCTCCTTGGAAGAAAAGCTATGACAAACCTAGACAGCATATTCAAAAGCAGATATATTACTTTGACAACAAAGGTCTGTCTAGTCAAGGCTATGGTTTTTCCAGTAGTTATGTGAGAGTTGGACTATAAAGAAAGCTGAGCGATGAAGAATTGATGCTTTTGAACTGTAGTTGGGGAGAAGACTCTTGAGAGTCCCTTGGACTGCAAGGAGATCACACCAGTCAATCCAAAAGGACATCAGTCCTGAATATTCATTGGAAGGACTGATGCTGAAGCTGAAACTCCAATACTTTGGCCACCTAATGCGAATAGCAGTCTCATTGGAAAAGACCCTGATGCTGAGAAAGATTGAAGGCAAAAGGAGAAGAGGGTGGCAGAGGATGAGATGGTTACATAGCATCACTAACTCAATGGACATGAACTTGAACAAACTCTGGGAGATAGTGGAGGACAGGAAAGCCTGGGGTGCTGCAGTCCATGGGGGTCAAAAAGAGTTGGACACGACTGAGCAAATGAACTAAACTGGTTGTGTCTTATAAATGTCAATTGGGTGCAGTTGATTAACTGTGTCATTTAAACATTTTATATTCTTACTGAATTTTTGTCTATGTATTGTATCAGTTTTGAGAGAAAAACACTACCTCTCCAGTCTAATTGTAGATGTGTCTATCCCCCCTTTTAGTCCCGTTAGTTCTTCCTTTACATATTTCCTACATTGTTTTAAGATGTATTATTAGATCATATAAGTTTAGATTTGCTATCTACTTTGGATGGACTCTTTTATCATTGAGTTGTTGTCATGCTGTGTTAGCCACTCAGTGGTGTTCAACTGTTTGTGACCCCAAGGATTGTAGCCAGGCTCCTCTGTCCATGGAATTCTCCAAGCAAGAATACTGGAGTGGATTGCCATACCCTTCCCCAGGGGATCTTCCTGACCCAAGAATTGAACCTGGGTCTCCCGCATTGCGGACAGATTCTTTACCATCTGAGTCACCAGGGAAGCCCCTTAAGAAATATCCTTTTTCCTCTCCATTAATACTTCTTGACTCAAAGTCTACTTTAATATTAATATAGCTGCACCAGCATTCTTTTAATCAATATTCATATATCTTTTCCATATTTTCACTTTCAGCTTGTCTGCATCCTTTTATATAAAGTGTATCTCATAAAAAGCAAATTGTTGGGTTTTGTTTCTTATCTGATCAGACCAGTGTTGACTCCTAATTTGATCATTTAGTGATTTACATTTAATGTAATTACTAATATAGTTTGGCTTATCTCTGTCATCTTGCTGTTAGTTTTCTCTCAGTCCCATTATGTCTTTGTTCTTTTATGTTACTTACTTGCCTTTTTTAAATTAATTGGTGTTTCTCATTTTCTATTTTTCACTTCCATCACCGTCTATTGCTGTATATTCTCCTATAATTCTTTCAGTGTTTACCCTAGAGGTTGCAATATGCATTCTTGACTTATGACAGTCTAGCCTACACTAGTTTTTCTTATATTGTGGGTATACTAGTGAGGTATACTGGTGATGCCTTCCTCAGTTTTGGTCTTTATCTCACCTTTTTTCTGGCTGCACTGGGTCATCATTGCTGCAGGTGGACTTTCTCTAGTTGTAGCAAGTGGGGGCTACTCTTCATTACGGTGCACAGGCTTCTCACTGGGGTGACTTCTCTAGGAGCAGAGCACAGGCTTTAGGCACGTGGTCTTCAGTAGTTGCAGCACACAGGCCTACTTGTTCCTTGGCATGTGGGATCTTCCTGGACCAGGCAGGGATCAAACTCGTGTCCCCTGCATTGGCAGGTGGATTCTTAACCACTGACCACAGGGAAGTCCCATTTTCACCTTTATTTTATTTTATTTTATTTTGACAGTGAAAAGAGTTTTTATTTGTGTGTTTATGCAACCAACTTGATACACTGGTATATTTGTTTCTCATTGCTTTCACTTATTAGAAATTAGGGTTTTTTAAATTTTTATTTTTACTTTATTTTACTTCACAATACTGTATTGGTTTTGCCATACATTGACATGAATCCACCACAGGTGTACATGAGTTCCCAAACATGAACCCCCCTCCCACCTCCCACCCCATATCATTTCTCTGGATCATCCCTGTGCACCAGCCCCAAGCATCCTGTATCCTGCATCGAACATGGACTGGTGATTCGTTTCTTACATGATAGTATACATGTTTCAGTGCCATTCTCCCAAATCATCCCAC